>NW_025336480.1:15776874-16116410 GCF_004798865.1 Varanus komodoensis
ACATAATAAATTACCATTAAATACAAAAATACAAAAAATACATTGATTTACAAATATAAAATTAAAATTATCAGTACAAAATAAAAATATAGGAGGAGAAAGAGAAGGAAGAAGAAGTTGCCCTGGCCAGATCATATGTTTTAACAATTGAAATGATGTTTAAATAAAAAGGTCTTTACCTGGCGCCGAAAAAGCAGTAACGACGGTGCCAGGCGGACCTCTTTGGGGAGTGAATTCCATCAATTTCAATGGATCTACTCTAAGCATGACTAAGTCAGGTTCCAACTTGCAGTTTTCTAGTGCTACTTGTCCAAACTGTTCATTAATTAAATTAAGAGCAATGCCAAGGACATATTCCACTGACAGTGTTAACCTGGTCTATTATGGCCATTGCTATATGTTATCCCCAATATGTGGCAAGTGATAATTATTTCCAGAATGCATTCAGGAAAAGTGTGCATTCAGTCTTTTTTGGGCATATTGTAAAAATGCATTGTTCCTTTCTAAAATCTGAGTTTGCACATTCAGAAACTCAAGTATGCTTAGAAATTAGACTGTTTCTAACTCATCCACCAAGACAGTTGCCAGCTTCTTGTTCATTAGTCAGGAAATCAGACATATTTCGTTGACTAACCACCAGATGGGCAAAGCATGTGTTTGTTTACTGCTGTGGGTCAAACGTTTACCCCACTGGAGCTGTGGGCCATTAAACATACTCATGACAGTGTATTCGCAGCATTGATTCAGGGCTGTGTTGTCTGTCTGGGTGTCAGCAGCAGGAGGCTGTGAGGCCTGTTAAGCAACAAACCAAGAAGCAACATTCCTTGTTACATCACAAAACCTCTCCATTCTCAGTTCCGTGTTCCAGTTCTCAGTTAATTAACTGATCCAGAAATGTTTCTGTGAGATTTTATATGGAAGCTGAAGTGACAATTTATGCGAATGGAAAGATGAACTTGCCAGGCTTATGGAGGTTTTTACTGATATATTAAAAGGATGAATGTAAATGCCTGAAGTGTTTGTAATTTTTTTGTTCCCTCAATAAGATGCCCAAGGGAATGAGAAACAGTATGGAAACAAAGGAAAAACTGCATTCAAATAAATCCGTGACTTAAGAACCATTTTGGAAAAACACTTTTGAGTCAGCTTGTCACTGACCCAGTCCATATGATGGCATCTGCCTTCAACTTTTCCTGTTCTTTTATCACAACTGACCAGTGAATTTAACAGATGCAAATTATTTCTTGTTCCCCTTTCCAAATATTTTTGATACATCTGCCCTCTTGGAAATATTCCTTCAGCAGTTCTGAAGTGGAAGGAATGCAGATGTTGAAATTAACATATTTGAGAACATCTGCTTTGATAAAGTTAGGTTGCTTGTACGATCTTTTTCCATACAGCAGTAATTTCTGTAATTTCACTGACAGCTTCAGAACGAAATATTGGGAAGAAAGCATAGAAAGATGGTGTTTTTTGTTTTTGTTTTGGGTTTTTTTTGGGGGGGGGGGCGGGATAACAGTTAACCTCTGCATTACATGTCTAATTTCTGGAAGAGGAATACCGGTTGTTGGTTTTTTTAATGATAAAGCATACTTCAAAGTTTTTTTAATTTCCAGTTTATAATTCAGTTCTTATATCTGTGTGAAAGATGGTTTAAGTAACTGCAGGTGATTCATCCATCAAGGCAGATGCCAAGCTCCTTGTCTTGGAGGCACTTGCCTTCCTCCTCCGCCCCCCCTTGCCCACCTCCAACGCTGCTTATGCAAACATTCTGCATTGTCCATAGAATCACAGAACGGTCAGGCTGGAAGGGGCCTATAAGGTTCTAAAGTCCACCCCGGCTCAGTGCGGGCCTCCAAGTTAAAGCATCCCAGTCCAACTGCCTCTCCAATGCCGCCAGTGTGGGAATGTCCACAGCTGCCGTAGGTCATCTGTTCCGGTGATTCACCCGTTGAAGAAGCCCTGCATGTCGCGGAGGATTCAGGGACATATCGGGCAATGCCACTTGCATCCCAGGGGGCAGCCTGCACTAGGCCTGGTTGAGCCCCCAGTAGCACCATGGAAGCAAGCAGAATGCCCAAGCGAGCAGCGCATGCTCCCCCGTGGCTACACACTGCAAGGGTGGTTCAGGATCTATCATGTCCAGTGGTCAAGGGTGCTGGGATGGGAGTTGTGGCCCAACCACATCTGGAGGGCTACAGGTTTCCCACTGCTGAATATAACATTCGAGTTAAATCCATCCATTCTTCTTGCCTATGCTACTTTCCCCCCTCTTTGAACTAAGTAAATCCTGAATAGTTACTACTGCCTCTCCTGAGGATATCTGCAGTAGAAATTCACATCTTCGAAGATCCCTGGCAACCTGTGGGGGAAATGCAGTAGCAGACCTTCTGTCTGTCTGTCTGTCTCTCTCTCTCTCCCACACACACACACACACACAGACACGTTCAGAAAGTTGATGGTGCTCTGCTCCTTTTCATTCTTTTGCCTACCACAGGCTGCCAAGACATTTCCTTTAGCTTTAAGCACTCTGCTGGTACATTTGATGCTGAATCCTGTACCTCTTTCCATCAGCTCAGGGTTAATTTAGGGCTGATCATAATTTGTACTCAAGAGTATTCAAGGAGGCTCATTGATAAGGGGGAAATTCTACTATACGCAGGGCAATTTGTATTGGCATTGTAACACCTGACCCACAGGCTGTCACATGATATTCCTTCCAACCCTTCCTTGATGTTCATCTCAACTTGTGCCATTCCTGCCAATATATTGCAGATTTCTTTAGTTAGTTGTTGCCTTTTCCTCCCCCTGCATGTGCAAGTGAGTGTGCATACAGATCCGCGTGTGCTAAATTAGCAGTGCTGTTCTGGGGCCAGGAGAATCTGGCCTGCTTGCTTCTGGTCATGGAGTGCTGGTCCTATGGAGGCTGGGAGGGCAGGAGCAAGCAGTCCCACCCTTCCTCCTTCGCCTGGTTTTGTGAAGGGGTCCAAGAAGAACAGCCACTGTTCTTTTCCTCTTCTTCAAACATCTTTGCTCTTTTGTTCCTTCACAGTCCAGTGATTCCACTGGCCCAGTTATGCTTTGATACAATTCCCATTTCATATCATATGGTTCTTATCTGAATGATGGTAGTTTTCGATGCTATACTATTATTATTTCTATACTACCTGTAGCCAAAGCTGTTTGGGTGGTTCACAACTTTTAAAGTCACCTATCCAGATTTCAACCAGTCCTGACGCTGCTTAATTTCCAAGATTAGGCAGAATCAGGCACTTCAAGCCATACAAAGCCTGTAGTTTTAGCTATAGCTATTTTGTGCTCCTATTTTTAATGAATAATTGAAAGAACAAAGAAGTCTAAATATATCGGGATGCTGTCAAGCAGGTTCTCACCCGAACCCGATGCAACAGAGTTTCTCAGGATCATGCATGTTTTGTGATCCACACTGAAAACTCCTTAAGGTGCGGTAAGAGCAAGCTAATGCCAGGCATTCTTAAAAGGCTACCGATGGGGCTGTCATGGTTGATATTCTTCTCTGGGGCAGAAATCAGTAGCATTCATGGCATCATTTCTTTCTCACCTATGGGTGGGTATTTTGTCTCGCTCCGTTTCTTGTTTTCCAGCCATCCACAGGATGGTGCCCTTACCACTTGGAAGCCACTGCACTTGGCTGCCGAGATACTGATGCCCTGCTGGGGTGGGAGAGCGACAAAGGCCATGTTTGCCTCCCCAGCCTCCCATGAGCTGTATCTTTGGCTAGGCTGGCTGTGCAGCCATCGGTCACACCGCCTGTAGAGGATCCTCCTCAGAGGAGGAACCGGACCGCTCTCCAACCTAGAGCAGGCCAGATCAGCTGTGTCCCCAGGCCAGACGCAATCTGTCAGGGGGAGGGGACTCTGCCTCTGAGGCAGACAGAAGGCCTCCCCGCTCCCCCAGATCTCCAGAGAGGTGAGCTTGCTTGCAAAAAAAGAGGCTCCGGGGGGGGGGAGTCACAGAGCTCAGATGTTCTACAGCTGTGGCCCTGGTTGGGCACAGCCGGCTCCGACGATGCAAGCCTCCAGTGTCTGCCTAACCAGCACAGGGAGCGATGCTGTTCTTGCAGCTCCAGTCTCTTCTGCCGGGTCTCCTGGACTTTGGCTTGTGATCGATGCTTTTCGCTCCTGACCCTGCACGGCAGCCTCTGGACTGTGTAATGTATCTGATTGCCTAACCATGCTTTGACATCAGCCTGCTCCTGGGACCGTTCCTGCTTTATCCTGAGCCCCAGTGACAGCTTTGTTCGTCCTTTTGGATAGGCCTTTCACTGAGGGGCTGCTTCAGCCAGAGGAGGACACCATCTGAGGATGGCACTTAGGAGGGGAGGAGGCTGGAGGAAGCCTGGAATAATCTCCAGCCTCTTCTTCTCTCCGCCCACCTGAATGCCTCCTTTACCTTCTGACCCCAGAGACGCAGCTGAGCATGGTTCCTTACATGTCAGCTGTAAAGGGGAGGGCCTGGGGCCAGGTGTGACCTCAGAGGAGTCCCTCAAGCAATTCTGAGGTCCCAGGGATGCCTGCCCAGGACAGTAAGCCTTCTCTCTGAGTTTGGTTCTTCCAGGATCTGTATCAATGAACACATCTTATTTTCAAAAGCTTGCATGAATGTTATTTGCAGTATTTATTTATATGCATTTTCATGCACACTTCTCCAAATATGCACATTTTGATGTACTTTCCCCATATTTGAATGTTTGCGAGCGGTTCTCTCTGTGGTAATATATTTTGTTGCATTATTTTCCACTATTACGTTCATTGTGTGCAATGTACAGAATGGTTGTGCTAAATTCAGGAAAGTGAATATTTCTATTTGCATCCCTTTCCCAGTTTATTCATGGGTTTAGCAGGTGTGATTTCAGTACATTTGTATTAGAGTGCAGATGGAATGGAGTTCTCTCCTGTTCTTCTTCCAAATTGCTGGATCCCTGTGGTCCCAAAGGAAGATTCTCTAGTTTGTGAGCAACATTTCAGAGGAGGAAAACCAGCTAAACTTGTATATTCTTGTGTTGGTTTTTAGGAAAAAGAAAATGGGGCTGTAAAGTAGATTCTGGCAGAACTGCAAGAAGGGATTGCTTCTATGTATCGATTGCTTTAAGAGAACCTTCAGGCACAGGTGAAGTCTCTCCCCATCACTCTCTTGGAAAGCCATGGAGCTCAGAAGGAGCCTTGCAGCTCCTCAGAAGCTAGTGCTTTCTCATATATTGTGGCTACAAAAAGGCAAAGGTAGCCATTTTGGTCAGAAGAATAATTCCAAAATCCACATTGCTCTAGTACCATTAGGAGGCCAACCCAAAGATCTAAGAATGGTGGGAGCTTTCAAGACATCGGGGGTTTTTATCCCTCATTCCAAGTAAAGTTTAGTTGGAGTTCAGGATGCAGCCTGATAGCACTCTGCTGCATTCACGCTTTCCTGTTCCCGGGATGTTTTACTCATCTGTATGTCATGGACCGTGATGCTAAGCAACAAGGCGTGCAGAGCAGCAAAGGGCACTTGTGTGTGGAAGTGCTGTGCACATGAATTACACTCACACATTGCTGTGTGAGATTTTAGTGACTGTTTTGAAAGAAATACACAAAACAGGGTTTCTCAGAAAGAAAAATGTGCCAGCAGTTGCAAGAGTGATCAATCCTGTATGTCAAACACTCCTTACCAGATAATGAGAGAAGGAGAAGCACATGCTTTCTTCTTTCTGTTGACCATTAGCTGTTAGAAACTTGCTTCTCCAGTGGTCATTGGGGCTTAATTAAACCTCCACTTTCTACAGGATCCTGGCAGTTCCCCCAGCAAAACAGGCCTCAATAACAGTCCAGATCATCCAAGTGAGTGACAAAAGGCCAGCAATCAAAAAGAGAAACTAGCTCCACTATTGATGTATGAGCCGGTTCTGCTCGCAAGCGCTGTGACATTTGCCTCATTCTGTGGCTGGCCTTGGTGAAGCGTGACCTGGCAACTGCCAATAGCATTGGCAACATACGAGTCTTTCTTCCCATTCTAAATTAATTAGGGACCTGCTGGTCCTGACCCAGGGTGGAAAGGTGCCTGAAAAGAGCAACAAGGCTGTTTTCAGGATCTGGTAAGGGCCCTCTTCTTATCCCATTACTGAAATGCTGTTCCATCTTACATGACAAAAGCTCTGACAGTGAATTGCATGCATGTTTACTCAGATGTAAGACCCGCTGCGATCAGTGAAGCTTACTCCTAAGTAAGTGTACACAGGATTGCTGCAATCACAGCCTGAACTGAGGGAAAAGCTGAGTTTCTTCTCTTTGCTTCATTGTGGAAAGTCCTCCTCCTCTCTGCACAACTTCATATGCCCCCCTCAAACCCTTTGTCCTCTGACCCACACATTTATACTGCTCCTTTGTGTGGCCCTCAGCAGCTTTCACACTTCCTGAAGGGTCCTTCCAAGTGCATGCCTTACAGAGCCTCGCCACTAGCCTCTTCACTCCAGATGAAGGAAAAGTTTGGAAAATGAAGCACCCAAAGCCAGGGCAGAAGTGGGCTGTGTTCTGTCTGTCTGTCTGTCTGTCTTTCATATGGAGCAGTATGCAAAAACTGCAAATATCTAGGCAAGCCATCAATATCATGGTTTGTAAAACTCCCCTCCCCAAGACAACCTGAAGGCAAGAAAATCAAAAGTGTGCTGATTTCCACTCAGTAAAGGTGTATTTCCAGCAATATCTGCATGATACATTGAAATGAAATACATATGTCATTTTAAGGGTAAATCTATCATGAATTAATTCCTATACTCTGGAACATTACCATACTAAGTATTTGAAGCATTTGAACTTTTAAGAGGACTCTGTTTTGATTTGTTTTTATAAACTGAATCTGCAGAAAAGACAGGTTGGGGATTTGTTTCCAGGGAGTAGATAAACACTTAATTAAAAAATTAATTCAAAGAGACTGGCTTGGTGTCTTGAAAAGTGATTAAAATATGCCCCTAAAGCCCAATTAACAAATCTGATTTCTGCACTTGTGATGTTTTCTTGTAACACGCTAAAGTAAAGTTTCCAGATTTGATGGTACATTTTGCCTCAGTCCCCAGGCAATCTTTTCATAAGTTCTTCAGACCTTGAAGGAAACATCAAACAAACCAAAAATATAAATCTAAGTGGAAGGCAGGAAACGGTCAAGTGCCCAGCACTGAATGAGTGACCCATGAATCTTCCCAAAGTGCCAGGATCCTGCAGACAGGGCCTCACTCTGAGCACCTTCCCTTCCTCTGGAGCTCCTCCCATGTTGCGGCCTTCTAGGTCAGGGAATCCAAAGGCTCGCAGCAGGTTCCACGTGCCACACAGGCTACAGAGAGGCCTTTTGTCTCACGCCCATCATGGAATTCCCTTTCGGGAGAATTCTCAAGGCCAGTTTTATGTAATCAGCAGGGCATTCTAAGAGCTAAGGAAGGTGTGCCGTTAAATCTATGAATGCAGTCATTGTGCCCCCAGTCGCACACACACTCTTCCTACAGCGAGGGAAGTCTGAGCAGCAGTGGCCCCACAAAAAAATTGGCAAAGGGGAGTTTAATGGCGACTCCCACCCACATAGGACCAGCTGCCCTACTTTATTCGAAGGCATGCTCTATTTGAGGGGCTGTCCAGCCCAAGGATAAAGACCCACTGGAAGGACGAGCTGAGCCTGCAAAGTGCCCATCAACAGTTAACTCCTGGTCAGCAGACTGAGCAAGGACAATGGAAATCAGATCAGTTTTCCCTGCTAGGTCTGAGGTGCATTCTTTTTCTATTTCAGTTATAGTATTTCTGAATATGTATAGACACAAAGTTTAGCATATGCTAACTTATACAAGACTCTTTCTTCATTGCATATCCTTGTATCTTTTTTTTCTTTATAGCAATGCATGTCATTTTTTTTCCCTGGCAATGTGTGATTAGGTACCCTGCCCCAAGGTAGCTTTTTGCATGGGGAGGAAAGCTTCTATTGGCAGCCATGTAAGATTCTCTCCCATTGCAAACAGCAGCTTGTGTTGGGGTGAGTTCCCCCTCTTTGCTCTGCCCTCTTCCTCTTTGTCTTCTACTGGGGGTGGAACGCAGCCTGATAAAGACAAGGTAGCAGTGAAAAGGTGAAAACTACTGATAGACAGGCATCTGTTTTGGTTGCTTGTAGATATTGGCTACTCTCCTACATGGCTCTCACTGCCAAATTATTCCCCTCTATATGCGCGCGCGCACACACACACACCGGTCTTTTAGGTACTCTTAAAAGAAGCAGTTCACCAGCCAGCAGATGCAGCATCAATCCACAGCTCACAAGACTGTAAATATTTGCTTTCCTATATTAAAAGCTGCACAGGAGAAAAGGGCAAAATAAGGAAAATCTGCAGAATAGAAAGGAACCGATACATCCATATAACTGGGGATGTATTTCTTCAGAGAATAACATTACCTGTAAGTGTTGCAATCCATCAAATATCATTCATGTCAATGGAAAATTTGGGTTTGCAAACACACAAAGTGCCGCAGTTCTTCAAGGAGAAATTTCACAAAACTTTTCTAAAGATGTCACTAAATTCTTCCTTTCTCGCAAAGCATGCCTGGGCCTTGCCACACAACCCTAGGTGTATCTGGAGGCAAATCCCACCACAGGGAAACTTCATGTGGGACAGCGATGGGGTGGCTGCTTTGTCATTAGTACCAGGGAGAGTCTCCATGCAGCATACTAGCATTGCGCCAGAGGGCTGGCAACCCTTGACCAGCAGGTGGCGCTCTACTACATGTGGACCTTCAGCTCTAGGCAACAGTGGCGGTGCTGCGGCTCCTGGCGCCCTCTGGGACAACCTGCCAGTGGTGCCCCCAGGTTCTTTGGCAGCTTGCTGGTTGGCTTCAGTTGCTGGGGCCCCCAGTGACCAAGCTGCTGGAAGAGAATGTTGCTGAGTCAGAAATGACTTGGCAGCACTTGGACGTTCAGAATGGCTGGGCAAGAGCTACAGGCAGGCAGCCCCTCAACCCCTGGTGAATTTCACACCTCCAAGAAACATCACTGAAGCTGGTGTTCCAAGCAGACCACCTCCAGAAACTCTGTGACAAGATGAATAGAATCTCCTCTCAGGCTCCATGGCTCTTCCTCGAAGTCCTTCACCTGCACACCTGCAGTGCCCAAATGGACAGCAGTGACAGTGTGGCAGAGCAGAAGCCATAACTGGAGGCAGAGGTGGGTCCTAGGCTCAAATGATGGTTTTCTATCAAAGGTCTACTATTCCCTACAGCACATGCAGAGTGTGTTGCAAAAAGCTTGGCCACCTTTTTAGAAGTCATTGTGAGACGACCGCCAGTGGAACAGAGGCATCAACAGTGCATCTCCAGATGGCCAAAAATTTTCTCCATCCATGTGCACGCACCCTATTAGCATGCATCAAGCTATAAGGTCAGGTGGGGTGAGCAGAGCAGGTAGTTTCCTTCTCCTGAAAACACAATGGAGTCTAATAAAGCAGCACCCCCTACCCCATGCTGACAGCCCTGCACATAATGAAGACATGAAGTGATCTCCCAAAGAGCAATGGAGCAGTACAGGTCCATTATCTGTGCCACAGCCGTAGGTAGACCATGGGGTGCCTACAGCTTGTGGGAGCAGCTGTGCCACAGGCAGGTGAATACAAGGATGCCACTTTCCCTGGGCTCAACAACAACAACGTTGCCGCCGCCGCCGCCGCCGCCTCCTCCTCCAGCTTGTGGGAGCAGCTGTGCTGCAGGCAGGTGAATACAAGGATGCCACTTTCCCTGGGCTCAACAATGTTGTTGTCGTCTTCTCCTTCTCCTTCTTCCCCCCATCCCCTGAACCCTCTCAATCAGTGACTCCAGTAGCATAGCTGAGGACAAGATAAGTGACATGTACTGCATAGCCTGAAAATGGAGAACTTGACCAAGAACCAGGACAAAGTGGACAACTTAAGATCCTAAAGATAATTTGCCCTATAACTCCCAGCATCCTTCACTATTGGTTATGTTGACTAGAGAGTATGGGAATTGTAGTCTAAACTATCTAGAAAGTCACAAGTTGTCTACTCTTGCCTAAGAACACTGGCAGGATGAGCTGAATGCAGGCCAGGAACACTGTGGTGTTGCTTCTGCCATGGCATGGGCATTGGTCAAATTGTTGTCGTCTTATTCTTGCTGGATGAGAGGCAGATTATTCCTGTTGTTTTCCACCATACGTCCTGCCATAGCAGCAGCCACCCTGCCCTGACTGTGGGGCAACCTGCCTGCTTCTAATGCACAGCAATGTCAAACACTAGTTTAAGATGGGAAATGCAGCTATCTTTTTTTTCAAAGATTACCTGCCCTACATTGTAGATACAACATTAAAATGCTGTGGATCCAATAAATGTCAGCTTTAAAGTCTTGGCATCCTAATAGGGATTCCATTAAATAGTCTTTTATTTACATTCTGAACTTTAGTCTCTGTACAATTAATTAATATACCAACAAAGGGTCAAGGAACATGAAAGATGTGGGTGTCAAGACAGCTCTCCAAAGCTGGAAATGTGTAAAATCTTTGGAAAACAGACTATTTGTCTGGGTTTGCAGGGATTCTCTTGTGGCTGCAATCTAGACAGAACAATGAGTGTTTGAAAGAAACATCATTCTAATGTATTTGATATTAAATCTACAAAAGGAGAGAAAAATGCCAATGAAGAATAACAAGAATAGCATGCTTGCAGGCAATCATGTATTTATCACAGAAACCATAAATGAAGCACTTAAACTAAATATGGGCATACTTTCAAAATACTGAGAGCACTGCTTCTTCCCCACTGCACAGCACTGAAAGCTGGCTGCAGAAACCCTGGATAATTTTAAAGATCAAATCTTCTGTTGCTGAGCAACAGCACACACTGATATAAAGGATGCAGGATATTGGAAGACTTAATATTGGGGAATTGGGATTGCAAAGGGGAAAAATAAAGACCAAAATCAATCTCATCTGGAACAAGCTCTAAACAATTTAAACAGAGATTTTATTTTATTTTTAAATTGGATAGAGCAATCATCACAGTATTAATCTTTGAGTAACAGAACTAAGGTTTGGGGGGGTTGTTAAGTCCTAATTGTGAACTGACCAACAATGATATTCATTAAATGCAGCAGCAGAAAAGAAGGAAATATAATTGAGAAAAGTGAAGGCCTAATAGGCCTAATTCAGAAGTAGGTTCCCCCTTCCTCCAGAATCTGGCCTCAATTTGCAGTGCAGTCACAGACCAAGATCTTCATGATCCTGAGTGTTGGGTTTTGATTTGAACCTCAAATAGCCACAATAGCAAATATTTCTATATCATATATTTCAAATAAGTCTATGAGCCATCTCAAAAGGAGAAATCAGGCTTTACAAATCCAGATTCTCAGGTAGTATAGACCGATTCAATTTTCCACTGATTTGCATTTTCTAAAAATCTGGTGCTGTTGCTGGATGTCCTTGCTTGTAAATGTCCACTACCTTGCATGTGCCCCCTGTGCCCAAGGAACCTGGATATGCCGAGATCTTTCGCAAAGGTGTGGTAGGTTTGAGGTAGAGTATGCACGGAACTAGGCTGAAGTGGGCGAAATTGGATGACTGACAAAAGAGTCAGCAATGCAAGTTTTTGTCTTACCATTGATGTTTAATGGAGATTGACTGAGTGATGGATTCACTGATTGAGCCATTTATCAGCCTACTGGCACAAGACTGGCACACGGCTCCGAACATCTCTGACAAAGCAAGAAAAATGGAGGCAGGAAGTGAGGAGGGAGCTATGTAGGGTGGCCACTTAAGAATTACCAAAAGGAAGAGAAATGCATCACCAAAACATTCATTTGCATAAAATTAGTCTATGCATACATTTAGAAATAATACAATAATTTGAGACAGCCAAAACCTTCAGGAAAGACAGGACTTGTGAAGCAAGGCATTACTCCTGTTTCATTACATGCCTCCCTTATAAGCACTTTGCCCCTCATACACACAAATGAGAAGAAAAGTAATAATGCAATAGGGGAATACAATAATGCTCAGCATAATGACAAAGTCCATAAACAGATGATATGTGGATATTCCTTCTTCATTTGCTTTCCAGATTATATTTGCTGATGGATGACTTTGAGGCCACCGTCCGGCTCTTCGTTGGGTTAGATTTAAAGGTACTGGTACTGGACAGCTCCTCAAACAGACGTCACCTTCAAATAGCATTCTATCTTCTGTAAATTAGGAAACTAGTGCTAGCGAACTGAAGTATTTGTTATTTATTTATTTATTAAAACATTTCTATGCCACCCCTTGCCAAGGCCTCGGGGCGGCTTACAACATCGAATACAAAATACATTAAAACAATGACAATTAAAATATATACAGTCAAATAAAATAAGTAGGTTTTGGGAGGCAGGCTCACTTAAGGTTTCAGTGGCATGAAGTGAGTGAGAGGAGGGACAGCGGCAGGGGTTCTTCGCTCACTGCTCAATGTCTGTTACCCCGACTGAAGGAGCTCAGCGATTTTACATTTACCCAAAAGGCCAGTGATAGTCTCTCTGAGTTTGCCTCATTCTGATCTTTACCCAGGCTGGATTCACACGTCCTGGCAAGCAAGCCTGCCTGGTTATCACAGTTTGCAGGTTTTTACCTGAATGCGCCTGACGGACGATCAGGCTTATGGTGATGACTCTCCTCTCTTCCACCATCTCCTTCCCTCTCAGTCCTCCAGGCGGCCTCCCAGGAGACCCCATGGGGAGAAAGGGGCCCCTCTCTTTGACAGATGCGATCACAAGCCAGTTCGGCTCACCACAGCAGGCAGACAGGCAGGCTCTGCTGCACAAGCGGGGCTCAGGCCAAGAAGAGGCGCAGAGAGGATGAGGGAGCGTGTCGGGTGTCCTCACCTCCTGCCCCGGGGATGGGGGAGCTGCTGGAGAAGGAGGGGGGTCCCTTATCCATGCTCAGGCAAAATGGGGGGAAATCAGCCAGGCAGTGCTGCAGAAAGGCACAGTGTGGCCCCAGGGATACCTGCTTTGCCCTCCCATGCTCCTGAGGGGCAGGAGTCAGCTGGGTGGAGGCACCCAGCTAGGGACCGCTGGTCTCCCCCGCCCATCCCCCTCCCTCGCTCTGCTGGCAAGGGAGGCATCCCCAGCCCCGGAACAGCCTCCCAGTCAGGAGCAAGAGAGGGGGAGGCAGCGCTGCCTCCCCCTTGCCCTTGCTGTGCTTGCAAGAGAGGAGCTCAGGAGCGTGCCAGGCCAGGGAGGCAAGCAGCAGCAAGAGGGGGGGCAGCAGGAGGATTCACGGAGTGGGGCAGCCCCCAGCTGGGCACCACCACCCAGCTGATGCTCCTGCTCATGCGCATGAGCATCTCCCCGCAGGCGCATGTGGGAAGCAGTGGGAGAATCAGCTGCTCCTTTGTGCAGCGGTGTCCCACTGATCACCCGCTCCTACCCAAAGCGGCACGGACAGCAAAACAGCCGAAGAGCTACACCGGAAGTGTAAAGAGGTAGCATCTGCCTTCTGTCGATGGATAAATCTGTGTACGCTCATGGATGAAGTCTCTGTGTCCGACAAAGGAACTGTTCTTGGGTCATGCAGGCAGCTCACGTAAAGACTTAATTCAAAGAGCGGCAACAGTGGAAAGGGCAAATTCCATGTCAGAACCTACTAAAATGGAATTGAGTATAAGGGCTGTATCCTAGCTGTTCCATACAGCCTCTAATGCAGCCATATCTGCAGTATCACATGTGTACTTCATTCCATGGAGTGGATTGGCAGAAGAGTCGGGACGGGTAAGAGCAAGTACTGCTGTGTCCACACAACAGTCAGTTGCATTATGGAATGTGCCCCTGACCATGTGCTGAAGACCACCAGCCTGGATGGCTTTACAAGGGGGTTGGGACAATGCACAGGAGGCAGCTCTGTCTGCCTCCATTAGCCGTGGTGATGATAGGGAGCCTCCCATTCAGAAGCTGGTCCCAGGAGTTTGAGGGCATCTGCCAGCTTTTCACAGTTTGCTTGTTGGCTATCAGAAGCGTCTGTTTTTTCGCAGTGGACAGCAGGATCCCAGGCCAGATGGACCTGTGGTCTGATCCCGCTGGGCTCTTACCCCCTTACGATTGGCAGCAAGTAAACAAGGTTGCTTGTGCGGCCTTGAAACAAGCAGTTCAGGCAGATTTCACTGACCTCAAATGTCTTCCCCTGAACTCCATCCATCACAACATTCTTGCATGTCCTGGCTGCAGTCAGATAAATAGAGCTGCGTGCAGTATACCAAGCTGACATTTAAAGTCTAGTAGTGGAAGATTCACAGAAGTTGCATTTGTCTCAATGCACTGAGAGCCTCAAGTCATGTTCACCAGGGAAATTAGACTTTCTTATAATAGCAGCACCTTCCAAAGCAAGGCATGTGGCATTTCAGGAAGCTTTTACACTGCAACAGAAGGATGGATGGATGGATAGATGGATGGATTGAGGATGAAATCCAATCCAGATGCTCATAACCCTCTGCACTTGGAGAATTACGGGCCTCCGATGCAGGTTGAAAGGAGCACAGCAAAACATAGTTGACTTTGGCCATCTAAATGTCACACCTCAAAGCACAAGGAGAGAAGGCTGAAGCCATGTCATACTGTGGCAAAGTCATCCTTGTTGGTTAGAATCAAGTCAAAGATGGCCAGTTATCTAGTTTCTTCCACTTTCTGTAGGAGGGAGTTATTGGCAACACTTGCCGTGATTTTCTTGGAGGGGCCATCACTGGCAGAATCTCCAGGAGATAATGGAGAAATTGAAGTCCCCCATTGCTACTACATCTCGCCTCCTTGAAACTTTGGCGATTCACTTTTCGAAACTATCACCCTCATCTTCTCCATGACTGGGTGGCCATCAGTATATTCTGATCACTGTCTTCTTTTCCTTCTTTGCGCTATTTATTTTAATCCAGATGCTCCTGATGGGGCACCTAAGGTCATCCCCCTGTATTTCTGCATAAAGATATGTAGCTTTAGCATATAATGCAATTCCTCTTCTTACACAAGTTAGATTCTTCTGTTGCTGAATTCCAGTCATGGGAGTCGTCCCACCAAGCTTTAGGTTACACCTATCAAGTGAAATTCACCCTCCTGTATTAACTGTTTAAGTGCATGTTGTCTGTTTCCTGTACTCTGTGAATTAGTATATAGACACTGAAGACAATCTGTGTTATAGTCTAGCTGTCTTCCAGTATCCCTTGAAAGTTCTGTACAGGTCAATGATTCTACATCTGCTGATCAGATGCATAAATGAAAACACATTTGTGTTTTAAGTGGCTCTCTGGCCAAACTGTTTATTGTATGCAAAAACTGTTCTTGAACAGTACTACTTTACAGGACTGTACTTGTAGTAAAAAATATGTTTCTCTGTACACAGAAAATGGAATGCTAAGGGATGCTAGGCAGTTGTCTTCTTGACATGTTAGGTTTCCATGTGCAGGGGTGTGTGTTTGGTTTTTTTTAATAGGAGCCATTCAGTCATACTTTCCCCATCTGCTATTTGAAGTGGTACAATCCAAAACCTGTTGTATAATGAAGTGGTAGCCTCACCCAAATCTTGCCCGGGATTGCCACTTAGCAAGGGCAGATCCCACCCTTGCTCCATGGCGTTTCACACCCCATGTGATCATTCCTGAGGTTTCCCTCTTGCAGGTGGTTACGAGTTAAAAAAAAAAACAGATATATGCTCTTACAACACTTCTTCTACCATTTAATATTGGCACTACCCCAGAAAAGATGTTTGAACTTACTGAGAATCTTGGCCCATATATATCTTGAAATCTCTGTCCCCTGAACAACTTGAAATGATGCTGTTCAGTTTCCCATCCTTTTGTGATTCATGCCCAAGAAGCCAAACCATATGGTTTTCATTCTTTGCCCTGTGGCTTAGTGACAAAGATGTGCAAGTTTTTCAGCACCTTTAACTATTTCCTCCTAACATTTATTCAAAGGTACTTACAGGGCCTTTCACTTGTATTACAGTTTTGGCATACAGAAATGCATGCCAGCTCAAAATAGCACAGAAACCCATACATTAGATCAGGGGTTCTCAGACTTTCCACCAGGGGGCCAGCTGAAAGCTGCCAGGGCTGTGCCGGGGGGGGGGGGGGGCGGGGGGGGGGGGGTGCCTGTGGGTGCGTGCGTGCGCTGAGGCGGGGGCGCGCAGTGAGGCGAGGCGAGGCATGGGGAGCGGGCATGTGCCGCAAGGTGGGCGCATGAGGCAGCGGCTTGCTTGCTTGGAGATCGTTTTCTCCAAGCGAGCAAACCATTGCCTCCCTGCACGGGGCGAGGTGGGTGGCGGCGTGCGTGCGTGTGGGCACGTGTGCAGCAGGTCCAAATAGGCATGGCGGGCCGGATAAATGGGCATGGCAGGCCAGATCTGGCTCCCGGGCCGTAGTTTGAGGATCCATGCATTAGATGGTAACATTTAATTTAATTTAATTTAATTTAACTGTGGACAATCCCACAAGTCTATTTCATCTCTATATCCATACGTGTAGAACATAGGTTGTACATTTTATCTTAAGATTAGGGCCAAATAGACACTGATAGGGACTCCCAACTGCAGTTTCTATCTCCCACACACTTCCTGCAGTTAGAACTAATAAGCGCTGTCCAATCTATATTAAATTGATATCTAGGCTGCACTTAAGGGTAAAGTCCACTCTCAAGCTGGACTATAAGCTAGGATAAAAATCACAGAAAAGTGGATACAATAAAACATATTCAACAAAATCTATGAAAATAGAGATTGCCCATTGAAAGAAATAAAAACAAAGGTTATTTATAAAAACAACTCAGAGTAAAGGTTATTAATAAAATAACTCAGAGTTGCAAGAAGGGGGGCGCAGGTCTCCAGAGCTGAAGATCTGCAAAGAAGGGACCTGTTAACCTCAGAAGGAGCTGATTCCAGATGTCCCAGGCTGCTCCTAGGAAGGCCCTCTCCTGGGGACTCACCAGCTTAACCATTCCTGAGAGCAGGCAGGTGAGGCAGGCCTTGGTGGATGGTCTCAGCATGTGGGCTGGCTAGTACAGGAGAAGGGAGTCCTTCAAGTCACCAGAGCCCAAATCATTTGCAGTTGTAAGTAAACACCTCATACAGTTGGGTCACAATATTCAGCCTTTACCTGCTTCTACTCCAATTCATGGGCTGCCATTTTTAGGGGACAGGCAAATGCTGAAAGTTAAGGTATCAGGCCACCTGTCTACAAAGAGGCACAGTGGGAAAATGTGGATTGGTTAGCCATCCCCCCTCCCCACAATAATGACCCTTAGGGGATAACATTGCAAAGTACCCTGAGGAACACTTTCCCTTTATCGTTAATTTTTCCTGTCCTCCATCCCTAAACTTTGCTGTGCTTGCCATTATGCAATTTCTTGCAGCATCTCTTACCTAATGGGCTCAAGGGAAATACAGCTTCTTTTATGTCCCCCAGCCTGCTTTTCAGCCTGTGTTTCCCCAGGTTCACAGTCAGGCTCAAGCTGTTGTGTTCTGTATGAATTTCGTCCTATACACACTATCATATTCATTTCTAGCTGTGAGGAGTCTAGCTCGGCTGCTATGAAAAACAGTGCCTTTTGTCAAGGAGAAGAGAGTGGGAAAAATAGCTTCCTTGAAGGAAAAAAAGGAGTGAGTGAATCCAGATTACATAAACCGCAAGACAAATAAACATGCTGGGCTTACCTTACCCTTCTGTTTTGTGCTATGAAGAGATTATATAAATATCAGACTCTGGGAGGATAAGATACTGAAGAGTGTGGAAGATCACCCATAACAAAAGATTTTAATCAAGTATACTCAAATTACATGGCAATCAGAACTTCAGCATAGCCAGTCGCTCTGGAAAACTTGCGTTCATACTCAAATTTAATTTGCTGGAAATATCACCTACAAAAGCAGAAATGCTTTCTTCCTGGCTTCAGGAACAAAAGGAAGCAGAAAATGTGTGGGCTTGTTACCAAAACTCAACCCTGAAAAGCTCCTGAGAGAGTGGGGAGCAGAAGTTTGAAAGGGAGCCAATGTACAGCAGTGACTGCAGTGAGAAAATAAAGTTTACTTTGATACTGCCTTTCGGCCTGGAGGCACCCAAGCAATACACGAAAACTGAAAGATGTAAGTGTACAGAAAAACAAAGCACAATCTATAAGACTGGGATGGGGGATGAAATACAAGCATCTCAACGTAATGGGGGACTGGCAAACAGCAAGGGTCAAACCAGTGTGGTTCTCATTAGAATAAAGCGAAAGACAATATTGTTTTCCCCATCTGCCAGAAAGAAGCCAGAGAAGATGATAAACAGGCTGCATAGCAAAAAAAAGTCCCATAGCTTAGGTGCTAATGAGAAGACGGCCTGATCCTGTGTTCACATAGCCAGTGGCCATGCTGACACATGGAACCCAGCTTCTGGATAACCCCCAGTGTGCAACCGCCTTCGGGGGAAAAATCGGGATACACACGCCAATCAGCGCCAATTGTGCATTTCTAGGTTACAAGTCTGAAACAGTCTGGGAACTCCTGGTATTTTTCAAGGGGAGACATCTTCCAAGATCCAAGCATGCAGGATTTTAGAATTAGCTTCCCATGTCTTTCTGCCATCCCTGATAGCATCACCAGGGGGCAGTATTAGGGTTCATGGCAGCATTAAGTACCAGGCCTTCCCAGGAAGGTGCTGAAATGCTCTGCAAAAATGCTGCACCCTTCTCAAAGGTGTCTAATGACAGACTTCACCCAGAGGCATCTGGCACAGATAGCGAGTGGCATTATAAGAGGACAAACTGCATTCTTTAGGCCATCCAAGTATGATTTACATACATTTTAGCTCTGATTCTATATAGTGATCTTTCCTGAGAGATGTGTGCAATCAACAAAAGCCTGGTGCCCTTTTCAGTTTATAATGTCACCCAAGACTGTGTCTATTTAACAGATGCAGACTCATCTTTTCAGCCTTTATCTTACATTATGAAGCCTCCTTTATAGCTAACCAATCCCCTGCGTGCTATATAGTTGCTACGGATTCCTGAGGAAACTTTGCAAAGGGAGCTTTTCATCAAATGCCGACAGCCAGATACTTTTTATATTACCTAACAGAAAGGAGGTTCTTCTTTGGAGCTCAAATAGTAAGTTATTGTGAGGTTCAAGAAAGCATTGCCAAGGAAAGTGGGGTACAGAAGAAGCTGGTCCCACCTTGGGCCAATTCCATGGGTAGGCATGGCTGGGGGGCTCAGACTTCAGCAGGGCCCACAGACAAGAGCCCCCTGGAATTGCCCATCCTCCCCCTCCTTTGCCCACCTTAACTCAATCACCAATTCAGAGACAGTGGACAAGAAATTTGAAGAAGTTTGAGGCCTGGAAGGGCAGCAATGAAGGAACTAGAAATGAGCATCAAACGTAAGGATGTTTCACTGGAGACCAAGGCCAAGAAACCACTGTATTCCTAATAGTTATGCAGGGCTATGAAAGTTGGCCAGTGATGGAAGCTGGCAGGAAGAAAACTGATGCATTCGAAAGGTGAGCTTTGTTAATACCTTGGACCAACAGAAAGATGAACAAGTGAGTCCTATATCAAATCAGACCAGAGCATTCCCTAGAAGCAAAAATGACAAAACTTAGGCTAGCATGCTTTGAGAACATTAGGAGAAGGCAAGACGCACTGGAGAAGACAATAACATTAGGGAAAGTCAAAGGCATAAGATGAAAGCGAGTTGCACTGAATCCATAAAGGAGCCACAAGAACTCCTGAGTGAACAAGAGCCGAGCAGGGCTGTGAAGGACAGGACATAGAAATATAGAAACAGAGTGTGTCAAAGGGGGCCTCCCAGACCATCTAGTCTGACCCCCAGCTCCAGCCGGCTCTGCTCGTGACATGCCTACCATGTGCATGTCCAGCCTATACTTGAACCCCCTCACCGATTGGGCTTCAACCACCTCCCGTGGAAGCTCATTCCATACCCTAGGGGTCCTAACCATCAGGAAGTACTTCCTGGCATCCACCTTCATTCTTGATTACCTGAGCTTTGCTTCATTGGAATGTGCCCTGCCCTCCTCTGCAGGGAAGAACAGGTCTCTATCCACCTCCGTGTGGCACCCCGTCATGTACCTACAGTATATGTCACCAACAGATCCCCTCAGAGTCTTCTCTTCTCCAGGCTGGAAAGACCCAGCTTCCTAAGTCTCACCTCATACGGCTTTCCCTGGAATCCAGCTACCATCCTTGTGGCCCCATGCTGCACTGACTCTAACCTGGCTATACGCTTCCTGTAGTGTGGAGCCCAGAACTGAGCACAGTACTCCAGTTGTGGGCGCACCAGAGTCATATAGAGTGGTAGTGATACCTCTCTTGATCCAGAAGCCGCACTTCTAGGTATGCAACCAAGGGTGGCATTTGCCCTCTTGACCACCACATCACACTGCTGACTTATGTTTAGCCTGTAGTCAACCAGTATCCCGAGGTCCCTTTCACAAGTGCTGCTCTCTAGCCACTTGCCCTCTAACCTGTACTTATAACAACCATTCCTATGCCCCAAGCGCAAGACCGTACACTTATCTGGATTGCCATCCTGTTATCCCCCCGCCCACTTCCATAGTCTGTCCAGTACCTGCTCCTCGGTTGTGGCCATCGCCCCCATTTTGGTATCATCTGCGAATGTGATCAGCAAACTAGTCACCCCCTCTTCCAGGTCATTGATGAAAAGACTGAACAGGATCGGTCCCAGGACAAAGCTCTGAGGGATTCCATTCGTCACTGGCCGCCATCCTGACAATTCCCCATTTTGGAGGGTATTCATTCCTAGGCTCACCATGGGTTGTAGACCACTTGATGGTGCACAACGATAGCTAATTTTCAGTGTGAAGTAAAGGGTTTGGTGCTGAAGTATGTTGAATCCATTCCTCCTAACAACCTACTCTTGTATTTTTTCATGACATCTTACCAATTGCACACTTACAGTGAAGCTCTCATAGCAAGGTGATGTTTGTGGTACGATTTGCACAAGGGGAGCATGATTTGCACAATATAAAAAGAAAAGTGGGTAGACTGGCCAGGTATGTCTATCTTAATATTAGGTATCTTAATATCTAACCCCTGCTCAGATTGGGGGCACCTATAAAAACAATCTACAGCAAAAGTATTAGACTCTTGCAGATGGGGAAATACTCAGGCTGGAACACTGTAAATATTTTGATAGAAGAAAGAGTCCTCTGTCTCTGCATTTCCCTCTAGCATGGAATATGCATAGAACTGTACCCTGCTAATCAATTACTTGAAGGCATAAAAAGACATAAAGAGGCTTCAGGGGGAAAATGAAATTACAAGGAAAAACCATTTAACTTTCTTGCATTCTTTTAAAATAAGAAATGTCTTACATTTGCTGTTGATTTAACCCAATAAAGGACCAAAATGAACATAAGATAATGTTATTTCTGATCATGTTTTATACAATAAATATGTATTTATATATACCATAAATAAATTATTGTTTGTTCATTTATATTTAGCCATTGCTTCCCACATTCATTCCCACTGCTTTTGTGCGTATTAAGCATGGGCTAGAACATCATCTGCCCAATCTTTTCTTTAAAAAAGTTTAGAACAGATGACAATTATTTGCCAGCTTGGGTAAGACCTCTCATTCCAATTTCAGAAAGTCAACCTATTCTTCCCTATTCTGCTGCATTCTCATTTCTGTCAGGTCCTTCTCTAATAATCATGCTTATTTCCTCAGCTCAGTGAAATAAACATTAATTCTCAAGCGGAGTGAAAGAAATTAAATGTGCAAAGCCCCAAAGTAAGAAGGGAAAACAGAATGAAATTAGATTTGGATATATTTGCAGGCACTTTCAAATTTCCATATTTGTGTAGCAGTGGTGGGGGTCATGGGAAGAGTTGGTCATCATTCTAAATTTTAGGTTTACCTGAAGGACTAGCATTCTAACTCTGAAAATCTCATTAAATTATACAGCACCCAGCAGTCCCCATTTCTGTAATAAGGACATGGGGCAAGGTGATCTAACGGCAATGTCTCTGGGGCCCGAAGCTCGCCTTCAGTGACCCTTATGAGGCACTCACCACAACAGCATCGGCACCAACACTGCTCTGGCTCCTGCCAGCCATGTGCTGGGTTGGGGTTTGGGCACCCCACGTTAGCCATGCACAGAAGCAAGCGATCTGCACGTGGCCACTGCAGGGCTCCCCTCTGTGTTGTCCCCCTTGCAGACAATGCACGACAGGGCAGCCGGGAGGACTTCAGGGCCCCCCTCACTGGATCGCGCTAACATGGGCCCCATGGCTCGACTGATGCCATAGCCCTGCACTGTCCATTTAGTGTGGGCCTGATCCTAGGCATGTTCAGACAGAGCAGGCCTACAACTCCCAGCATGCCCCATGCTGGCTGGAGCATAGTGGGAGCCTGAGGCTTTCCTCTGCCTAAATATGCATAGGCCAGCACCCTTTTCCCACTTACTAAAGGCCGAAGCTGCTGCATGTTGAGGCAGAAATAGTCCTCCCTCACTCAGAACACTCCCGCAGGAAGGGGTGGCTGGGACATGCTGGCAAATTATTGCTTTATTTGTGGGTCTAATCCAAAAAAAGGATTGGAAAAGGATTGCATGCTTATTTATTTAAATATCTATTTTTACACGCATGCCATGTGCAAACGTGTTCAGGTCTTTCAAGGTGCTAAAAACAGAAATAAAATATAAATCTGGCTAAAACCCTCACTATACAATAAAGCCACACATTTAAAAAGCATTCTGCTCTTATCAATCAGCAAAGTGACCCTTGCCGCTCTTGGTACTCTCTCCCTCTAGCAGGCCTTCCCTTGATGCCCAAGCAACACTTTGGAGTGACTGACCCCCTTGCAGACTCCTTGCCCATTTTTATTCAGGGAAACAGCAGAAATGTTCCACATTGAAATCATGGTTTGTTTACAAATTTAAAAATTAAAATGATAAAAAAAATCCACTTTTACAGGTACACAGGTGCACACCTAGGCTGCCCGACATGCAGAACCTGACTTACTAAGTGTCCACACTTTCCAAATCCTCTCGGTCCCCCAGAAAGGGAAGAGCTACATCCCAGCTCCATTTTTTCCAAACACTTTTCTTTTGACATCTGTTAAAGGAAAGTGTTCTTTAAAAAAAATTCTAGCAAATTCAGGAATTTATTTTCAGACAGGAAATATGTAACCATGAAAGGGGGAGACAAGATGGGTTCTGTTGCATAGGATTCCGGGATACCTGCCAGAGGGCCAGAGGTGGGGAGGAGAACACCCATTGCAAGCCTGAGCATCTGTGGGGTGCACTTGGGGTCATCCATGAGCAACTCATGCTGCCCAGCTTATTCGCAGTGGGAAGAGAAGAGTCCTACACAGTGATCAGATTTTGAAAAGGTGGGCTAAGAAATGGAAGCAGTGCAGCAGCGTAAAAGTTTTTCCATCCAGGGTAGATTTAACTTGTTTATCCATTGCTGCAAACTCCTACTATACTTGCAGCTTTTCCTTCTTCTAGGCTGGATTCTCTCCAGACTTCAGAGCAATGAACAGCTGTTTGTCTTCTTAGAGAATGGTCATGGAATAATTTTATTTTGCCTCAAAGATGTCTTTAAAATCATTTTGTATGTTGATATAGGAGCAGAAATAAAAAATAACTAGACAATGTAAAGTGTCTTTCTAAGTAATATCTGGTAGTATTTCTGTAATTAGTCACCCGTCCCTGTTGTTCAGATTATAAAATGATGCCTACTTTTCATTTGAAATGAAATAGTGTGATTTTGGCAGCCAATTTGGATATTTAAGTGCTAATTTTTTCAGCACCACACTGTCATAGAAGACAGATTTCTACAGCAAACTATGTGCCCTTTATTGCTCTCTGACTAACACATTTCATTTTATGGCATATTTTGTACAGATTTTGTATTGTGGCCCAAAATAAATTCCAGCTGGCTTCCATTCAGGGCACAATCCAATTCATGTTTAGACAGAAAAAGTCCTACTGCTCCCAGCATTTCCCAGCCAGCTATGGGGCTTTTGCTGCTAAACGTGCTTCAGATTGTGTCCTCCATACTTTTTTTACTTACATGTTTATTTATTTAAAAGTTTTCTACCCCATCCACCACTCTCAGGATGGCTTACAATAGGGAACAAATAAAATAAACAAAACCAAACAAACACAGCATCCAGCAAGTCAAGATAAATATCCCAGTTAAAACCAACTGAACATTAAAATAGTAGGAAAATAAAAAGGTTTTCATCTGATGCTGAAAAGAATAAAGCTTCTAAAAATCCTTGAGATAAATGGTAGGCTTGCCCTTAAATTTTCACCAAAATTGGATAGACAGCATGGCTTCAAGGACAAGTTTTCGCCATCTTGGCTGCCACCCAGTAGATCCTTTGTGACCATAGCCTAGCTTTTTGGGGGCATCCTTTAAACAGCCATGTGTATGACTTCAGTTGGGAAGCTCATAAGTAACATTTCTTTTCCCTGCCCCAGCACCACAATTACCATCCAGAAGGCAATCTTCAAGGGAATGGCAGGTGGGGAGCAAGCCCTGCCCCCCACATGCTGAATGTCCCCCACCACCCGCCCCCTTCACTTTGCATGGCAGCTGAGCTTCGTGCGGAAAGACCCTTCCATTGGTACCAACCAGCGTTGCTGTTGCTTTTTCTAGGCTCAGCCACCATGCAGTCAGGTGAGGTGGGAGATTTCCAGGGGAATCACAGAAGGTGAGTGAAGAATTGACCCTCCCCTCCCGTGCACATTGTCTCACCTACAACATTTCCCTCCTCCATGTGGCAATCAAACTTGAGGGCTGGGGAACAATCCATTGATGCCTGTCAAAATACTGGGTTGCAGATTGTTTTAGCATCTAGCAACATGCCTAGAACAGAGACAGAAAGCCACTGTACAAGAGTTGGGGACCTGAAAGATGTTGTTTCAGCAGCTATCAGACCACAACTGGTTTTCTGGACTGTGCCTGGGTCCAGATGCAAACCTGTCATTCTCATCTCAAAGGGCCATTGACTCCCAAGGAGCCCCTTACTCAAAAGAAGCTCTGTTCCTTTGAGCTTTCTGGAGCATGCCTCTTCTCCAGGGGACCACTTAAAACTTGAACATTGGGGTGTCTTTGCTTTCTGGAGCTGAAGGGTAGTTCACAGTCCTCTTCTGACTCAGAAAGCTTGCTTGGCACAGGTGAGCCCAACAGTCCCACCCGGGCATCCTCTGGAAACTGATCTGGTCAGATCTCTCCTGGGATAGGGGCGACTTCTTGCTCATTTCTAGAGCTGAGGATCTCTATCTACCTCCCAGGGAACCCAGGGGCTGGCCAGTCCAGTCCTGCTTCTGAAAAAAAGTTACCATGGCCAGGACAGGACCAGCCAGGACAGGAATTGCCGTTTGGGGTAGAAGGAACCAAAACTCCCACAATGTCCAAATCTCTGGACACATCCAAAAGAGCCCTCTGGATCTTCTCCAATCTGGCATCTTCCAGCTGTGCTGACTACAACATCTGGCAGCCCAAGGTTATTCTGGATTGTGGGCATAGATTTCATCTTGAATTTTAGTGTGTTCTGTTTCCTTTAGAACAGAGCCATGCATTTACAGGTTTGCTAATTAGTTAGTACATCAGCATTACCCTTCTCCATAAACAAATTACTATATATGTATACACATACACACATACTTTAAAATATCATATCTTAGGAAAACATGGGAAGTTATATATACACATTACTGAATTAATGTCAAAGTTCAATCACACAGAGAGTTTATTAGATTTTGTTTTATTCTTTCCTTTGAATTATTCATTGAGTAGCTGTAATTTCCTGAAGAATAATTTCATAAAGCGCTGCAGCAATAAACCTCTCCGTATAACATGTACCAGTGTGGTTGGCATTTATTATGCACTTGCGGAAAAGATCAGCCCATTACATTAATCATGCAAAAGTACTGGAAAAATTATATTTAATAATTTCCATTTGAAAATAAGCCCCAATTGGTACTGTCAAACTTGCATGAAACAAAAGAACTAAATTTCAGATGCTTCTTGTAACAATATACATAATTACTCTCTATCTTTTCTGCTTTCCCTGGGATTTTGTTTGCCTCTCTTGTTTTGTCCCTCAAAACTTTGATTTGTATTTAATCTATTTAGCTTAGCATATTTTATTTTTCACATTTGAGGCTTCCTTTCTTTCTTCCTTCCTTCCTTTTTTTTTGGCAGGGAGAAATGGCGGAGGGAAAGGGAACTTAATGGAGTACATGTATCTATGCCATATGTATGTGTTACTGACCCAAAAGTAAGCTAAACAAACCTTAAGAGTCGTGTGTCCAGACCAGAGAAATACAGGACAGGGCTTACAGCCAGGGTCCTTTCGACTGCTGTTCTGATTCAGTAGCTCAGGCAGGAAAAACCCTGGCACCATCGCCAACGTGCCCACTTGCATAAGCCCAGCCACAACCGACAGGACGCCACCGTGGTGCTGCACAGGTGTGATGTTCCATGGTGCTGCAGCTTTAAACATGTGCAGGCCCAGGCCACGCGTGGCGCACGCACAGGCAAGCGCGTGGGATGCTTGCGATCCCGTTAGTGCAACGTGAGGCCACTGAAGGACCTCAGTGGCTGAGCTAAGGGCAAGTGTGGCCAATGAGGTGGCCCAGCCCTCCTGGGCAAGCAGCGGGTGGTTTGCCCCAGCGGAACAAAATGCGTAGGGGTCAGCTACTCGTTGTGGGGGAATGAAGGAGAAGAAACGCTTTGAACTGCATGACGCTGTCCCATCTTTTGCCCATGCACTGAGCCCCACTCGGGCACAGCCTCACCTACTGATGTTGCCTCCTCGTTCACCTTTCCACCTATATGCCGGGTTGATCAGCTGACTGGCAAGTTGTCTCAGCCTCAGGGACAAGGACCAGGGGCACACATGGTAGAAAAAGCATCCTGGGGAGCACCATGATACAGTCGAGTGTCTCATGGCATAGAGAGAGGTTTCCAGCTAGCCTTAAACAAGGCCCACAGGATAGTGCAAAGCAACTAAGTTGAGAAGGCTGGAATGCAACTTGGCAGAATTCTGGTTATATACCAGCAGTCTGCTGGCATGAGGGCGCTGATAGATGTCAGTACGTTCAAGAAAGGTTGCTGTGGCTCCCCCTTGTGGGAGGCGCAGTGAATGCAGGGCACGGCCCTTTAAATGCAAGGGTTCCGTGTGCCTTCTGCAACAAGCTACGGGCATTTCTGGTCTAATGTGCAAACAGTGGATGCAGAAACTGACAGCAGGTTCATCAGCAGCGTGCAAAATATATAAAATTGGTCCAAAGTGCCGGACTTCATAATTCAAAATAAGGAGGTTGCCAAACAGACCACATGGCTAAGTGCATGGATTGTGAAAAGGAAGTAGCTCTTTGGGTCAACCGTCTGGATTTCCTCTCCTTGTTTAGCTGACAAGTTGGTCTATCCTTCTGGAAAGTAAATGATTCGATCAATAACTTGTTATAGAAATAGTTAGCTGATTCTTCACACACTGAGAAGGCTCTCAGAAAGAGGAAGGAAAAAGCAGTAAGCTGTCATTCTCTCATATCCCTTGTTCTGCAAGACAGCAGTGAAAGCATTGCCATTCCGATCCATGTACAGCACACCCCTGAAAACGGGAGGGATCTCGGGGAGTGCGTAAGAACAGCTTCTCTGAGGCTCGTGCCAGGCTCATTCATGGATTAACTGGAACCAGAGAGCACAGAGGCTTGCAGTCCAGTAAAAACAAAGCCGAATTTGCAAAAGGGAGTGCAGTGAGAAAGAGAAATTGAGCCATCAGACCAGTAGGCAGAACAAGATGCTAGGAAGTCACAGTGCCCAGCTCCATGACAAGCAGGTTTTCGTTCAGCTCTGGTTCTCAGGCTGGCCTTACTGCAGGTCTGTCAAGGACAACCACATCAGTTGCAGGGCCAGCTTCAGGTTGTCGAGGGCCCTGAGGCGAGATGCGCTCCGTTTGTTTGTTTGTTTGTTTGTTTGGGCATTTCTTAGACCTTTCAAGGAGCACAACACTCTTGGACTAGTATACAGAATCCTGTTAAAATAATGTACAGTGTAACATTCCATTTAAAAGCAGATTTAAAAGAAACACACCTGTCATAGAACATCTATACAACAATAAAATTCAACAGGCATGTACACATCAACAATAAACAAAACAATATATAATGATAGTTAACAATCAATCAAACTATTATTCCACATGTACCCTCTGCTGAAGTAAGTTTACCTTCTCCCCACCATTATCTCCAGCTCCTGCTGCTCTTCACCCCCTCCCTTATTTGTGACCACCTGCAGAGAGTCGAGAAGCAAGAAGGCAGTGGCATCAGTGGCTTGTCCTTCTCACCTTCTCTTTTGCATGGGCCAGAGTGAGAGACAGGCAAACAAGCTGGCTGTCCTGGCAGAGGAGGAGGAGAGAGGCAGATGAACTCTTGGCAAAGCTGCGCCACAGGTTGCCCCTGTTCCCAAAATCCACCTGTGGCTGCTGAGGTCTCTTCCCAGGCTCTGAAAAAGTCGGGGTCATGCTCCAACCACACATGAAGAGACCAACTAACAATACTAGACACTGGTCAAGCATGGCAATCCCCATGCCAGCAATAGTGTGAAATTAGAATGTGCACCCAACAGTGATTTTGGGGACATCCTCAAATCCTACATCTTTACCTCCAGGATAATGTTCTCTGCAAGATGGCACTGGATCACCTTCAGTCCAATGCTGTGTTTGGGAACAAAATGCTTTCAAGCATGGCCTCCCTATGCCCATATATAGAAGGAAGGAAGGAAGCAACAAGCTTTGAGCTGTGCCCAAGTCCTACGCCCTCACCTCCAGGAGAGTGACTTCTGCAATACAACGCTCCATCACATCAGGCCCAGTGCTTCATTTTGATGCAAAACACTCCCAGGCATATTACTCTATGCTAATATTGGCCAAAATGTGTATAGATTAAAAAGGAACCAGTATTATTTGGGCCAACTGAGATCATAAAACAAAGCCTTCAGAACTCTATAAGAAAGCCTAGAAATGCATCCAGCCCAATTTATATTTTCAGTGCAAGATTCTGTCATGCAATTGGGATGGGCTAAGGCATACTGTGGAGTGCCCGACCTCATCTCCACCCACATTGGCTATTATGGGCAGGGGGGGCATGCCTGGTCATGTAGTTTTTGGGCCAAGCACTTTGGATACTGGGCAGAACAAGAAAGCAAGCTGTCTGTCTGTCTGTCTGTCCGTCCATCCATTTATTATTTTATTTCTATCTTGCCCAACAGCAGTAGCATCACTTTGATACACCTGTATGGCAGAATATTATGAGGATGACCCTTAGCAACTTGTGTAACCACTGAAGTAGCAGAGAAAATGTGCAAGACAAAAATTATTCAAGGTTTTTATTATATTTATTTGTTTGTTTTTTGATTTCTATCCTGCCTTTTTCCTACAAAGGGCTCAAGGCAGCTTACATCATTCTCCTCCTCCATCTTATCCCCACAACAACAACCCTGTGAGGTAGGTTGGGCTGAGAGTCTGTGTCTGGCCCAAAGTCACCCAGTTGGCTCCATGGCCGAGCGGGGACTAGAACCCAGATCACCTGAGTCCCAGTCCCATGCTCCTAACCACTACACCACACTGGTTTTTGTTGGGTTGGAGCTGCCTTTGGCAAGAGGGTGGGCTCCGCTCACAAAATATCCCTTTGTCTAACATTGGGGGGGGGGTCCCCCTCCCCACTCCCACACACCATCCCATTCAGTAGGGTCTCCTGACACTCAGGGGCTTGGAGAGATTCCCATGGGAAGAAGTGAGTAGGGAATTTCCCTTCCATCAACACAGCTAATCCAGCATAAATCTGGATCCAACCAACTGGGCTTTTCATTACTGTTCCAAACGACTCTAATGTTTAAATGTTTGACAAGCTAATTTCCAAGGAAAGGGATGACCTCCCTTGAACCCACAGAAGTGAAGATATCACGATGCCAAGCAGCTTACTTTTCTGCCCTTTCCAATAACAACTGGAATTGCAGAAAAACCTGTTTTGCATCAAGCTGGACATTGCAGCTGTTAGTATGCTGTTTGTCATGCTAGTCCAGTTGTTCTCTCAAAAACATCTCTTTGCAGGAACACTGAAGTCTGCATGCCACTTCTGCTGTCCCTGCTGGACTGTTAGCACCAAAACAGCCCTGGCTCAAGCGGCATTTTACCAACAGCTGCAATAAGCAGTGAGAGGCTCCCTGCCAGGGAAAGAATATGGCCAGTTTCCAGACCCTGGGAAGCCCAGAGCGAGTGCTGGCACCTCCGCCAGCTACCAGTGGTGCAGAGGCACCAGAACTCACAGGGACGCAGTACTAGCTCCCCTTTTCTCTTTAGGGATACTGATGATGCCTGCCCACCCTGCTCCTCACCTCAGATTACTCTCTGGGCTTAACTGCAATCCTCACAGTACCTGGGGGAATGAATTTTCCAATATTTTCTTCCCTTTGCAATGCACAGCATAGTTTGGCCACGAACGGGCAATGAGGACCCTTTTGCTTTACAAAAGATCTGGTCCTGCTGGAGAGGAAAATTGCAGGAAACGGTTTGCTGATATGGATCCGCACCGCTGTTTGCATCTTTGGACCGTGGCTCTGGAGACTATGAAGAGTGCCTGCATTTCAGAACTTGTACTGCTTTGTTGTACATAACCAACGGTTGGCTACCACCAAAAAGACAGCGCTAATCTAGATCAGCTTTGGTCTGATCCACTCAGGCAATATTTTCTGTTCTAATACGAAGAGTGGTCCTGAGCACGTGCAGAATTTTTTTGCCTCACCATAGCCAGTCTGCTGCATATCTGGATTTAAGGAAGAGGACGTATGAGCCAGAGGGCATCCCTTTAAGGCAGGCTTGAGCCCCACCACTGACTTTCAAAATGGGCACAGTCCCCTGAGCATGTGGCCACTTAACTGGTGGCTGCCATTCTTGTGCAATTCCCATCTTGTAGTAAAGAACACCTTTTGCAAGCCTTCTTTGCTCTTCACTGTGTATCCCTGCAGAGGTTCCCCAGGAGGATATGCCAGAGGAGCCTTGCAGGAGACTAAACAGGGGATGAAAAATTAAAAAGAACGATCACAAAACCTCATCACTGATTCAAGGGAAGTATACAGAATCCCAAGGGACAGTAAGGGATCATGCATAATGTACACTTCTATAGGACAAAAGGTTACAAGAAGGGGAAAGGAGAGAAATAATGAGCCTTTTGAATCTAGAATGTGGATTTATTTGTTGCATTTTGATTTTGCCCCCCTTTCAATGTGAGATATTGCTGCCTATTATTTCTGTTTGCAATGCACACTTCGTTTGGGGGACAATTTCCATGCGTCCAGGGGGCTAGGGGAGGAGGCACCCACACTGCAATGTATTGTGCAACTAATATTCCACCTAAAAAATTAACTATGCTAGAAGTATGAGCCACATGCAAGTGAGAATTGTAATGTAGCATCCAGGTGAGTCAGCAATGCAAGAACTATCCGGAATATTTTAAAAAGCCTGAATGTGCAAACAGCAAAACTCATTTCATTTGTAAACACAACTAGATTTGAAGAAAGTGCAAAACATGTGTAAGGTCAATCATCTTTCTTAAACGGCAAAGCATAATAATTTCTGAAATATCCTGGGTAAGACTGAAAGCCAGTGGCCAGGTTCACACAATCACCCAGAGAAAGAAGCCATGGCAGCTTCTTTTCCTCATCCTCACACATGGAGATCCCCACGCAACGTGCGATTCGCCTAATTACCCTCCTGATGTGCAGGTTGCCATGTTATCTGACCCCAGTGAGGTGCACAGCAGGAATGGCTTCCAAACAACCCCACAACCCATGGCTTGTTGTCCAAACCTTGCTGAATTGAGACAACATGGCAACCCAATCTCATGAGAGTCATTAGGCAAATTGTTCAGCATATGACCAAATTACTTGAGGGTGGAAGAAAGAAACCACTCCTTATCAGCAGTGATTATGCAAATCTGGCTGTTATCTTGTAATGGTTAGACCAAGACTGAGAAGTGGTTGCTATGTGCTGTTAAGTCATCTCCAACTTACGGTAACCTTTCGAGTGAAAGCCCTCGAAAATGTCCTATCCATGACATCCCTGCTTAGTTATTCTAAATTCAAGGCTGTGGCTTCCTTTATGAAGTCACTCCAGCCCATATTTGGTCTTTATTATTTATTTATTTATTTATTTAAAATATTTATATGCCGTCCTGTCACGAAAGCCTCAGGATGTTTTCTTATACTTCTTCTGCCTTCGACCTTCCCTAGCATGATTGGCTTCTCCAATGAGTCTGGTCTTCTCAGGATGTGTTCAAAGTATGACAGACTCAGCCTCACTTTTGTTATTTTTGCTTCTAATGAAACCTGGCCCTTGGTTTGATCCAGGACCCACTTCTTAATCATTCTAAGTCAGTCCAGGATATTTGCAAAGCTCTCCTCCAGCGCCAAGTTTCAATGCATCCCTTTTCTCACTGCCCAGCCTTCACACCCATACATAGTGAGCAGGCATGCAATAGTGTGGATGATCTTGACCTTGGTCTCCAGCAAACCAAGCTTACAAATGATGATCTTTTCCAGTTCCTTCATTGCTGCCCTTCCAAGTCTTAGTCTTCTTCGAATTTCTTGACTGCAGTCTCCTTTTGAACTGATGACTAAATCAAGGCACAAAAAGTCTTCCACATAAGACTGAGGTGACATGGATTCCAATCCTACCATGAATCACTCTCAGCCTGACATACTCACATGTTTACTGTGAGAACAAAATGGGTGTAGGGAATGATATGTAAGCCTACTTGAGCTTATTGGAGGAAAGGCTGGATAATACTGCTCTAAGGAAAAAATCAAATTTTACTGGAACCAGAACTCCTCCTGGCTCCTGCCCAAATAAATTGATCAACAGGAATCTGCTACTCAGGGTTCGTCTCAGAATTCAGTGCACGTTTCATCAGGGGAACATCACCCAATTCCAGAAAACTGTGGTACCCACACAAAAGTTCTGGCGGCATATGATTTTGGCTGAGCATTTAATGGATACATCTTTGTATATGGATATTCCCTTACATGTTCTACACTTAGATGCAGTCTCTCTGAACAACATATATTTCTTCAAAATCCTTTAAGTCACTACAACACAGCCTGTTCCAAATGTTTTTATTCTTCACCTTTCAGCTAATTTTCATCTCGGCGTGTGTCAATAAATCTGCTGTCTCTTGGGCAATGACTTTTACTCAGCAAATGTTAAGCAGAAACAAACCAGCACACAAAAACCAAGCCATTCCCGTCTCCATATGACTTTAAGCAATATATTGATCAGCTACCCTTTGCTTTATTGGCTCTTTGATTCCCTGTGATTGATAAGAAAAAGATCCATACATCACAGGGCTCTTTGTGTGTACCAAGTGTTTGCAGGAACATTTATGGGATGCACACACATATCCCAACAAATTTCCACCTTAATTTTTTTGCCATACACTTAACAAAAACGTTATTGATCATCCTAGTGATATTAGGAAACAATGAAGCAAATCTCAGGATTCCACATCTTAAAATGGCAAAAAGCCTCATTGATTTCAATGGGAAGAAAGTTCAGCTAACTAGGATCTAATTAAGGCTATGCTTTGTTGACTCATAACTGGTATTGTTATTTCAGAGAAGGAATTAGAGGCCAGACATTGTTCTTTCCAAAAACACTTGTGCTTGGTCACTTTTCCTTTTGAGAAATTAGCCGTGAGAGTAAGGACACAAGGCAATCCCAAAATCAGAGTAATTGAAAGAGCATATCATGATCTGAATATCAGGAAAGACTGTAGAGAGAGACCCTTTTGTTCTGGAAGAGAATTTGAGAATTGCCATATGGACTATATTTATGCAGTTCCAATCAGTATTGTCACTGTCTGCTACAGACCAAAGTTCAAAGAGTTGTTTCAGCAGACAGAGCAAAACCTGTTCCCAGCGCAATGTCCTTCTTGAATCTTACTACTTGGAGGTTGATATCAACCCCGGCTGCTGATGTACAACAGTCTCCATCAGTTTATTTCTTCTTCAGAATAAAATTAATGCAAAGCTCTTCTCCATCGCTAAGGAGAGGTTTTAAAGGGTGATCTATTACAGGCTACAATCTTTCACTATTTTCTTTTCAACTATTTGCTGATTCACTTCAGTCTTGCACTCTGCCAGAGAATAGAAATCTTATTATATGGCTTTAGATTCCCTATGGTTTCTGTGATAGTTAGTAGATTTTAGTGCTTAACTGCTACTTTTTTCATTTGTAAGGGTCACCCATTAAACCATATAATTTTCTCCTAAAAATTGACCATTCATTGACCAATTTCAAACTGTTCAAAAACAAAGTATTAAACTACACCTAAAATGTGAGCAAGGAAGGGTAATTTTTAGAAATAGAGCACATGTTGAAATAAGTTTGTGAATTAAAAACTAACCCCAAAGCCCAAATTCTAACCAGAACAATTTGTTTTCCAGTGGGACAAGGATGGAGCGCAGTCTGTTCATTTAATTGAATGAGCATGGGCCTTGAGCATACCCTGCTATGTGGGTGGGTGTCCATCAATAGTGTTTCATGCAGATTGCTTTTAGCTCAGTGCCTAATGTCCAAGAGTCACAGGAGGCTTCCAAGTACCCCAAGTGCCATGCCGGCCGGCCTCTATCTCCCTCCCCTCCCCATCCCCACCCCCACTGTCTTTGCAGTAGGGTCAGGGTCAGGGTTGGGGCCTAATCTCAGCAGGGGCCTTGTTGTGTGCTTTAGTGCTGAAACAGTAGCTGTGATGTGGGATACTGGAGAAGATCTCAGAGGCGCAGAATCAGGAGTCCTACAAAGCATCAGCTGTAAGACGGCAGCTCAAGGAGAGGAAAACGCAGGAGCAATCAGCCAAATAGCCACGTCCACATAATGGGTGCGAAGTGAGAGGAGAGCCCCCCCTCCCCTCCCCTCCCCAGCTCAGGGGAGCCCCTCAGAGTTGTTTGCGCAGAAGCAAGTCCTGGAGCCAAAGCGGCTCCTGCTTGAAAAACAGTGAAAGCAGTCAACAAAAGCAACAGCAAAGTCGCTTCTGAGAGGCTGCCACTTGGCAGCCCTGCCCTTTCCGATTAGTCTTTGCTGCCTCTCGCCCGCCAATTTATCACAACTTGGGGAAGGGGGTTCGACAGATTTCTACTGTGTCTGTGCCTTTTGGAGCTGATACCAGGTACTCTGTATCTGCAAAAATTAATAAAAATCAATAGAGGGATTATCAGGGATTATTGAGCCACAAAGACTCTTTGTTATTTATCAGAATAACATGGAACAAGAAGCACTTTGGCTTCCTCTATTGGTTGGACTTTTACAAAGGAAACATCAGCCCTTTTTGTTTTGTGATGTTCTGTCAGTTTTATTTGGCTATCTCAGAAAGGAGGAGAAAACATCAGATGAATGCCTCTCTCCAAACACATGGTTTATATTTACTCATATTCCAAAATTGAAATTAGTGGGTTTTATTCATCAGTGTTATATATGATAGCTCCTGTGAATGTACAAGTTCATATATAATGAATTTTTGTACTGATCCTGGCCCTCTCAATAAGGTTATCTGCTCTTCCTCCCTCTACAAAATATGTAACTACTGGACATAGTTCAGGCTGTCTTTCTTTTGCGGTTACCACAGACGTCCGTAAAATTTCCTCAGTATTTTAAGCATTTGTACTTTAATTAAACTAGTTGGATGCAATTTTGAAGCACACAAATACCCACACAATTATGAAGGGAACAGTCACAACATTCGCATCAAGAAAAGCTTTGAGTGGGGGGAGTGAGCGACCAGGGCTAGCCATTTGGCTTACAGAGTGAGCCCTCTGCTGGAGAACAGGAATTAAATCATCCTTCAAAAAGGTTGAAATGAACACTGTACAAATGGCCTCTTGAAACCCTCCACCCACCCAATCTGTGGGCAGAGAAATTCCGGGTGGCATTTCGTCAGCTTTCTCCAGTGGGAGGAGAAATCTGCAGCCATTTCCCACAATTCAGGCTTCCCACTGACAGGGCTTTTAATGCAGCTTCTTTCCTGGGAGGTTTTGTCAGGGTGCTTGTGTGTCCATGCTACCCCCAGAAGTGCCAACAGCATCCGTTGTGTTGCCAGGCTGGTCCCCATCTTGCACAGACCGCAATACAAGTGTGCCAGGTTGTGCTGTGCCTGGCTCCAGGGAGGAGCTGGCACGAACACAATGTCCTCCCATTTCCTGGAAGCTTTTCCCCACATTAAAGAGGCTTCCACTGGTCTGCCTCATTCTCACGGTGCCCCATATTTTATTTTTGTTGTGTTTTTGCACTGAGCGAATCACCAAAAGGCAGCCAAGGATGCTGTGTGTGTATGGTTTTTTTCACTTACACATCTCCCCACGGCTCTGCAGCTTCGCAACGAAAAACCCCAGTGCAAGGAGTCAGCCCCTGATCCCTTCTGCCGGGCTCTAGCTGAAGTGATAGGCTGCTGGAGCAGCCATCGAACAACGAGCGAAAGGACCCACACGCATGTTCCTTGGCTGCCTCCTGATTAAAGGCAACCTGAGTCCAATCCATGAGATTTTCCTGAATTTTTCTTCTCCCTTGATTTTCTTGTTGAGAGCAATTTCATTTCTAGCACACGGAAAGTTTGGAGAAAATGCAGGAGAATTTTTCAGCACAGCACTGGCTGTGATGCTTCCCCCAAGGGTTAGTTATTTGCAGTATTATTTTTTAGCTAAAATAAGCTGTCTTTGTGTGGGGAGGATTTTGGGCCCACCTCCTTTGATTTTGGTCCCATCCTGTTTTGCATTCAGCACTAACACCACAGAAAGCACCCCGCAAAGTTTCCTAAAATATTTGGCTCTTGGGCTGAAAAAAACGTTTTCACAAGCCCATGCTAAACACTTTTCTGCTTGTAGGACTTTTCACAAGCCTTTCCCAGCTACATGTGTGGAGAGGTCCCTGCTCATGGGAACTCGTGCCTGCACCCTTCATACCTAAGCCTCTCTTACTGAGCTTTATTGACCAGGAAGTGGACTGATGAGTCTTTCCAATGACTGAATGACAATGTGTGATCAGCAAAGATGCACTTGCTATGCTTATACACTACGGTGCATTTTTTTAAAATGCTGAAGGGGTACATGTATGGTATTAGGACCGGGCAGCCTCTTTACAGTATTTTTGGTCCTTTGATTACCTCTGGCTTATAATCACTTCTCCCCTGTTGAAACTGTCGCTTCAATACTTGCAGTGGAGAAGAGAATAAAGGTCAGCAGTCTGGCACATTTTGTTTCCAACATCTGGCTTGAAGAGCAGATGAAAGAGTTATCCAGAGAAAGCCCATAAATTTGCAGAAGAGGGAGAAATTCAGTTCTGAAAGGCTTTTTTAAAAGCCATTTGGAACTGCATGTCCTAGGATACAGGACATGTCTTGCATTCAGTTATAAAATTCGAAGTATGAGTTTATGAAATGCAAAACATGTTTTTTGTTGTGTTTTTTTTACTAAGAGTCTAAGGGCACAATCTAAGGCACAATATGGACACTGGCCCAGAAGTGTTTTTGTTTTAGTTTTTGTTAGTACCAGCACTGAGGTCCTGTAACTCCAGTCCCAGGACTCTGCAGGCCAGGCCAGGCCAGGCCAGGCCAGGCCAGGCCTCTCCCCACCCCCACCCCCCAACCAACAGAGAACACTTTTGGCTGCCTCTCCAAAAGTGCAAAGGGAAGAGACGTGGTTGGGACCATCTCCCCTTGCTGATTTCTAGCAGCATCCCAATTCTGCCTGTCCCTTCCTTAGTGTTCAATCTAGATGGCCAAAAATGGCCTTCAGCATGAAATACATTGCACAAAGCACGGCTGAGATTGCTGCTGTTGTGCCGTGCTCCATGCATAGGATGCACATAATCCTTCGAGTTTATGCCCGACAAGGTAGGGGGCATAAGGACTGCATCACAAAACAGTCCCCCCCACCAGACATTATTTTCAAAATGAATTCTTCAATTCAAACATGAAGACCTAAAGATTCAGGTTTAACTGAACTGGGATTCTTTGGCCTTTTGCACAAGGTTGTGCTTGCCCGTAAACTCTATCCCACGTAACAGACCAGGCATCAGAAGTTTGCTGTGTCATGGAGCATCTGAAGCAGGAAAAAATGCCTAGAATGTTTGATGATCATTAGTTTGCCCTTTTGGGATCTTTGGTGTTCTGGTCTACAAAAGGGAATTGCATGTTGCAAAGTAGGGTTGTGTGGTGTGGTAACATGATTTGGAGGGGAGAGGAGGGGATTTGGGCCAGGAATTGTAGCCTGACCCAGGTGAGTATTCAAGCCAAGGGCCTACAGGTAGATTGTTCAGAAAGTGGGGAGCTGCTGCTGCTGTTTCTTGCTCAAGTACATTGAAATGAAGAAGAGCTGCATGAGGAGGGCACTGCTGGCTGCAATAGAGTCAAGTAGTTCTCCACCTTCTGTAAGATCTGTTCCTTTTTTTAAAAAAAATTGCCTTCTGGAAGAACGAGGTTGTTAATCTGGCCTGGCTTGGACCAGAAGCCACTTTGCTTTTGGGGGATTGATAGCTGAACCCATCTGCCAGCCAGGATGTGATGCCTGCTTCAAAGATGGAGCCCAGTGGCTGGTGACCACAGAGCCAATGCTAAGAGTTATTACTTTTTTTTTTTGCCCCCTGTAAACACTTACTAGACCAGTCATCTTCAACCTTATGTCCTCCAAATGTTTTAGACTACAATTCCCAGGCATTCTGACCATTGGGATGTTGGCTGACCCCCATCAGGAGCTGGTCCAAAACAACTTGAGCTCTCTAGATTGGGAGCAGCTATGAGTTGTTTGCAGCCCAGCCTTTCTCAACCAGGATTCCCTGGAAAGGTCCCATGAAAGGTCACTGGGGGGTTCCACAAGAGAACATGGATGGACGGATGGAATAAATATTGTGTATTCACATCCGTGTGTGTGTGTGCGTGTGCGCGCATTTATATTATAGACTTATGTGAGTCCCAGTGCTGGGACTCACAAAAAGGCCCAGAGCTGAATCTGACGGTCAAATCTAAGCAGGCCTGGGGATGGCCTAAGCTCGGAGGGGACCACCTGGGAACTGCATGCAGCCACCTTAAGTTCCATAATGGGATAAAGGTGAGATATAAATATAATATATAAATAAATATATTAATTTTAATGCCGGGGTTCCCTAGGACATGAAATTTATTTCAAGGCTTTCCTCAAGGTGAAAAGTTTCAAAAAGGCTGTCGTAGCCAATCTCTCCATGCACATTTTATAAGCCAGGAGGGGCAAGGATCCAGTACAGCAAGATTACAGGCTATAAGGAAAAGGGAGGAGAGAACAGAGTGTGAAGGGGGAAAGATCAAGGCTTAGAGGCTAGGGAGGGAGGGAAAAGTAGTGAGAGAAACAGTAAGGCTACAATCTAGGAGTGCGAAAAGAGCAAGGAGAGGAGAGGAGAGGAGAAAGGCTGGGGACTAGAGGCTCAGAGAGAGAGCAAACAAAAGGGGGAACAGTCTGTGCCAGCAGAAAAAGTCTAGGCGGAGCTGGGAAGCAGCTCTTTCTGCACAGCCCACCCACAACAGCTGATCAGCAGCATGTTCAGGGAACACAAAGTGCAACCTGACACATTTTTCAAAGATTTTATTAAAACAATTTTTTTTGAAGGGGCGGGGAATGGCGAACTTTAGGGGCACTGTTGCAGGTCACCTCTAAGCTCAGTTCAGAATTATCCAAACCATAAAATGCAATACAGTGAAAAGCAATATAAACATACAATAAACATAGAATTTCTATAAAATAGAAAAGGCCTCTTCACTTCTTTTGATAGGGTCCTCCAAAGCAGAATCACTGAAGAAGCTTCTTTTACTGATTTTATCCAGCTGCAAAAAGCTTGGGGACACAATGGAATCCTGAGGAACCCTGGTTATGGGACAATTCCCACCAGAATGAAAAATAGCCCCCCAGCAAAATATCCAGGGAGCTTGCCTTCAGGAAGAAGCTAAACCACTGTGAATTAATGCCCCCAACCCAGATGACTGGTCCGGAATTCATATCCCCTTTCACAGTAAATCTTGAAAGTAAAAAAGATCTGACAGCTTCAGCATATGGATAAGCAATCTAAACACCATGCAGATGGAGAAACAGGTTGGTGTTGGTCAGATGCTGCAAAGTGCTTTTCAAGTGCATGGCTTATTCTGATCACATCCCTAACCAAATTTCATTGCCCTGAGCCGAACCAGACCAGAACAGAACAACCCTGGTGTATTTTTAAAAAAGTGAAATGCCACTGCATCCGTACCACTCCTGATGTCCCTTTCCATTGCCAGGAATGGCATGAATACTTCTCCGCCTCTCATCCCAGCCTCCTCTTTGATTCCCAGGTAAGATTTGGCTTCATCCCACCTGTTCTCTTTGGTGGTGCTGCTGCCACATCCATTTGCAACCATGGCTGCAATTGCTAAGCAACAACAGCCTGTGGGTCAGGTAGGTTACTTGGCAACCCCTCCTTTCCCCAACAAGGATGCCGGAGCTGCTTTGTGGGGGGTGCAGGGGGCAGACCTGGTTGCTGGGCAGGAGAATCAACAGAAAGAAGATAGATAAGGCAGAGTCATGAGAAAGGGTATAGCATGGGAAGCTGGCAGTCTGCAGTGAAAAAAAGGAAAGCCAGCTCTTATACTTATTTATATTAAAATAATAACTGGACATTATGCATGAATGCAAATAATTATTTGTTGTATTCGTGTCCCTTCTGAGGGTGCCTCACACAAGATTATTGTCAATTTCTCTGTTAGGAAATTTTATAATTCCTATGCAGCATTTGTAAGGTGTGGCAACCACATGCAGACTCCAGTGAGGTGCATGCTGCTCTGGGAACGCTAGCAGTTGAAAATGGGGTATATTCATTTATTTAACAAATAGGGAGGTGTGTGCATTCGTCACACATGCTGACTTGCAAGTAAGGGTCATGAAAACTCCAGTGCAGAAGTCTCTCTGCTGGGTGAAATTTCCTCTTGGATGAGCTTCAGAATTTAAAGAAGTTACTTATAAATAGAGAGTACTGCCAAAAAGCTGGGGGGAACCTGGTAATACAGGTGCTGTAAATTGCTGTAGGTTGGACACAGTAGATCAAGTTCAAGTTTTTAAACAACAAAGTAATGAAACATTTCTGGGCTGTGCTCTGGTTAAAGACCTGGTTGCATAGCTTGACTTCCACAACAAAAAACTGAGCTGCATGGAGTGGGGAAACGGTGTGGTGTAAGTGGTGAGAATGCTGGATTGAGATCCAGATCCTGGTCCCTGCTCAACTATGAAGCTCCCTGGGCGATGTTGGGAAAGTCACTGAAGCTCAGCCTAACCTGCCTCACAGGGCTGTTGTTGTGAGGATAAAATGAAGAAGTGGAAGATCCTGAAAGCCACCTTGGGCTCATTACAAGAGGATAAAAGGTGGGGTGCAAATGCAATGTAATACTACTAATTTTAATTTAGCTGTGCGTGTCTTCCAGGGAGAGAGACTTGGTCTGTATGACAGTTACATTCCAGAATTTTAACCAGCCATGATCTGTGGTTCCTTCAGCATCTAAGTGGTATTTTCTGACATTCCAGGTGAGAATATCTTTACCAATTTTCATACCTGCCACACTTAAAGTCTCCTTCCCAGTTTTAAATGAAATTCACATTTGTTTGTTTGTTGGCAGTATTTGGTGACTAGCAATGTGTGAAGGAGGATTTTACAATGGCATTTCAGCACTCTGCATTTTTTGTGTTACACAGGAACAGTTGCCTTTCATACAGATCACATTTTTAGTTCCCCACCCACCAGTAATTCCAAAGAATTGTACAGATTTGGGAACAGCTTTTTCACATTCTAATATCTCTTTCCTTAGAAACATAAAAACAAAGTGAGTCATACAGGGCCTCCTGGGCCATCTAGTCTGGTCCCTGGGTCCAGCCAGCCCTACCTCTGTAATCCCCAACATATGGTTGTCCAGTCTTTCCTTGAACACTCTCACTGATGGGGCTTAACCACCTCCCGTCCAAGCCCATTCCATATCCCAGAGGTCCTGATTGTCAGGAAGAACCTTCTGACTTCCAACCTGAAACCTGGTTCCTTGAGCTTTGCCCCACTGGAACACGTCCTGCCCTCCCCTGCAGGGAAGAGCAGGCCACTGCTCCCCTCCACGTGACAACCCCTCACATGCCCATATGTCACTATAAGGTCCTCTCGGAGTCTCCTCTTCTCCAAGCTGAAAAGACCCAGCTCCCTCAATCTCTTGTCATATGTCGACCCCCACACTCTGGCCACCATTGCTGTGACCCTGTGTGGAACTGATTCTAACCTAGCTATGTCTCTCCTATACTGTGGAGTCCACAACTGGACACAGTACTCCAGTTGTGGTCACACCAGAGTCTTACAGAATGGCACTAACACCTCTCTCAATCTGGAAACCATGATTCTGGCTATACATCCAAGGCTGGTGTTCACCCTCTTAACCACGGCAGCACACTGCTGGCTCATGTTTAGCTGCTGTTGACAAGTACCCCAAGATCCCTTTCACAACTGCTGCTCTCCAGCCACTTGTCCCTATCCTGTACCTATGGCACCTATTCCTGAGTCCCAAGTGCAAGACCTTGCACTTATCCACATTAAATGCCATTCTGTTGTCCCCTGCCCACTTCCACAGTCTGTCCAGAGTCTTTTGGATCCAGCGTACCTACTCCCTAATTGTGGCCACCACCCCCACTTTGGTATCATCTGTGAATCTGGTCAGCAGTTTGGTTACCCCATCCTCCAGGTCATTCATAACGAGGTTGAACAGAAATGGTCCCAGAACTGAGCCCTGGGGGACCCCGCTTGTCACTGGCTGCCATCCTGATGATTCCCCACTGATAGTCACCTCTGCTTGCTATCTGTCAGCCATGCCCTAATCCATCGGACAGCGCATTGATCTACCCCAAAGCTCATCAATTTCTCATCAAGGATATCATGAGGCATCTTGTTAAATGTCCTGCCAAAATCCAGGGAAACCACATCCACTGTGTCCCTTCCAACTAGCCACCTTGAAGCCTTGTCGTAGAATTCCACAAGGTTCGTCTGGCAGGACCTGTTTTTGTGGAAGCCATGCTGCATGGCTGCCAACCCCCCTTCCCTATCTAGGGTTTCTAGAGCTTTCTTTATTATGAACTTTTCCATTATCTTTCCCAAAACGGACATTAGGCTAACTGGCCTGTCATTCCCCTTGACTCCTCTGCTACCCCTTTTAGGACCACTGACACTACCCTCCAGTCCTCTCATATATCTTCTGATTTCCAAAAGGCCTCAAAAATGAAGGTCAATGGATGTGAGGGTATCCCTGTCAATTCCTGAAGTACCTTTGGGTGTAACCTGTCAGGACCAGGAGCTTTTTTAATGTCCAGGGCCCTGAGAAGCTCCTCAACTTCTAGGGGAGTGACTCCCATCTGTGCCCCCATAACCCCAACCTCATCTGGCACCCTGGGTAGATCTCCCCCAACCTGCTTTGGGGAGCATATGGTAGCAAAATAATCATGTAACATCTATGCCTGTTCCCTTACATCAGTTACCAGATTCCCTCCTTCCCTTTTAAGCAGCCCCACCAGCTGTGTCCTCTTACTATTTACATAAGAATAGAAGCCCTTTTTGTTGCTCTTGACAGTCTCCGCAATTGTCAGCTCATAATCAGCTTTAGCCTTGTGAAGAATCCTTCTTCATCAAGCAGCCTCTTCCAGATGTACCTTTTTGTCCACTTGCCACAGAGCTCTGAACCCACTGTCCAGAGACAGCCCTAATCCCGCATTTTCCATAACCATGGGCATTCATGGCATAGCCATTCCTTTCACCATATCCCTGGCTCTGGTGGGAAGCTGGAAAGAGCAGAAAGAAACCTTGTCAGTGTTTCTTGTGAGTTTCCTTTTTCAAAGGGGGAAGTAAGCCTGAGGGATGGGAAAATCTGTCCTGCCTGGGGTTCCAGTCGGGCCCACAAGCATTCCCAGGTGGCTGCAGCCCCTTCCCCACATCCCCAAATAGTTCCTGTTTCCCATGTCTTTTCCTGATCATTTGCCAGCCCTGTCCTCTGCATTCTTTTGTGCAGAGCTTCCCAGCTGGTGGAGTTGTTTGAAGCTAAGCCTTTTACATAAGAAGCTAAACCAAGAATTGTGGAGGAGGATGGTGAGCATAACAACACAGAATGTAAATCCTGTAAGCCCCAGTTGCATCACTTGCCTCTTAACTTTTTAAATTTTTATTACATTTTTCAAAGTAGCAATGAACAGTAACAAACTTAAGAAGAATGTACGTGAGACACTTTATTTACAGTTCTTCTGATGACTCAGTATCTCTACTTGTACGAGCAAGATTACCTGATAAAGTTTTCATTTATCATGCTAACAGACCACATCACACAGTTCTGTGTGGCTTGTGAAGGTGACCTGTATGCTTCTCAGAGTCAGCAAATTAAATACATGGATACCATAAACCCCCCAAGTGTCAATTTCAACTTGGCCTCTTTGTAGCCAAAGGTGTTTCTTGGGAGTTCCCCATTAGTACAAAATTCCAAATTTTCTGTTTCCATATGATAAGCCAAAGTTTATTTGCTGATTTCCACTTAGCAGTAATGACCAACCTGGTTGCTGTCCAGAAACTAGTCAGGAGCACTTTATGAGTTATTAGTGTGCCAAAGTCTATATAAAGAGGCCACCAGTCTGACAGATGATGCTATGCCTGGTTGTGGGAAGGCCGCTTCAGAGGCTTCAGCCATTACAGCAGCTGAGATACTTGCCACATAAAAGGGTCGCAGGATGTGATGTGAAGGCATGTGAGGCAGACACCATGCTGAAACTAAGCAGGTCCAGACCCGGTCAGTGTTTCAAGGGGAGACCACCTGGAGCCATGAATATTTGTTTATTTATTTATTTGGACAACTTGTATGCTGCCCATTCGCATAACCCTCAGGGTGGCTTCCGATACATAAATAAATATATTTCTATACAAAATACATAAAATACTGGAGACATCCTGGCAGCAGATTTAAAATCAATAAATAAAATCAAGAGTTAAAATAACGTTTAAATAAAAAGGTCTTGGCCTGGCGCTGAAAAACAAATAACGACAGCGCCAGGCGGACCTCTCTGGAGAGCGCGTTCCATAAGTTGGGCGCCACCGCAGAGAACGCCCTCCTCCAGGTACTCACCCTCCTAATATCTTTCACGGAGGACTCCCGGAGAAGGGCCTCTGCTGCCGATCTCAAGGGGTGGGAGGGCACGTATGGACGTAAGCGCTCCTTCAGGTAACCAGGTCCCAAGTCGTTAAGGGCTTTATAGGTGATAACCAGCACCTTGAATTGGGCCCAGGCTTCAATGGGAAGCCAGTGAAACTGACAGAGGACTGGAGTCATATGAGCGCAACGCCGAGTCCCCGTCAGCAGCCTGGCAGCTCTATTTTGCACCAACTGAAGTATCTGGACCGTCTTCAAGGGCAGCCCTACGTAAAGCGCATTACAGAAGTCTAATCGGGAAGTAACCAATGCGTGTATCACTGTTGCCAGGCAATCGTTCTCCAGGTAGGGATGCAGCTGATGAATAAGCTGAAGCTGGAGGAAAGCTATTGTGATTCCCCTGATGAAAAAAATTTAGATATAAATATAACGAAGAATCCAGTATGAGACCCTGTGCAAGAGACTAGATGGAGACAGAAATTAAGAGAGATGTGCAGAAAAAGGGGAAAAACAAATACGAAAAGACCTAAGTCAGAATGAAGGGGATTGTTCTTACAGAGTTGCCCTCCAGGAGGTTGTGTCAGTCTGTCTGATCACTGCTCTACTGATCCTCCCTTAGCCTGAGGGCCAAATTCCTTTTCAGGAGCCCTCTGAGACCACATTCCAGTTGCAGCCCAGGCCAAATGCAAACAGGGCAGGGCCAAATACCAGGCATCTCTTAGCATAAAGCTCTTGCCACCAGTAAATAAACCTTACAGGAGACATTTCAACATTTGAGGGGAAAATGCACAAATGCCAAGAAATCTCCTGACTGGTGATTCAGGAAAAGGAAATGGGGCCAGGGCCTTCTGGGAAACCCCAGAAAGCCAGAATGGAGTCCCAAATTCTCGTATGCAGCACTGGTTAGTGTCTCCAGTGCTAGTGGGGCAGTGTTTCTGCTCTGGGACAGTTTCAGCCTGAACTTCCAAGGAGCTGCACTTGGGTGGGCTGTGGCTCAGCATCAAGGTGAGCTCCTTAAAGGCCCTGCCTACAGGCCAGAGTGCAGTGGTTTTTGACCTTTCCACAGCTGGGGATGGGCAAAAACAGGATACACACCTTGCAGACCGCTGAGGCAGAAACAAAAAGCACCATACACATAATACATTCTGAGTAATACACATAATATTCTGGGTATTAGTTTCCAAACACTATATCAGGAGGCAAGCAAGCAAGCATTTCCAAAAAAAAAAAAAAAACCAAAAACCAAAGCAAAAAAAAAACAATACCAAAATTGGCACTGTGTGGCTGCCAGCCAGCTCCCAGAGAGATGTCTCCAGAGAATGCGATGCCAAGTGAGGAAGAGGAGGTAGAGCACAGCCAGCCTCTGCGCCCATCTGTGGCAAGCGGGATGCTAGCTCCCCACCCCACGGGCCAGCAAGAAAATCTCCCATGGACTGCCATCAGTCCATGGACTGGTGGCTGAAAACCACTGCCAGAGTGTAAACACCATCTCCCCGATGCTGGAGCCACCAGCAACCGCAGCCTGTCCCCGCCTGGAAAAATGGTAGCCGGATTTCACCTTGCCCTGTCCCTTCCCCTGGCCTGTCATCCAACTTTCCCTGCTGCCTGCTGTGCTATGGAGCAAAACAAGAACCCTGTTGATCCAGTGGGTGAAGAGGAAGACTGTGCCAAGACTGGAAGAGGACTTGGTTGGGAGTGGCTGTGGCTGCACCCTCTTTCATACTCTCAGACGAATCTGTTGAAGAAAGAGTCTACATTCAGGTTGTGACCACACGCAGCCACGTGGCCAGAAACAAAGAGCACACTGTTGGAAGATGCTATTTTCATCTCAGTCCTTTTAATCTAGGCCCTTTAAGGCTGCTTCTGTTCGCAAAAGAATTTCTTTTATGTTTGATACTTCCATGTGAGGTTCCTCTTAGGGGTACATAAAAAAGATAAAAGCTTCTGAATGTTTCAAAGGGTGAAACAGGTGTAATTTTATAAAAAGCAAGGTGGGGAAATGCTGAAGAATGGTAATATCATTTCTGAAACCAAGCCAGATCTCCCCCACCCCATTCCAGGTGAAACTTATTTGAATTATTCTACTATTTGAAAGTGATAGATCACTAATTAAATTTCCTGCCTGAAGTGGAACAAGAAGAAAAGCTCCACTGAATTGCTGTTTGCTTGAGAGCCAGAAGAGTAATTGGTATCCTGCTGTTAAGATTCAATATCTTGTCACCTTTGTATTTTCTCTTCATCCGATTAATTCCAGAACATTTCACACATTTCCTTTGTTAGTTTCTGGAAATATTTCTGTAACATTTTCTGGCAGTGCATATGACTAATGTGCATTTTCCCCTTTAAAACCTCACTTAAATATGCTCTGGATTGCTGAAGTGTGTAAGAAGGAATGCAAGGCCATAAAACTAATGCAGGATGGCAAAATTATTTGATTTTATGTTTCCAGAAAACATTAATACCTTAGGTTTTATTTGTCGCTTTAAAATAACTTTTTGCTAATCAGAAATATAAAAATTTAATACTGTTCTGTTGATATTGTTCCAGGTTATACTCTGGTCAAATATAACAAAATAAGCAGATCTTATGTGGATCATGTGCACTTATAATTGAAAAATTCATTATGCCAGGAGCAACAAAAGGTGGGAACAGTGACCTGATCTGCTATAGGCAGTCACATCTATCAAGCAGGAGAAAGTAAGGGATCATCCAGGACGCAGCTGTTGAAATTCATCTGTGATTATGACGGAAGCTTTCTTGAACTACAGTTCGCTTCCTCTGTCCACTTCAGATATGTCCAGGTTTCAGCACTGGGGAAGGGGAAATGATTGCAATCCTAGAGCACAGCTTAGTTGACACTAGGAACTGCAAGGTGCTATACCCCGAGACACCAAAATGGGTGCTATGCTACTTCTGTGCCTGGGGAGCAAAATTTTACTGTGCAGGGAAGAGACAGGCTAAGGTAAGAAGTAACCAACCTGGGGAGGAGAAGACAGAGCTGATGCCAAGAGAAAAGCTCAAGCTTCCAAAATGAGCCAATTCTCTTGTCCTGTCATGTGCTACATGCACTCCACTTCTCTGGGCAGTGAGAACCCTGGGGTGCAACTGAGTTACATTTGCAACAAGGCCCCTTGCAGGGTTGGTTTTTAAGCGAAGCATAGGTGGCATCCCACCACTTAAACTTCTCCAGACAAGCCCATGTGCAAAGCACTCGTACTTTGCTTAGGAAGCAGTCAGAGCTCCATGAAGCTCGGCTCTTTGGGACCCTGTTGCCCATCAGAGTCCCAGCTCCTGAAAGTACAGGTGGCTTGCATTTACACAGGTATGGCAGAATGACATTGTCCTGAGAATGGAGGGGAGGAAGGAAAACATGCATTTGAGACTGGGTCCAGACATGATATCCCATACCATGGGTTATTCTGTTGTCCAAAGTCAGCTGAGGTAACAAACCATAGCGAATACCTTACTGCACCAGTGGAAGTAACATGCCTCCAAAAACGTTTGGTTCTCCAGATGGTTTACACCCCCAAACAGCCCTAGTCAGTATTTCCTGGGAGGTGTTTGCCAAGATATATGAAGGGCCTCAAACTACCTGCCCTACCTTACAGTCACTGGAGTGAATCTAAAGCAGCCAAGGGGCAGCTGACTTTACAAATTCTGAGACCAAAAGAAGTGGAGGGCTGTTATTTCCCTATTATTTATTTCTCACTCTTCCTCCAAGGAGCTCAGTGGGCTCCATGCTCTGCCACCTACTTGATCTTCGCAACAACTCTAAGAGATAGTTTAACAGAATGTGTAACTTGCTTCAGGTTCAGCCAGTGTAGCTTAAGAGATTTAAATCCCAGGTGTCCCAGTTGAAGCACAGTTTGCAAACTATTACACCACGCTGTCAGAGTCCTGTCCTGAGGCCAGCTTACAAAAGCGAGAACCAGACTGTAGCATCCACACCAACAAAGAGAAGCTGGAACCCGTGCATTCATGAGGGATAGAAGAAATTCTGGAGGAAGAATAGATGAAAAGGGGTTCCCAGAATCTGAACTCAGCAGAGTTCTTATAGGTTTACCCCCAAGATCCACTAGCATCCGAAACCTAGATTTCCCTGTGCTTGTTGTAACATAGCACAGTGCTGTAAATCTCCATTTAAATCAGCAGTAGATCAAAGTGCTTGATTCTGGCTCGATCATGCCTTTTCTGTTCCCCACCCCCCAATCACTATACTGTTTGCAATAATTTGAGCAATATGATTTGGTTTTGAGTTAACACAAGTATTTAATTTTTCCTTTCTAATGCACAACTTTTTTTTTTTTTTACATCAATGGAACAATGCCTCCAAAATGTCCTTTTGGAGGCTATTTAAGTGATTTTTGTGGCTGAAACCCAAAAGCATATTTGAAAAGCAATGCATTTCTACTTTGCTATCTGGATTTATATTCTCTTCCTGCATAAGAAATGCTTTAGCTAGTGACATTTGCTTATCGCTGGAAAGCCAAAACAAACAGTATTTGGCCCCAAATACTTCTTTGTGCAACAGTAGCTGCGTTAAATGCAGGTCAGTGCAATTCAGTGTATTTTTACTTGGAGATAAGCCCCAACTGGGCCTTAAAGCTGCGCTCCTAAACTCCCTTACCTGAGAATAGGCTCTATTGAACTCAGTGCAGCCTAGTTTTGAGTAGGCTTTTATAGGATTGCCCTTTGGATGAATGCAATAGGCCAGGCATAGTAACCTGGTACCTTCTAGAAGTTTTAGACTGCAATTCTCATAAGTTCAGTCAGCAAATATACAAGTTTTCTCCTTCAGCTCACAGCATGGCTGGCTGGGGATGCTGGGAGCTGCAAGAGTTTCTCCATCTAAACATGGATAGGATTATGCATGTAATTACTTTAAACTCCTCAATTCCTACTTCTTGCCAACAGTCTCGACTTTGTTTATGAATAGGGGGCACTCATCTTTATGTTTTCTTTTGCATCTTCCTTACAGTTTTCAGTGAAACTTGGGGGTAATGATTTGAGGCATGCAGCTCCACAACTCCAGCTATCCCACATTTAACTATTTGTTATATTTTTTCATCACTTTATAAAATACATTCACTCAATTACAGTACCAAATTCATTGCATTGGTATCCTGCCCCATAGCCCAAAGCTATGCAAATAATGTCACAGCATAGCATGTGACAGCATAACATAGATTCTAATCTCTAATGCCCAATTAGCTGGTGGTAATAACAATACTGCTGTATTAGCAATACCTGGGAGTATTAGCATACTCATTAACAATATTATATTAATTCAACATTAATGATACTCAATATTAAAAATACTGGGTGAATTAACCATTACTTGGGAGTATTAGCAATAAAATCCAAATATTATTGTAACATAACTGGTTCCAATCTCTTGTGCACAATTACCTGGGAATAAAATCTATTGACCATAATGAGACTTATTTCTGAATAGGTATGTATTATTGGATTGTTAAAAACAAAGGCATGTGTCACCTGATGCTAGTAGCCTGATTTGAGGAATACTTGAAACACCCTTCAGAAATAAGCTGAGCAGCTGCAACTGCCAAGTCCTGACTCCGGGTAACTTTCCATTCACAAGTGGGAAACACAATCAGAGGGAGCAGCTTGAAGGGACAATCCTAAGTTCAGACAGAAAAAGGTGTACCACTTTTTATATTAGTTATTTTTATACTAGTTAGTATATTTGGCTGGAGCACGCTGGGAGTCATAGGCCTTTCTCTAAACTTGCTTAAGAGCCCACCTACAGATAATCAGCACAACCCTGATTATCCTATGAGTCAGGGCTGAGGACCTGCAGCTCTCCCAGGTTATCAGCCCCAGCCAGCTGGCCAATGGTGAGGGATAATGGGAGTAGAAGTTAGTCCCCCTCTGGAGGGCTACAGGTTCCAAGATCCAATATAAACACCAGAGGTCGTGTTAGTTTCTTTTCCTAAAATGGCTTTCTCTGGTGAGGCTGAGATCTCTGGAGAGGATGTGTTTAAAGGCTCCTTGGGTAAGCAGACCAGTGTTTCTTCTAAAATCATTGAACAGAATCTTGCTAAAAAAAAATGTTTCTCCATGTCTGCAAGGGACCCTGTCTCCTAAGGATGCTCCTGTTTGTATGAACAGGGGAGAGGGCTGCATATGATGGAGGTGGGGGAAACCTGAGGCAGCAAGAGATGAAGCATATGTGGGCCAAACTCAGCTTGTCCAAGGGGTACTAGCTGCAACAGGGACCACCAAAGCCCCTGGATCTTTCTTTCAGCAAATGCCCATAATAGCAGGGTGCATACCCAAAGATTCAGGGCTCCAAATGAAAGATCCATGGCCTCAGTCTGAACGGGCTGCCCCCTAACATCACTTCTGTTCTCAGCCCATAATACTCAAATGGAAAAGTAAAAAGAGAAGGGGGGAATTTGTTTTAAAAGAAAATGAAACTAAAAGAGGCCTAATATTATAATTTCATATAGTATTTCACATTTCTAGATATTCATGCCAAATTGAAAGCATCAGGAAGCCCACATATTTGATACATTATGTCACTATTTAAGCATATAATTATCTCCAAATATTTTCTCAGTTAAAATGGAATAAGCATAATTTCTTCCCTTGCTACCCAGATTTTTCAAGCATAGGCCACTGACTTCCCTTGTTGCATATTCTGTGCCACTGCAATTACATTTCCTCATCCCCACCTGTAAGATGTCATATCAAAGATGTTAGGCTCATATTAGAGGACCACAATCATATAAAGCAGGGCGGGCAGGTGGTGGATTGGGATCTGCAGGTAGAATCAGTGGGAAGGGTTGCAGGGTGAGGAATTTGCCTGTTCTGTCCACTGATGGACATTGCAATGAGTTAAATGGATGCCACCCCATGTTTTTTAAATAGGCAAGGGATTGCATAACAGTAAGTCATCTCTTATCTGTTTACTTCCTGATATGATATAAAAACCAGTGTTTGTGTGTAATCAAGAGATCACTTTCTATTTCAATATTCTCTTCATTGGAAGTTCGGTGGAATTAATGTTAGGTGCTGGACACTGGGATAAATAAAAAATTCTTCTGAAATGATGCCTGATGCAAAACTTGACATATGGTCATTTTGGCACCTGGTTTAAACTCTTTCCTCTATTTGAATCTTTCAAACATATCAAAGAAGGAATTTTTCACATGTTAACTGCAGTGCCAATCAGGCTGGTTCCTCTGCTACTTTGGTAATGTGTGGATCTACCTGTATGGTTCAACCATGTGGTTATTACATTACATTTATATCCCACCTTTTTTGCTCCTGTGAGAAACCCAAGTAGCTTACACAGCTTCAGTTTATCATTACAACAAACCTGGGAAGTAGGTTGGGCTGAGAGTGAGGGACTGGCCCAAAGTCACTCAGTGAGCTTCATGGCCATTGCTGGAAGTTCTGGGTCCCTAGCCCAGTCCTGTGACCTCCACACCACTCCAGGATGATGCCTTCTGCTGCAACTGATTGTGATGGATCACACAGAACACTTTGCCTCCAAGGGCCTGAAGGCTGGCCAGAAACCCACTTCAGTGGGACATTGTTGCTACGCATTTTATCTGGCATTTTTACCAGGTCTGTGGCATATCATCTTTAAAGGAGATTGACATAAGCAGGGCCAGCCCTACCATTAAGTAAAGGTAGGCAGACACTGCCTTAGGCAGCAATGCCAGCATAGCCAATGGGGAAGGATCATGGGAGTTATAAGCCAAAGCATCTGGAGGGCTACAGGTTGCTCACCCCTGGCCTAAACCAAACCCCTAGAGCTGTTATGTTTCTATCTCACCTTTTTTCCTCTTGCCAGGAACCCAAGGTGGCTTATATAGTCCTCTCACAACAAGCCTGTGAAGATGCTTTCTCCTGTCATGAACTGCAGCCAAGAGCAGATGCAGTCTTTGATCAGTAAAATGACTTGAGGAAAAGAAAAAGTTTCAGGAAAAAAATGTTTTCTTCTGCCACTCACCCCCAGTGCAGCTGATCTAATCAAATGTGGAGCACCAACTCCAACCACAGTAGCTGCCCATAAATTAAACTAAAAGCATCACGTGATCTGATTGGCAATCCCATGTAACTCCTCCTTGCCTTCCCCAGCATTCAGATCCCATGGATTGCCCAACCAGCATCTGCTCATGACAAGAGAGCTGTGGCTGGGTTTCAGCTTTAAAGTGGAACTTTCACCTTTAATGGCCTTTTGTGAATTTGGCTGTGCAGAGGAGGTCAATTTGCCACAATTCTTACTTTCTTGCATGGTTGCGGTGTGCAATTTCTTTTAAACCCTGAAAAAAAATTGGTGTGACCCTAGAAACTGCCTTATCACATTCACAGAGTGCCTTGCCAGTTATTAGAATATTAATAACTATGTTTCCAGATGTACTTAGTATAGTTCTATATCACACAAAAATAACATTTTCTTGATGGTTCATTCCACAATGGTTAAAAGCACAAAACTGATAAAATAATAAAACAATGTAAAATCTACAATGAATTAAAACCAGTCACAGAATAAAACCTAACTATCCTGGCAGAGGAATTAAAATGAACTTCAAAGAAGATGGTCTGTATGAATTATAAGTACATTTAGGCAGGAACAAATTCTCCATCCTTTTGAAGCCTGGAAAAGAACTCTGCTGCTTCTAATCTGAAACTAATCTGAAACTTGGAATCTTTCCTTTCAGCTAGCCAGAATCTCATATGGCTTATTTCCACAATGAATGGTTAAGGTCACAGGAAGCATGGCTGTCATGCTGTCTCCCTGCATTTAGATGATCATATGTCTATCAATGTATGCATTTTAATATCTCAGAAAGTAATGGTATAATAAATAATGAGAAGATCTTTAGGAAACCAGAACCATGCTTTGAAGATGAAAGACCTTGTGACATGCCTAGCTATGAGAAGCCTCATGTCACAAGATCTAGCAAAAATAGGCAGCTATCCTATACTGGAGCCAAACATCTGGAGAGAGGGCAAAGTGGCTTCAGTATCACAAAGGAACTCATTAAACAATAGCATCTAATATGGGCACATTGGTGGCCCTCCATGGGATCCCTGGCTGGAGACCAAGCCAACCCGTGACAAGGTGATGGGCATGTTTTTTCTATACTGCAATTTCCCCCCAAGCGTAGTGCCTAGGAATGAATGACATTGATACGCACATGGTAAAAGTGAAGAGGTGCTAAATCCCCTGCTGCCATGGTAACCCCACCATCCGATGTGCCCAACAGATTAATGACTCTTCTTAGCTGCTTTGTGAACTGAAACTAGGTGCTTGTTCTCGGCCATGCTTGGCTATTTGAGGAAACCCAGAAGGCTGAATTGGAACCTCAGGTTGGCTGGATGGGCCTAAGGTTCCCCATCCTTGTTTTACAGATCCACTTTAAAGGAGAACAAGGAAGTGCTGATGAAGAGGCCAAAGGCAATGGCACAGTCTTCTTCATCATCTTGCAATGCAGTCTTATTTGTGCTCTGTTTTGGGCTTTTGCCATCACATGAACTGAAGAACTGAAGTGTTCTACCTCACCTTGGTTTTGTTGTTGCAGCTGCTGCTGTTCAATGTAGTCCTTGCTTTACTGTAAACTATAAATGCTCAAAGCAGCTAGAAACCGCAACAAACATAATCTACCAAACATAATAAGCAATAACTCCGGAAAGCAATATAAAAACCCGATGAGATTGAATAAGAGGAAAAAGTGACCAGTTAAAAACAAATATTGAATTACACGTTAAAATGCTGAGGGGCAGACTAAATCACATCATTTAGCTCAAACAACACCCCATGTTTTCTTGTGACATCACTTCATTTAAAACAACGACCACTAGATTTAAATCTGTTTATATACATTCAAATAGCTAAGGCATTTCATGGCTACATTTCAGTATTGTATGAGAGGGTTCCACTCAAATGAGATCATAGCAATGGTATGCATCAATCTGCTATACCCGCTGCGAATCAATTATACTGAAATGCCCTCTGCCTTTTGTTTGGGTTTCCGTGGGGGACACATGAAAGAAATTATTGAAACCTCGCGAGTTACAGCTTTATAGCGCGGCCACAGACTGGTGCGTGGGTGTCATTACAGAGAATATATCTTACTGCGCTTTTCACAGCTCTTTTCAAATTGATTGAACAATGTCTTTTATCAAATCCTTCCACTAGATGGCAGTGAAAGGTCGGAGTTGACGGTATAACCAACACTTAAGGTTTAAAACTTGCCCTTCTATCAAAGAGCTAGAGGTGCTCTCCAGCCTGTAATGGAGGGAAAGGGAAAGCACCATGTTGCCAGATATACTCGTCGTCCTTAGGGATGAATCATTCCGCGAGGCTGTGGTGGCCTTCGATTCGGGCGTTTTAAAAGGAATTAGACGGCGAGAGCCATCCCAAATTGCATCGTTCTACTAGTATTCCTTTTAATTGGTATTACTAAATGACGGAGCCGAGTAACAGGTAGCTCTTTCATCCTGCCCAGCTTCTGCGAAGCGCCTGGGTGGCCACACTTGAAGATAAGATAGGGCCGGGTTTGGGCAATTCTCACTATTTGGACTATATTCCATTTCAGTTCTAGCTGGAGCAGAGCTACTGACATGTTAATGGGTTGAGACCAGTTAATGGGCTTCAGCTAGGCAAACCGTGGATGCCCTTCAACGGGGACGGCACTAAGAAAGATTCTGCGAAATCACTTGTCCTTCCCTCCCAACGCAGCAAAAGTATCCGCTCGAACGCGGACCTTTTAGCAGCCGGCGACTCCGCTACTCCTCGTTTCTTCTCGCAGGCTGCTGCGAGCTCTAGGCAAACAGGCGGAGTTTTGCTCCGCCAGCGCGCCGCAAATCAAGCAGCGCTTTTACACGGGTGGCAGCGGGGAGGGGGGGGGAGACGCCCTGCGAGCGGATCGCATTCGCGGAGTTTGGGACGGTCCGATTTCCCTCGAAAGGCAACTCCCCCGAACTGCAAGTTGCGCCGCGGGACAGGAAGAAGTTGCAGTTGGCCGCGGTTGCCTGTGACGAGCATCATATGACCCAGCAAAGATGGCTGAAGAAGGGGAGAGTTGCAAAGTACCTGCCGAGGAGCAGAAGGAGGATTTTGAAGTCATCGATAGCGCTCAGGTCCCCACCGCGTCTGAGCTGAGAAGCGATGGCAAAGAGAGAGAGGCGGAAGAGTCGGGCTGGTCGGCTCCCATCTTCTCGCTGGCCAAGAAAGCATCGGAAAACTTAGCAGCGAGCTATGGAAATGCCCTGAAGTCTGCAGCTTTGGTAGGACTCATTCCCAAACCAGTCAGCAATGACAGCACAGCGAGACAAAGTACGGCTATGTTTATTGCTCGTTCTATACAATAATGATCTGGGATGTTTAAAAAGGAAGGGGGAAACTATCTGCAGTAGTTTTTAGAAAGGAGTGCCCAAACTAAAAAGTCTGTCTGCATAAGAAACCTTTTATTTGACCTGGAAGTACTTCCCTCCTTGTGCTTTCCTGCAAGTACCAGTTCTATAGAAAAAGCACTCTGCACATGCTTGAAGGCTATCTCCACATGCTCTAGGGAAGAATCGTGAAACTGTAAATAGATTAAAAGGCTAAGCCATGGAAAATTTTAACTCAGACTAAACCTGGTGGTTTGAAGTGTTTGATGGTATTGATTGTGGAATGCATATACAGTGGTATCGCGGTTCATGAACTTAATTCATTCCACACTTCTGGTCACGAACCAAATTGGTTGCGAACCAAGTCAAATTTCCCCATAAGGTTCAATGTAAATAAGGTTAATCCGTACTGAACCATAACTTTGTTATACATAAAGGACGACATATAAAAGTTTTAAATATGTATATTTTTTAACCACAAAAAAATGAGCCACAGAGCGGGGCTGCGGCTCCTGTCCCTCCCCTGCGGCCTTCTTGGGGCAAGCTGCCACTGCCACCCAGTGGCCACCATGCTTCTTCCCCCCAGGGCAGGGAGAGGCGGGAGGCACCCCACTTGGTTGGTCACGGCCCGTCCCTCGCCTCCCCTCGCCTCAGCCCATGGAAAGCAGCCCTTACCTCCCTCCTGCCCTCTCCCGGCCAGGGGAGTGCCAGTGAGGGAACCTTCTGCCGGCTCGGCATCAGGGCAGCGGCAAGGAGCCAGGAAGGCCTCGACCGAGGCGAGCAAGCGTGCCCTCATGGCTCCCCCTCATGTCGTGCTCTCCCTTTTGGTGGGAGGGGCGGCATCATCTTGGGTTTCTGCTACAGCCCGAGCGAGTGGAAGCTGGCCGCAGTCGTGTTCCTCACCCAATGTGGAGTTTGTGAATGGAAGCAAAATTTTGCCAAACTTTCTGTTCACAAACCAAATTGTTTGCAAACGGAGGTGTTCATGAACTGAGGTATTACTGTACTTGCATTTTGTTCTCTTGTTATGTTGTTTATTGGACCAACTTAGATACAAATGATTAGTTATGGTCTGTCATCTCTCCCCACCCCCCTCTCAAGATGGTGACAGTTGCAACTGGACTTATTTTACTTAAAACTAAAAAATTCAGTTCAATGACTGCATTCCTTTGTGAGTTAAAAACAGCTTAGATTAAATGACAATAACATAAGTATGAAGTTGTTACATTTTTAGGCATGGGGAACACAATTGGATGGCCACCAGACAGCATCTAGATGGCCATAGGATTTTTCAGATTCAGTTCAGAAAACCACTCTGGTGTCATAGCTGGAAATCCACACTCAGATCCCCTGCCCACCCCTTGCAGCCAGCACAGGAAGAACCGTGCCAGCTGCTTCTCTGAGTTTGTAAACACTACCTCAGAAAAAGGGTTTTAGGGGTGTTCCAGGACACAGGGAGGAGAGAAGACCAGTGCTGCCACGATGCAGCCATCTCCTCCTCCTTCCCTACTGCTCTGAAGCACCACATTTAGCCAAAATTGTCTATCAAAGTGCATAGAGAATACTTACCCCTGTGTTCCCCCCCTCCTCCTTCAGATGGCCATAATCCTGAATTCAGAGGGGGGATGCCCATAGACACAGTAATTCTTCTGTTTTGCCAGGTACTAAAGGATCTGGGTTGGCAGAAGTCCGGATTTGAAATGGAATAGACAAGGGGCATGCATATTCACTATCCTGCACCTCAGCAATAAGCCACAGTGGGTTGGTTGTTTTGCAAACACCTTACAGTGCACCCAACAAATGATCAGCTCATTTCTTTCTGCATGGTCTCCCAGGGGCCCCACATCAAGATCAACTCCCCCTTCTTACTGTGACTGCAACCTGATTTTGGGGTTCTGCAAATGTATCCGTTTTATAAAGATCACAACATTTGGCTGACTGCCAACTTTCACAATCTGTCTTCTAGCAGCCACTGACAACCCCTTCCAAATGTCCAAACACCACCTTGGAGAATCTGTCAGTTATTAGGAAACAAGTTTCTGTTACTATTTTTGCACACACATTGTGCATATTAGCTGCATTTGCAGGACTGTAGGAACTGGGACTCTTGGTCAGGCAATGGCAGGGGATACATGCTGTCAGAGTGCAGCAGGTACTAATCCTGGACATTGTCCAAAAGAGTGATCAAATATGCTTTTTCTCTTCTTTTGCTTTCTCTTAACAGCTATCAAAAAGTGACCTGCCAAAGGGAAACAAAGGCTGAAATGATCTTTGCTTGCAAGAAGGTGGTGGCAGGGTTTACACTGGCTTTGCAGCAAGATCCTCTCCTTTTTATTTTTGACCTAATAGGGCTTAGGGAGTCACACATGCTGCACTTTTTTCTGAGACTCTAGCTGCATCCCACCCCCTTTTCTGAGTTTTGAGAGCTATCTGCGTCTCCTTTAAAGGGGGATTTTGACAGGACACTGGGTGCTTTTTGACTGGGGCATATATGCCAAATGAATGGTGTCTCCCGATACTACAAAGCCAGCCATCCCAATTCATAAGTGCACCAGTGCCCAAGATAGTAGAATACCTCAGATTAGTTGGTTTATGGATTTTGGGTCACCTGGCATTTTTCTGCCCTTCCATCAGCTCAAAATATCTCAAGTCATCTTTTTGCTCATTAATTCTGAGCAGTGATTATGCAATTTCAGTGTTCTCTAGAGTACACAACAATGGTTCTAAAATAGTAATTATCATGAGCAGTATCTCCCCTTTTATTTCTAGCAGATCAAAATGAAAAGTTGATGAAATATAGTCCTTTATTGAAGCTTAATAGGTTTTGTTGTGTTACAGGGTGTTTTCTACATGAGTTGTTAACAAGTTGCATAAATCCAAGTAACAATCCCTCTGAACAATAGGAATTATTTTTGCGGATGTAAAGAGTTGATTCCAAATTAGAATGGCTCCCCACTCCCTGCCTGGATTCCACTTCAGGGTGATTCATGCTGTTTGTGAGCTAAACAGTGGGAACGCCTGAAGTTGCATAACTGGTCCACCTATTTGGTGTGGTGCCAATTCTCTGTCCTTCCCACCTTGTTCCACTTTGTCCCCTGGCCCCTCCCATGCCCAAGATAATTTGGTTCTCAGCCATTGCCTGATTATTCTTGCTTGTTAAACTTGTAAAGTCACCTGCGAGCTCCTCCTCCCCTTCTATCCTCTTTTATTGTGCATTCCAAATCTGAGCTGTCTGGCTGGGAATGCTGTATTGTACTGTACGATGCAGTATGGTGGCCCACATTTTCAAAGTAATACAAAAGTTTAGTACCAAATAACTAAACGATTTCCATTTCTGATAAATTTATCAGATAAAATTCTAAAATTTATCAGAAATGGAGAGCTATCCAAAAGTTATGCAGGGAAAATGCGTGGAATGGCACTTTAGGCAATTTTGTTTTAAAATTAAAGAATTAATGTGCAATGATTCCAATGCAGATTAACGTTTAAAACTGAATGTATGTTTACAGTCAGAATCTCTTGCTTAAGAACATATAATCTGACTTGAAAGTAGGGTCTGCAGACTGCTTCCCTTCTATTGTACAATCCCACTAACGGCAACTTGCCTGAGCACCTTGATATAACTCAAGAGCAGTGCACATAAACCTACATGTAGCAAATTTGATGAGCATTCACCCAGTTGCTCAAAGTCACTTTTTTAACTTTATCCAGTATAAATTTGGCCATATCTTAGTGTGCCACTAGGAAGAAGCGGCCAGCCTATAGCCCAACTACCATATAAAGCCAAAGATGGCAACATAACTGTGAAAGGTCTCGTTTCACATTTTGCATAGCTTCTAAATAAACATAGAATAAGTGGCAGACCAAAACAAAGTGGCTCTTTAAAGAACACAGGCTTATGTAATTTAAGATCGTGATGCTGAGGATTTGAACTCTGTAGTTACTAATATATTGCCTGGTTAATAGACAACTGTTCAGACTGTTTTTAAAATCAGGTAAGCAATTTTCATTAGGTAATTAAAACACACAGAGTTGTCTAGCAGCAGCTTGTAAATGCAGGCTCTATTTTGTTGGCAGCCTTGTGTGTTACAGTGACTACATCAGGAGTTGATGTTAAAAGGAGGAAGAGGAAAGAAATCAGCATTTTTTTACAAAAATATATAGCAGGAAGGATGACATATAAAGATGAAAACAAATAGACTAGGTCCAAGGGTTTGAATGCGAAAGTTAGTTTTGTGTAATAGTTTTATTATTTACTGACAGTGATTAAAATGCTCATTTAATGACCCATCAGAACAAGGGAATAAGATTGAGAGATGCTTTAGGCTTTATGTTTTCTTTCTAGTTATGGCAGAACCAGGTAGGCAGTGAATTGTGGTGAGAACAGCCTTGAAGGGCATGGGCAACTCATTTTGTGTGTACCCTTTTTTATCTGACATTTTATGTGCCTTTAATTGCTGCATGAGATAAGACATTCAGGTGGGGAAGCACATTTAGTTGCAGTGAAGGATTATCTGTTGCATTTCTGCACACAGCCGAGAGACAGAGAAGGAGATAGCTAGAATGCCTCTTATGGAAATAGTTGGTCTGCATTTGTTGGAGCAGATAAACCAATATGAAGCACATTCGTGCAGCACTTAGTTGAGACCAAAATGCTTTGCAAAGTTCTAATGGGATCCTGAGATTGGCCAGCTTGGGAATTGTTACTAGTGGGATAAAAAACTTGAATCAAATGTGCCCCTGAAGAAAAGCATTACTGAAAGGCTAGCGCAAGAATGGGAACAGGCCATTTTTCTCTCTCCCCCATAATACTAGAACTTAATGGGCTTGATGAAGCTGATAGGTGGGAGATCAAGGACAGGAAAATGAAACCCTTCTTTCCATGGCACATGGTTATGGAATTAACTTTCACGAGATGTAGCGATGGCCCCCAATGTGGATGGCTTTGAAAGAGGATTGGACGAATTCCTGGAGGACAAGGCTACCGATGTCTAGGGCAGCTGGGTTGGCCACTGTGTGAACGGAGTGCGAGACTAGGTGGGCCCCTAGCCAGATCCAGCAGGTTTCTTATGAGCACAGGTGGAGAATCTGGGCTGGCAGAGCACGAAGCGGGAACCCTGAAAAGGCGACGATCGAGGGGGCATGACATGGGATTTCCCACAGGTACGAAGAGAAAGACCGTAGCTCGTCCTCCGCCGAGAGAAACCGGAACAAATCCTAACGAAATGTGACGCGGGGGCGGGGGAAGAATTGGGTTTCCACGGCAAAAAGCGCGAGTGCCTAAGATGGCGCCCCTCGCCCGCGCTGCTCCTCCCACGTCCCTTGTTTACTAAACCGCGTCGCTTTCTTCCAAGTCACGTTGCCAATGAGAATAGAGGTTGGGGTGGAATTTCGGGCTTTTCCTAGCCAGTCGTAACCTGAGACGGAAGCCCTGTAAGTGTGGCCAATCCGGGTCTTCGAGATTGTGCACCCGGAGTTTTCATTGGCTTTCAGAGGAGGAGAGGCAGATCCTTGGACGCTTTTATCCAATGAGGGGCTGCTCTTTGGATCTCGAAGGGGAGGGAAGTGTTGCTCTGGTAACGCAGGTGAAGGTGAGAAACCAATGGGGAATGAAGGGAGGGGGCCGCGCCAGTGCTGGGTGTGGGGTTCTCGAGATGAGCCGCCCCGTGGAGCCCTTTTGGGGAAGCCCAGCGGTCCTGAGCAGCCAGGATGTGTGCGCCTAGAGTGGGGTCACAGGGCATAGGAGGCTGCCACAGGAGGCAAAACATGCTGTAAGGAGGCCAGTCACGCTGTCCCCTTCCTGCGTAGGGCTTCTGAGGCGCTGCCTGCCGAGGAGGCAAAGGGACATGCTTCTCACTTGAGAATGCAGATCAGACCAAGAAGGGAAAAGGCCTCTTTTTAATCTTGGCTGGCCTCCATCTCTGTCACTATCCTCACGTGGCCTTCTGTATGCATTTACGGAGAGCTGTGACAGTTATTCACACATGGCAGAGGAGTAGGGGCCTGAAATGGGATTAAAATGATTGCACAAAAAATGTTTCTCTGCTGCTGCTTTGCATAGTGGACTGGAAATTATGTGTATGTTTTTAATGGCTATGGAGTACTTCAGATGTTGCAGTGCAATTATAGCTGCTTGGATCTCTCCCTCTCTCTCTCACTCTTACACACACACACACACACCCTTAATCACTGTGTGCCATATCTCTGGAGAGTGCATCAGTTTTGTGCATACTTGTAAATTGTATAGCTGAGTATATAATCATTGATGGAGCAGTTGGACAACTTTTGCAACAGTTTGATCTTTTGGTAACTGCTTTCCTGCCCCTCCAAACATTTTTCATAATTATGCATGTCAGAAATATGTTTGTAAGGTTTGATATTTTAAGAAATCTGCAGATCAGTTTTCTTATCCATATGCATATCTTCATATGTTCAGCAGTCAAATACATGATGGAAGAACGTTCAAATCTCATGAATATGATGAAGCTCAGCATTAAAGTCCTGATACAGTCAGCTCTGAGCTTGGGTAGAACTCTTGATTCTGATTTCCCTCCCCTGCAACAGTTCTTTGTGGTGATGGAACACTGTCTCAAGCATGGACTTAAAGGTGAGTTTACTCTTAGGATTTGTTTTGCCTGACATACAAAGTTGTTCACACCCCTTTATGTATGTGGCTTTGATCTGTTAAGGCTGCTTTCCTATGCTCACTTCTGAATAAATCCTGTTGACTTGAATGGGTGTGTGTATATATATATGATTGCCCCTTAGTATTTAAACTGCACTGTGGCTTTTTAGAACATACGAGCCATGCTGGATGAAACCAAGGCTCTGGTCAAGCATTCTGTTCATTCAGGGGCCAAACAGCTCCCCAAAGAAAACCCACAAGTGAGCCATGAGTGCAACAGCACCTGTTGCCCATGTCCCAGTAAAGCAAGCATAGGATTTCAGCCTGCATGTGATGTGCAAAAATACTTTAACAGTGCATTCCTATTCAGAAATAAGTTCCAGTGTGGCATTTTTCCTTGTAAGTTTGTTTAGGGTTGTGGCCTAACTCTGTTTTGGGGACATTTGCTTTATTTGCATTGAACTGAAATAACATTATTTCTTTGCCTGTTATTTCCTTTTTATCAAGCCAAGAAGAGTTTTATTGGGCAGAACAAATCATTCTTTGGACCTTTAGAACTGGTGGAGAAACTTTGTCCAGAAGCATCAGATTTAGCAACAAGTGTCCGGAATCTGCCTGAGTTAAAGTGAGTAGAAACAGATTTAAGTTGATGCTAACAAGGGGGAAATATTTTATCCTTTAGCCAGAGTGACTTAGAAAGAAACGGAATAATGATTGTCTGTGCCCTCAGGCTTACAGTCTAAGACATAACACACAAGGAAGAAGGGATTGGGAGGGAAGAGAAGATGCAAGTTCAAGTTACATTTTTGATACGCTGGGATGGAAACAGTTCGGCTAGCTTGTTGGGACAACTGTCATTAGATGACCACTGTGGGAAGGCCAAAAGCATTGGTTTCTCGGGAAAAGGAAAAGAATAGCCCCACTTCCTTTCTTAAAAGGAACAAGATTATAATCCTTTATATCAATAATATTTTACTGGCTGATTTCTCTGTAGCCTAACTAGATGATCTAGCTAACTTCAGGAAAAAGAAGGGAACTTTCCACTGGAATTATCCTTTATTGAAGGGCATTCTGCAGTTATACCATCATTGTATAATGTGACAGCCAGTGTGCATGACTCACTGTCATTTAAGGCATTTCCTAGTATTTTGCATACTAAGGCTTGTCAACATTGCCTTTCTAATTCAGAGCAAAAGAAAAATACCATGCTGAACTCAGCAGGACCTTGAACGTGATAGCAATAACTCAACTGGCCATGTTATTGGCCGGTTCACTTCACTTTCTTAAATATTCTTTAAAAATTTTCTGTAATAAGTAATTCCACTACTTATATTAATTGATAACAATTAAGGGAAATGTAATAAAAATGTACACACTTAAATGTTTAACTTGTTTTCCTGGCTTTTCTGGTAATCAACGATCTCCTCTTGGAAGTAGGTATTAGCAAGTGCAATTCATGTAAAGAGAATAAAAAATGTGTATCCAGTTTCTTTCATACAAAAGGTTTGATTTCTGGTGTATTTCTGGATTTCCAGAACCCCAGTAGGAAGGGGCAGAGCATGGCTTTATCTTGCAGTGATGCAAAAGAAATTGGCAGATTACCTGAAAGTACTTTTGGACCACAAGAATTTGCTGAGGTATCTTCATATTTTTATTTCAAACTAACTGTTTTTGTTTCTGTGTTAAACAGATGGAAAAGCATTTAAAGCAACTGGGTTGTATTTAGAATTTTATTGTATTTTATCCACTGACAGAAAAAGTACTGGTCAATTTTTGCTGATTTGTCCCTCTTTCTGTAGCTGTCATGCCACTTCCCCTTCCTTTCTGTATCAGATTTTCCAGAGATAGAGGGAAAGGGGAAATTGGTAGAATTGCCATCTCTCTCTGCTCAACCAGCAGGAGAACCCTGCCATTTGTCATTTGCAAAAGGCTTATGCTGAATCTAATCCCAGGTTGGTATTTGGAATATGAAGTGGATAAGAGGCCCTAGCCTTGGTATCATATTTTTAACATAATCCTTTAGTAAGCCTTCTGCCACATAGGGCAATACAGTACCCCCCTAAATGTTTCTTAAGTTGTCTTTTTCATTCCTAGCGAATTTTACGAGCCTGATGCCTTGATGATGGAAGAGGAAGGAGCTGTGATCGTAGGTCTTCTGGTGGGATTGAATGTCATTGATGCAAATCTCTGCTTAAAAGGAGAAGATTTGGATACCCAGGTAAAAACTACCCCTTTAAACTGATCCATGTGCCTGATTTGCAACCTTATAAGCCTATAGTAGTCAATTAGGTTGAATCTGTCTTAAAATTGTACAGGTGTGAGTTAATAATAATAAAATGGAGAGTGGAAGGATTATGTAAACTGCCTTAGGATCCTTGCAAAAGAAAAAAAGGGTATAAAAGTAATCATAAATAAATAAAAGCATTTCCAGCTCTCTGCTTCTCCTGAAAAACTACTCTGGAGGGTTTGTGGAGCATAATGGTCTAGGGGAAAGCAGAGAGATCTGTTAGGAGAAGAGGGATCAGCAAAATCACCCCTTCTCTTCCTCCACCCTTCCTCCAGTGGCGTCTCCACTGGATCAGAGTGGTGTTCCCTTCAATAATGAAAGAAGTACTTCTGTCTGTGAAAGGTTATGACAAGATCCAATTCACTATGTACCCTAAAAAAGTGTTTTTCATTAGTATGGTGAAAATCGACAAATATGCATGGCAAAAGATTGTGCACAAACTACGTGAAAAGACTTCCAGGCTATAAAGGTGATTGTGGGTTTCTTTTGTGTGAATTGGGCCCTTATTATAAGTAATGTAGGCTGTACCTCCAAAGGAATCCACTGGTCTCTGCACTCTCTAGTTTCTGTGGTTGAAAATAGCTCTGGGACTCATTAGTTGCACAGGGAGAACCAAGGAGGTGAAGTTTGCTAAGCATCCTGCTTCAGGCAACACAGTAGCTCTCACTCAAGGGTGGAGTTGGTGTTGCATGTGGTTTGCTGCTGAACCGTGGGTTGTTGTTGAAAACTGAGTCATTGTGTTGTCTGAACCCAGCTATGCTAACCATGGCTTGTTAACCAAAACCCACCCTATTGAAAGGACCTGTGGTTTGTTGTTGGCTTGTGAGCTTTGGGTAGCTTACCAGAGTTTGTTTTCTTGTCAGAGTTCAGACAGCCCATTAACCCACATTTCATATTCAACCCTTGAGTGTACATTACAGTGTTGTCTGAATCCAATCGGATTGCATCAGAGAAAGCACAGAACCTGATGATTTGTTTTAACCTGAGACTCTGAAAATCAATTGCCCACAGAAAGGAGTGGGATAATGATACTGATCCAGAAAGACAAGTTTATTTTCACGCCAACACTTTCTGTGAAACTTCATTTATTTTGATGTGAAAGATGAGTATGAAAAACATAAAGCCTAGCTAAGCTTATCAAGACACTGGTCATAATTTGATTAACTTATTGTGTAAATCTAATTTGTCATTTCAGGTTGCAGTGATTGATTTTTCTTTGTACCTTAAGGATACTCAGAACAATGACAATGGCAAAGAGTATGTATAACTAAGCTTCTATTCTTAATTATTATTAGATAGACAATTAGGGGAAATCATGTAGAAGATGAGTGGAATTGATCTTGGGGTCTTCTTTGGCTCCTTCAGACTTTAAGGGGGCAAGAAGGAAATGAAATTTCAAATGGATATTGGTAAATAAGGGATGAAGCACAAATCATGCACATAGAATATCATACATGAACTTCTGACTTTAGGACACCAATCTGCTTATGTCTTGATGCAATGGTGTGTCATCTGCCTTTCATATCAATAGCTAATTTTGATCATGAGAGAGAGCCAGTGTGGTGTAGTGGTTAAGAGCATGGGACTGGGACTCAGACGATCTGGGTTCTAGTCCCCGCTCAGCCATGGAGCCAGCTGAGTGACTTTGGGCCAGTCACAGACTCTCAGCCCAACCTACCTCACAGGGTGGTTGTTGTGGGGACAAGATGGAGGAGGAGATGTAAGCTGCCTTGAGCCCTTTGTAGGAAAAAGGTGGGATATACATCAAATAAATAAATAAAATAGTTTCTCTTTTGAATGTAGTTACCTTTGCTGTTATGATGGTCGTATTTAATTAACTTTGATGTTCAGAGGATTGTGCTCGATTGATCTTGATTTCTTGGAGTGAATAATCTTCCTTTTTTAAACCCATGCCCCCTTTTTTTGAGACTATTCTGGTCACAAATATAAGGGAACAGCATTTGCAGCCTTGCAATGAATATGTTGCTCCTTGTATGACAACTGTTAACAAATGCAAATGTAGCATTGAAAAAACTGACCATTCTGAAAAAGACACCTTTATTTCTTTATTAGAGATGGAGGAATTACTGCTGTGCTTGATCAGAAACATTATGTGGAAGAACTTAACCGTCATCTAAGGTATTGTTGATGGTTAATGTTTTGATTTCCCCCCTACTGTACAAACCCTAGCAGTTTAATATAAAGGAATGCTCTGCCTTCAAAGGGACCTGCCATTTTTTCTCCTCATTCTGTTGACCTTATTTCCATCTCTCCTGCCTCTCCCAATTCTAGATATAAACTAGTAGTATTGCTTTGCAATCTCCATTTGTTTCATAAACTTACCTAAACGGTCACCATACCGTAATCAAGGTTAGTTACTTGGGATGTGTTCCCATGTGACTGCCCACAACCTTCCAAATTCAGAAAATCAAGAGCATCCAGTTGTGAGAGGAAGGCACATGGATTCAGGGATTGCCTCCATGCCTCCCCATGCGCAAAAACATTTAGAAGCAGGAGAACCCAGCAGTGCCTTGCTCCTCCCTCCCTGTGGGATGCCCCCTTGGGGCCTTAGCTGGTGTGGGGGGAAATGCACCCAACGAGAAAGCAGAAGCAGGGACTCTCCAAAGAGGCAGTCTGCACAGGAATCTGGGAAGAATTGTTGCCTTCAGCTTCCTAGTTCGACTGTCGTGTGAGTAGTCCAAATTAAAACAATTACGCCTGATCTTTTGTTACAGTTGCACTGTTGGAGATCTTCAGACCAAGATAGAATGCTTGGAGAAAACCAACTCAAAGCTTCAGGAAGAGGTTGGTGATGATAACATGTATTTATAGTTCTACTTCTGCTTTCACTTCTTCTAAATTTGTAGTTGAAACTGATAGCTTTTAAATGCTTCTCACAAGCAAAAAAAACTTTGAATGGGCAAACTAGAAAAATCCTGGTGATGAAGCCATGTAGTTCTTTTTCTCTAGCTATAGCGCAGCGTAAAGATACATGGGATTTAGCTGCCTTTATACCAAATCAAGCTCTTGGTCTGTCAAGTTTCGTATCATATATACTGACTGGCTGGCATTTCTGGACTATCCATGCTTGGCCCATCCAGCTTGGTATTATCTACATGTGGTCAGTGCTTCTCCATGATCTCAGACAGGGAAATCTCTATCTGGAGACAGCAGAGAATGATCAGGGGACATTTTTGCATGTGGAGCATGTGTCTACCAGAACTACAGCCCTTCCCTGATAGCTGGGCTGAGGATTCACATGTTTGAGACTGTGAGAGATTCTGTTTCATGCTGTAGGAGTAGTGCTTTAATGTAAACACATACAAGTCGGGTTAAACATCTCATGAGTGGAGTTCTGGTTGGGCAACAGAACTTCCCCTTTGCATCTTCCCTGCATCCCTTCACTCTTGCTCCAGATCTGTTTCAGAAGGCTTCAAACCTTCTAGAGCAGACTTGGGCAAGGGCCTACAGAGGAGAGGGGGTTCCCATTCCTCTGGTGGAAGGCCAGTTTTAGATCCAGCTCATAATATGGTAACCTGCTCTGTATTGGAATAATAATGAAGCATCCTATGTGTTGGTTTTAGCAACTGAATGATGAGCTAGAGCCTTGCAAGCTTTTTAATTTTGTGCTGCAATTAAGTGGCAAGTTCTTACGTTCATCCAGATGATACATGACTGTTTCCTTCCTTTCTCTTCCACACCACCACCCCACCTGAGGCAGCTGGCAGCAGCAACAGATCGGATTGGGGCACTTCAGAAAGAACAGCAGGAGTTGAAGCAGGAAAATGAGCTAATCCGTGAACGAAGTGAAAAACATGTGGAGGTCAGATATACTGTGAAGATGATGTGCTTGGGGACTACTTAAAAGACCTGAGTAATTTATTTGTTTTAACATTATCTATTTATCTTTCAGAAGAGAGGCAGCTCACAAAATATCCTAACAGTTACAAACCACATATATAATCCACTAATAGGTGGGAGTATGACTTAATCCTCTTTCTGTAGTATGGGAGAACATGAAAATGATGTATTGTGATAGTAGATTGGATTCAGACATGAGCTTAGCAGAGTTGCTACTGATGCTGGAGGACAGTGGGGAGGGAGGGAAGCAACAATTTTCTCTGATTTTGCTGTCCTCCAGCACCATTCCAGTACCCTTTTGGAGGACTGTGGTTGCTGCAAGAACAAGAAGCAGAAAATTGCCAGCTTGCCTTTTTTCTCCAGCAGAATGCTGCCACTGAATCTCAGTTCCTTTTACAGTTCCATTGTTCTGCTTCTAAAAAAATTGAATCCTAAAATCCAGTATTTTTAAATGCTTCCCATATTTCAGCCTGTCAGTATTGCCCTTCTGTATGCACTGGGATGCAAAGACAGATCTCCTGTATGAGCCGGTTACAGTGGAGAAAAGGGCACAGACAGATTTTTACTTTGCTGTCCAGCAAAGTAAATGAATAGACGCTGTTGCTAAGCCAACTGCAACATTTTCGGAAGTTCAAACTTAACATGCACTTTGAGGTTATGGGCCAGTTTGCTTGACCAAAGCATACGCTGGCAGTGCATGCTGGCCAGCATTTTACATATTCAACTCCCATCTAGGGGTAATCATGTCATGGGAACCCAAGAGGTGTGAGTGATATGAGGATTAAACAACCCCATGTTGTAGGGTTATGTAAGGATTGTTTGGATTTAACAGCAACCCACAGTTGGGAAATGGATAAGCAAACTGGCTCACCTTAGTTTAATCCATGATGGATTTGTTTTGATTGCATGAATATCTTGTTTCTAGTACTGGCTGTAGTGTAAAATAAGTTGAAATCAGGTGTAACTTCTCTTGTAGAAATATTCCTACTGACAGGCAGATTTTTCAATCCTCTTCCCATTTTAGGTAACTAAACAGGACACCAGAGTTGAACTGGAAACTTACAAGCAGTCACGGCAAGGCCTGGATGAAATGTACAGTGATGTCTGGAAGCAACTGAAAGAAGAGAAAAGAATCCGTTCTGTGAGCTACCACTTTTTTTGATCTGAAATGAATAACTGTTGATGGATCTAGTCTCAGCCAGTAGTGTTCCAAGCCTGCCAGGCAGCAGATACCATTTGCTGCTCAACAGAGGCAAGAGGAAGGAGGCAAATGTTGGTCTTCCACAAGGGAAGCTGAGGTATAAAATTCAGGGCAGGTCTGTACATCAACGAGAGCCGGTAGGATGGCATGTGCATACCAGTGAGGGACGCCTTGTGTTCAAATTCGTGCATGGCCACTGATGTGACTGGGTAGCCTTGGGCCACTCGCCACTTTTTGATCTGCCTTCATAGTGAATGCCTTTAAATTGCGTATTAGATACCCCACCATTTGAAACACAACAGGAGCACTGTACCGTACGCAGAGCCCCACTTGCATACCCCCCACATTTATACAGCATTCTTCCAGGGGCTCGGAGGGTGGAACGCTGGCTTGCAGATACCACAACACAAACGTTGGCAGTTGCACAGGTGGGAGGAGGCTGCAAACCTGCAATCAGAAGCAGGAGTTTTCATATGAATCAGTGTTGCCGGTTCATCCCTCACTCCTCCGAGCACGCCAGGTTCTGGAAAGAGTCCTCTGAGTGCTGCCCTTCCAGCTGGAGTGGGCACTCAAAGTGGCATCGCCTGTCCCTGCCTCAATGTAAGGGTCGTGCAGCTTGTGGAAGAAAATGTGGGGATGGTCAGGACGGAGCACGGCGCGGCATTCGTGCATGCGCACTCTCCTGCAGTTCTCCCCGTGGTGACTTCCCAGCACAAAAGATTTGGAAAAGCTGGCTATGGCTATAACCGGTCAGGGCATCTTTCTTATCTTTATAGAATTACTTTTGGGTTTGCAATTCTTGATTAGTGTTCAGAAAGAAGAAACTGATTTGCATAGGTTGATCTTGGCTTCCTGATCATGACTATGAACGTTTAACCACTACCACCCACCAGACATGGCCCATGTGTTTAGGCAGCACTGCAGAAAAGTTTTATTGATGTAATTCTTGCATTTTATTATTTTAAGGAACTGGAAAAAGAGCTGGAACTACAGATCGGCATGAAGGCAGAAATGGAAATTGCCATGAAACTCCTGGAGAAAGATACTCATGAAAAGCAAGATACTTTGGTTGCCCTTCGCCAACAGCTGGAGGAAGTTAAAGCAATTAATTTGCAGATGTTTAATAAATCTCAGGTTTGTGTGTTAAGTAACTGTCTACATAGCATGTGGAATGTGTGTGGTGCGTTACCATCATTTGTGATCCATGGGCGTAGCGGGGAACCACGATTTAAAACACAGGATATCCTGATGCTAGTGGAGTTGAGGGGAGGAAAGGAAGAGTATGCAGACCAGTACTCAGCCCCAGCTTTGAAAAGCATGACTTACGACGCCAGGAACATTATGTTTAAGTCAGCCACTGTCTCTGCACAATACCTTCTGGTTCAACAATACAATGGTTCTCTACCTTACTTTTAATTCTCTGGATTTTGTTATCCGGTTAAGTTCAGTATCAGGGTTCTGTCCAGTCACTCTTTGTATGAACTTAGCCATAATGCACTGTATATGCTTTTCATACCCATTCAGTAATGTGGAAGCCTGGATCATTTCAGTCACATTTGTAGTGACGAGGAGAGAGAACTTCTGGCTATTAATACATATATACCAGTGAGACTGAAAGGATATCCTTGAAAGGCAGGTGATTACTCAATTAGCATTTCTTTAGTTGCAGCAGCCTTCTCACAGGAACAAAAGTGATTTCTAGGGGAAGTATTAGCATCTGGGGGGTGGGGGCTAGTTTGACTGGGCAAGGAGGTGAGGCATGCAAGCAGCTCTACCCCTCTGCTTATTGTTGGCTTTGATTTTGAAGTCTTAAAGAATGATTAATTTGAAGTGAGCAGCTTGAATTTTTTTCTTCTAGAGTGCAGATAGCATATTGCAACAGAAAAAAGAAACAATATCATCCTTTGAGGGCAAAACAGATCAAATGATGGCTTCTATGAAGCAAATGGAGGACAGGTAACTCTTTCCACAGGCAAGATCAGCCTTTGTTGTTCCTAGTTCCTCAATGCTCCACCTTTTAAAAATCCAGACTGGTTTTACACAAGCTGTTTCTAGGGAAAGGCATGCATGTATTCACGCAAATCCCCTTAGCCATCTATGATTGTTTATATAGCCTTCCACGATTTCACCCATCCCTGCCTTGTTCAAATGACACTGCCTCCTCCATGATCCAAAACACCAAAGGACGTGTTCAGACTGGAGAAGTACTGAATACTTTCTCTGATGTGACCAGCTGCCTCTGTGGGTTGTGCACTAATGATAACTCCATCAGGCCTGTTTCGTCCGGCTTCTTCCCATCCAGGTGAAACTGGCCTGACGGAAAAGTCTTCCCAACAGATTTCAGCCCATTTGCTGAGGGTACTGCCTATCATTTTGCGTTTGGGATAGACAAGGAGCAGAGAAAGTAGAATTTCTAGGAAAGGAGGGAGAACTGGGAGAAGGGTGTTGGGATGTCATGAGCTGGGATGAGAAACTCTGAATTTAGAAGAGGGAGTGGCTTATATGCATGAGTTAAGAATATGTTTTTATTCCATTGCCAAGGTGCCCAAGATGGCTTAAAATTTTAAAATATTAGAAAAGTTGTGTATAAAATAGAGAACTGCAGAGTTTTTAAGGTGATTCATCAACTCTTTGGGAGCTGATGGCCCAAGTTCTTCAGCTTGGGTTTCTTCTCTTCTGCCTTTCTGCGGGGCAGATAGATCTTAAAGAGCTGTGGAACACGCTGCACACCAGTTTCCATCAAGTTGTTACCATTTGCTTTATCTGTTGAAGGCACAAGCTCTTTGGACCAGGACTAAGGAGCCTGGACTACCACTAGCCTGGGTAACATTTGCTGCTGTAGGCCAGACAGTTGAGAAGGTTGCCTGCCTGGCACTGCCTTGCAGCATGGTGGAGCGCATTACTTGTGCAAGAAGAGTGTTCAGAGGTAGTAGACCCGGTAAGAGACAAAAACCAGTAGGATTCAAGAAAGCGATCATCATTTCTTCATGTGTGTGTTTGTCCAGACTGCAACATGCGGAGAAGACCAGGAAGACAGCAGAAGAGAAAAGTGTCAAGCTGAAGCGAGAACTAGGTGGCAAGATTGAGTCAATGCAGCAACAGCTAATCCAGCTGGACAATAAATGGTATGCTTGCACTAAGTGACATTTGAGGCAGTGATGGCTCTGTCCTATCTTTCCTTGTGTTATTGTTTTAATAGACTATGTTACAATGTAAACCTATATCACACACAACCAGTGCGACATTAGGAGAGCAACCCTTGCATCTCTTCCTGTTGGCTAAAGGGAGTTAGTAGGGGATGCTGTGAGGGTGTGGGCTTGCTGGGACAGGGGCATGTGTCCTGCTGGCCCATGGTATGCATGGTCTCAGGAAGCTCCACTGGTACAGATGAACCTTTGGCAGGAGGGACTGGGCATTCTGAGGGGAGATCTTGATCTAGCATTGCTACATTCCTTCCCACTGAAAAATCCCCCCACCACAGTCACCTGCTGCTTGAGCCATTGTGAGATAGCAGGTCTCATCATAAGAGACTTGTCTGGAAGCACTTAGAGCTCAACTGTACTGTTCAGAATTTGCAAATGGCACTGCTGGTTTTGTGCAAATAAGCAGGACTTTGAATTGGTATTTTTGGAACAGCAGCCTTCCTTTCCCCAGGACACTTGGCAAATTGAAGGGAGTTCCAAAAGTCACTTGCAATAGGACATGAGGGTGTATATTCCAAGGAAATGTAACCTAGAATCTTGAACATTCCTAAAGTAGCTTTCTGAATTCCAGCTGCTATCTGCATAGAAAACCCTCCTTTGATGAACTAATGAAAAGATTGTATTACTTATCCCTCCTTCAGTATATATTCTAATTTCTAGATAGTTAAATACTGTTAGAAATTGGTTTAACATTTGTTTAAAATTTAAATAGTTCCACTCTTGAGAGAGAATTAAAATCTGAGAAAGAACAGAGACAGACTCTGCAACAGCAGCTGCATCAAGAGAAGGATACTACAACTTTGCTGAAAACAGAACTGCAGCAGGTAGAAGGGTTGAAAAAAGTAAGTGAGCTGAGAATTTATTCTCCTCCTAGAGGGCAAAGGTGGGGAGATACCTTGGGTGCCTTTCAGCTGGTAGGTAACTTTTGGTGAATTCTCTCCTTTAAAACAAATACAATCGTTATATTATGTTACTGGTTAGGAAAACCTTAACTACCGGAGAAGTACTGTTACTAATAATACTAAACACACTTTGAGTGCTAACCTGACCTGGTCCAGCCTATGGCAGACTTCTGCCATCAGCCCATCTTCATTACTGGAATGGGGAAGAGGCAATTTCCTGTCTGCCCTGTATACCCCAACTCTGCCCTTGAGAGTAATGGGTGCTCTGGGGCTCATTTCAGAAAGATCAGAGCACTGTGGAAGCCTTACTAAAAGTAGAGGGACACAAACTGATTCCATGATTTGAGACAACAAATGACATTCAGGTACTTCCTAGATGCTTAGTGGGGGTTTTGCCTTTTAAAAAACCATCTTAACTGAATATAAATAAATTATATCCTATGGGGTTCAGCTTAGTATGCATGGCAAATGATAATGAGAAAGAAAAGGCAGAAGTACTTAATTCCTGCTTTGGCTCAGTCTTCTCCCAAAAGGAGATCTATGACTTGAAGGAGCAGGATGACAGCTCAAGAGTCATAAAGGAGCTGGCATATGAATTCTCAGAACCACTGTTTATTATCTTGAAGTCATGGAGGACGGGGGAAGTGTCAGGTGACTGGAGAAGGGCTAACGTTGTTCCCATCTTCAGGAAAGGAAAGAAAGAGGAACCCTGGGAGCTATAGACCAGTCAGCCAACTCCTGGGAAAATTCTGGAGCAGATTAGAAAGCAGTTAGTCTCCAAACACCTTGAAAGCAATGCAGTGATTACTAGAAGCCAACATGAATTCCTGAAGAACAGATCCTGCTAGACTAATCTGATCTCAATTTTTGATTGGGTAACCTCCCTGGTGGACTGTGGGAATGCAAAGCTTTTGACAAAGTGCCCCATGATAATCCTGATTAGCAAACTATCTAACAGTGGAACAACTATAAGGCGGATGCACAGTTGGCCACAGAATCAAAGCGTGCTCATCCATGGCACCTTCCCAAAATGAGGAGAGATCACAAGTGGGGTACGGCAGTTTTCAGTCCTGGGCCCAATGCTCTTCAGCGTGTTAATGATTTTGATGAGGAAGTGCAGCAAACAATTATCAGATTTGCAGATAACACAAAACTGGATAGCTAACACCCTGGAAGACAGAAAGAAGATTTAAGGTGATCTTGATAGGTCAGAGTGCTGGGCTGAAATTCAGTCAGGACAAATGTGAAATGCATTGTGACAAGATGGGAATACTTGGCTCAACGATGCTGCAAGTGAGAAGGATCTTGGAATTGTTGCAGATCACAAGCTGAATATGAGTCAACAATGTGATGTGGCTGCAAAAAGGGCAAATGTTATTTTAGGCTGCATTAATAGAAGTGCTACTTCCAAATCACATGAAGCACTAGTTCCCCTTCACTCACCACTGAAGTACTGTGTCCTCTTCTGGACACCACAGTTTAAGAATGATGCAGACAAGAGAAGGGGTTCAGAGGAGGACAATTCAGGTGAGTCAGAGGCAGGGCAGGGGACTGAAACAGATGGGCTCTACAATCAGAAGCAGGCTTGATTCTCAATCACTGGGTTCACTGAAGGCAGGGAACAGGGTTAACAATCATCCTAACTGTGTCTCCTTGTTTACATCTATATAAGTAAATGACTGCCATTCATTTCTATGAAGGGAAACATTTCATGGGGGCAGGAGCAGAGAGCACCAGAAGGAGAAGAACTGGCACAAGGAATGCAGGGAAGAAGCAGGGTAGTACAAGAGAACGGGGAAGTACTGGGAGAGCATGAGGACCAACAGGAAGGGTGCAGAGGAATACTAGATTGAAAAGCTGGGCAATGGGCTAGAGCCTTCCCTTCATCTGTCTTCATCTTCCCTTCACCTTCTCACTCGTGAAATTTAGTTGCAGTGCAGTCATAACAGCAGTAGGCCACATGGGGAAAGCTGAACATGTAGAAAGATCCAGTTTCAAATGCCAACATATCCAGGGAGGACTGAGGAAAACTCTTGCCTCAACCCCTCAGAGCCACCCTGTTGGTTGATAGTGCTGAGCTAAATGGGCCACTGGTCAGTCTTGCGTATAGAGCAGCTTGTGTCAGAAAGGGCACGGGCCTGGGCTGCCTCTTCTGTCTGAGTCAGGCTGCTTTTGGGCAGGAACTCCATAAACTAAATCTAGAGAGCCATGCTGAACACAAACTCTGTGGTAAATTACTTGAAGGAGCGTTTACGTCCATATATGCCCACCCGCCCCTTGAGATCAGCGGGAGAGGCCCTTCTCTGGGAACCCTCCTTGAAGGATATTAGGAGGGTAAGTACTCGGAGGAGGACTTTCTCTGTGGTGGCACCCAATCTATGGAATACGCTCCCCAGAGAGGTCCGCCTGGTGCCATCGTTATTTGTTTTTCGGCACCAGGTGAAGACCTTTTTATTTAAACATCATTTTAATTGCTAATATTTATTTATTTTACATCTTTGGCCAGTTCATCTCAAATTATATTGTTTTATATTGTCTTTATATTGTTATTATTAATTTATTGTTGTGAGCCACCCTGAGGCTTCGGTGAATGGGGCGGCATAGAAGCTTCCTAAATAAATAAATAAATTCTAATCATGGTAGAGGCCATCAGCCAGTGCCTTTGGTTAATATTACAGGAGTGCTTCATGGAATGGCTTTCCAGCATTTATTGACCTTGCAATAAAGCAGTGTGCCTCTGCACATGCAGGTACTTTATTTCCTCCTTGCCCAGTCAACTCAAAATAGGAAAGAAGGGAGTTCTACCTCACAAAAATACCTGACATTTCATATTTGTGTGTGTTCAACAGGAGCTGCGAAAACTGCAAGAGGAGAAGCAGGAGTTAGAAAAGCTCTGTAAAGAGCAGGAACAGGCCCTTCAGGAAATGGGGCTTCACCTTAGCCAGTAAGCATGTTCTGATACTTCCTATCAGTGCATCTCCCATTTTGTTCATCTTGAATTTCTAAATGTTGCATTGTTGAGCTCTGTAAAAGGAAGGGCATGTGGTTACTAAGAAATGGGTCTATACATTTTAGGAGATGCTTTAATATGAGATTCTCAGTCTGTTACTTTTAGAAAACTGCATCATGCTTGATGGGGCAATTGAGTGTTAGTATTTCCAGAAATAAATGGATAAAAGTGTGAAGACCAGCTGTGAACCCCTCAACCATGCAATAAATGCACACATCTCATAAAGTGAGAGATGGCTCATGGAACATGAATAAGTCATTTGGAGAAATACAACTGGAATGAAAGTAAAGGTGTTTAGTAAAGGATCTTTTTGTCCCTTAAATTTGGAATGTAATGCTTTTAATAATTCAGGAAACAAGAGTTGGTGTGTAAGAGAAGGAGCCATGAATCAGGAACTCTCAGATCTGAATCTGGCTATAGGCACATCATCTGCAGCGTGAGGATTACATTAACCATGTACACTTCAGAAGAAATGTGATTTGTGTTCATATAACAACCCTATTTTTTCCAGATCTAAGCTTAAGATGGAAGATATTAAAGAAGTTAATAAAGTGTTAAAGGTACATCAGCTTTAACAATATATTAAGATTTTAGAAACTGGCTTCTACTGTTTGTCTGTCTCCCCATTGCATTATGTGGCAGTGTCCTTGAGTCATCTGGGATGGAGACCATTATCAAACCTGTCTTACCACCCACTGGGAGCACCTTGATTTTTCCTGTTCTAAACATAGACATGCTACAATCCAGATGATGATTGTGTGTGTTTACTCAGAAACAAACCTCACTTCTGCTCACTGGGGCTCAAGTGAACAGCAGACAGGCCTGAAACCTAAATTTCTTTGAGGAGCTGGATAGCGATAAGAGCCAGTGTGGTGTAGTGGTTAGGAGCATGGGACTGGGACTCAGACGACCTGGGTTCTAGTCCCCACTCAGCCATGGAGCCAATTGGGTGACTTTGGGCCAGTCACAGACTCTCAGCCCAACCTACCTCACAGGGTTGTTGTGGGGGACAAGATGGAGGAGGAGATGTAAGCTGCCTTGAGCCCTTTGTAGGAAAAGGCAGGGTATGAATTGAAAAATAATCCTTCCTACAGCTGGCTTGAAGTGGATTGCCTAGATCAGTAGTTTTCAACCGCCAGTCCACAGATTTCCTGCCAGTCTGTGGTGGGGGGGGGGGCACATCCTGCTCACCATGGACCAGAGCAGGGGCTAGCTGTGCCTCACCACCTCTTCCTCGATTGGCATTGTCTTCATGGGGGGTGCCAGGGCGGGGCAGGGAAGGGAGACGGCTTGGTGGGAGCCACGCTATGCCAATTTTGGTATTTTGTTCTTCTGTTGGTATTTTTGGTTGCTCAGTTTCTGGTTGTTTTGGAGATTTTTTTGTGTTTTTTTTTGTATTGTGTTTGGAAACTAATATACAGAATACTGTATTATATGTACGGTGCTTTTTTGTTTCTGCCTCAGTGGTCCCCAAGGTGGTTTTCCTGTTTTCATAGGTCCCCAGCTGTGGAAAGGTTGAAAACCACTGGTCTAGATGGCTTCTTAGCCCCTTCTAAACTGACAGTATAGTGATCATGATCAGTATAGTGATCATTAGAAGCTGAATACTAAAATAATGTTGCATTTTGTTAGGGCCACACCTGGCTAAAAGATGATGAAGCAACCCACTGTAAGCAGTGTGAAAAAGAGTTCTCCATTTCAAGAAGAAAGGTAATGTCAATAGATTAGATGCCTCCAATGTGAAAGCATTATGGTAGGACAGTCAGTAAAGTCAAAAGTTGCATTTAACTGCCAACAAGGATGCTAGGGATGAAAGTACATAAAAATAAATTTTGTGTTCAGCTTATGTATTTATGGTTGATTTTCATGGAATCTTGGATTCCTGCATCAGCAAGTCTTGGTGCTTCTTTGCACATGGAGGTCCTAAGTAGTTTATTTTCAATTGCTTTTAGCTAATTCAGAAAACCTACAACAGTATGGAAGCCATAATGTATTTAGTTTTAGAAATCTTAGACTCAATTATGTGAAACTTTATCAAGGCCGTTGTTAAGAACTCCTTTGATTTCCATCAAGCCCCTTCTGTTTCTTTGGTCTTCACAGTTTAGAGAAAAGTTGGTACTTTGATCTATTGATTCGAGTATGCCCTCTGCATCACTTGCTTTGACTTGAATGCAATACTTGAACAGTACTGCTTTAAATAATACGTTTAAATCATACTATCTTTGCAGCACCACTGTCGAAACTGCGGTCACATCTTTTGCAGCACTTGTTCCAGCAATGAACTTGCACTCCCATCCTATCCAAAGCCTGTACGAGTTTGTGACTCCTGCCATACGTTGCTGCTTCAGAGGTGTTCATCAAATTCTTAAGACTCTGACTTGTTTCGGGAGAATAGCAGAAGACCAGAGAATTAGCCAAATGCTTAGGCTTTTTGGCAATATTAATTTTACCAATCACACAACACTCTTAAGGTACTGTTTGCCACATGGGAACAGCAAGTTTAATTTATGAACTAGGGTTTACAAAATCTATGGAAGTTAAATATTTTGCATAAATTTAAGTGCCAGAAAAATGTATCCTAAAATGTGCTCAGTGTACTGCAACTTTGAGATGCAGCATCATAATTTTGGTCTTAAATTACTGAAATGTATTGTTTGGTATTTAACTTTGTACTTGAGATTTGTACAGTTGATCTCTAACACAAATTACTTTTCTGAACACTTTATTTTCATGGGACTTACCTATGACAGTTTCTCTTAAATTCCTCTTGCTTTGTATGTAGTCAAATTTGAAAATGTTAGCTTCCTAAAAATTGTCCCCAGGGAAGAATTTTTTAAGCAGTGTATAAATGAATGTGCCTTTATGATACCTCAAAAGTAAATGAGAGTATAGATTCTTGTTTCTAAAGCGCCTATAAAAATAGTGGTTATGCAATAAAGACTGCTGAGTAGAATTAAACACATTGATCTGCACCTTCGTAATTCCTTGGGGAATACCTGTAAGGTTTACTGTCCATGATTATCTGCAACCCAGCATTTCACACCACAAAACTTCCTTGCTGCAAGGTATTACCAAAGCAGACAGCAGACTTTTAAAAGATGCTGTCTAGGTGAACTATAAGTAGCCCACCACCTTTTTAAAAGTCCGCATTTCTGAAGCTGAAGTATTACATGAAAACCTAATGCAGTTCAAGCCATTGTTCACTAGTGTTGTGGAATCCTTAATATGCCTTCAGCATGGGGTTGCTTTGCAGTTACATAAGCAAACTAAAGCGTGATCAAAAAATTTGGAAAGAGGCTTTATAACAGATACGTGTAACAGACTGGGGTATTACTGGGCTGGTTGACACAATGAAAGTAAGATACTGTGGCTCATATTAAGACATTAATCCACAGTGGTTTATTTAAAGTGCAGCCCATACCAGAAATACTGGAGGGTTCTTTTCTCCTCCATCGAGTCATGCCACCTGCATTCAGACAACACAGTGCTTGGTATACTCCAATCACATGCAATTTAAATAAACCAGTGGTTTATTTGGAGTGTGCATACCAGGTCAGTGTAAGCAGTGCTGACTAGGAAAATAACTGAATCCTGATTGGTTTAGGTAGTGACTGAACAAGAAAGGTACTGGGGAAGAAATATGCAAGTAGCACCAAAGCCATGGGATTTGAAGTTGCGGGAACAGAAAAGGATGTAAAACACAACCAGTGGACAAGCAAAAGCAAGAATGGAGCACTCTATAGTATGACTGAGCAGTCCTGAGATGAAAACCAAACCCCAGCTAAGTGAGATCTCACGATACAGACGAGAGGCTCTGGCCTACTTCACTGCCAAATTCACTCCCCCAGTTGGCCTAATATGGAGAGGACGCTCACTATTCCATCCCCAGTAATCCCAATGATTTGCTTCCCCCAATACTGCTAACAAAGTATTCTATTAAGGTTGTGCATGCTGCTTTTAGAACCAAAAGGACTGTGCATTCCTTGGGTAAAATTCATGGAAGACGACCATATACAATTACATGAAGACAGCAGGAAGCTCAAAAAGAATGCCTAGTGGCCATAAATGATTTCGTGCAGACAATTGCATAGAAGGAATTGCATCGTAGCACTGGAGGAAACAGAACATCTTGAGCCATTCCAGCCTGGTTTCAGGCCTGGCTTTGGGGCATAAACTGCCTTGGTTGCCCTATGGGATGACCTTTGCCAGGCAAAGAACAGGGGGTAATGCATCTGTTGGTTCCTGGACCTTTCCACACTTTCAGTACCATTGACCATGGTATCCTTCTGGACAGTTGAGGGTTAGAAGCACAGCTTTGGAGTAGTTTACTTGGCCAGCCAATTCCAGGAGGTAGTGCATGGGAAATGGGGCAGTGTCATGGCAATTATTCCATGGAGTTCCACAGGGCTCCATTTTGTCCCCCATGCTATTCAAAATGTACATGAAACCACCAGGAGAGGACACCCAAAGGTATGGGCTGAGGTGGCACCAGGTGACACCCAGCAGTACCTCTTTTTCATCTAATCCAGATGAGGCAGTGACAGTTCTGAATCTATCCTTTTTTTCCAGAACAGAAAGATAATGGTGCATGGAAAACATTCTAAAGCTGTCTCATGTTCCCTAAGGGTTATGGAAACATTGTAGAGAGCAATGGATGGGTAAACATCAGATGCTGTACTTTTTACAGAATACTTATTCTTGGACAAATTCCATTTCATGGGTTACCACCAAGCTCTGTCAAAACATTGAAGATTTTTATTAGACTAGATATTTCAGAATAGTTGCTGGCAGAATAGTGCTCATTTAAATCAAAATAAATTCCAGTTTTTAAAAGGAAATTTTATTTTAACAAGTTTCACTTAGCGCAATACACCTAAAAGTAAATCACAATACAATGAAAGATTAAATCAAGGCCTCAGATTTCATACGAACACCAAGACCAAAATCCTAAAGGTAGCTGTATTGCATCTCGCATTTCCCCATTAACTTAAAAAGCTTAAATGTGTCTTACAAGATATTAAAAAGAAAAACTAGAACTAACATGCCAAATGTTCACTTGGGTTTCCAACACAGCTCCTATTATCTTGTTTGTACAAAAAAGCATGTTCCTGAACATGCACTGAGAACAGTGTTTGGTGTTATATGGTATAAGAGCAACATTTAACATAATTGAAACAGCTTTAACCTAAATACGCTTACTGCTCAAATACACTCCTACAACAAAAACTGGAAAAAAGCTGAAAATTGTTTAACAGGAACTTCTTTACTTGACTCACACCCTAGATGAATGTTTCAGCATATTCAAAAATACTGAACCTGAATGTTTTAAAATGATCCTGATTTCACTTACAAGTAAAGCATAAATCACAAGCTTGTATTGCAAAACTGTTAAACTTAGTTTTTTGTTTTCTTAAAAAAGTTGACCAAAAATTAGGAGACCAGTTACATTCCCCAGCCACCACTCATGTTGGACATGTTAGACATTCCAGCCATGCCGTTCACTCCCATGGATGCACGATTGCCACTGCTGTAGTAGCTGCTGTTCATTGCACTCTGGTTACCTAAGTCAAATAACAAGTTTGAGAATTTACTGCAAAAGCATAATACTCTTTACACATAAGGCAATACATGCCCCCACCTCCAAAATTATCCCCTCTTATATCACCTTGCATAATCCTGTACTATTAAAAAGACAAACTTCCTTCTATGTATCACAAGTTAAAAATTCTATAAAGCCAACTGCAAACCAGTTTCCCAGATTTTTTTTGGTAAAGTGTGTGCACAGCAAGTCCTAGTACATGTTCATGCCCTCCCTCTACTGATATCCAGTGCACATCACTTTTCATGCCATGAGATTTTTTTTTTAAACTATGCTTTATCAATGGCTATCAGGAAACTTTCTTGCTGCTCTAAGACTTGTTCTCCAAGTTTCCTAAAAGACAGCTAAAACCAAATGCCTGAACAATCTTAAAATATCTGAATTATTTGCCAAAGATAAATTATTTGCCGTTGATCCTTGCATACGAAGACTTAACTCCAACAAACACCCAACTAAGACTAATAAAAACATCTTACCATATCCGCTCATGCTGCTTTGACCACCATAGCCTCCTCCATAACCCCCACTCAACTGTTGGTTAGTTGGACCACCATAACTGGATTGGCTTCCTTTCAAGTTAAGGATATGCATGTTAAGACCTTGACTACCACCGTCTTTTATAAAGAACCTATGCACTACACGCTTCTGAAAAAGGGCAAATCTGCCCCTATTTTATAGTGTGCCTGGATCTCTATTGCTAGTTTTTCCTTTGTTGATAAAGGAGGGAGTTGCAGACACTTTGCTAATAACCGATTTATTCATGCTTGTGGTATTATTTGAACCATTCAATAAAGTAGGGAAGTAACTCTTGTATTATCTGAATATGGTATACTTATTCCTTACTTACATTTCTGCACATTCATCTCAATTATACTGAACCAAATCTGAAAATGTATTTGGAAATATGGAGCTAGGTATTTTGCGGCTTACACAGCTTTTGGAAGCTAACACACAAGACAAGCCATTTTGTACATATTGCTCGAAACACAAGGGAGATGCCAAACTGCAGTCTTCCACATCAATGACTAGAAATTCTATTCTACAAAACTCTTCTACATTTAAAAAACAGACAAAACAATGCAGAATTCAATGGATTATAATTCTATGTAATTAGCTCACTTATTTCACATCTCTGCAAAACTTTTTTGCAGTTGAGAATATGAAGTTTGCTTTTTTAACTTAATCTTATCTTGTAAAGCACAAAATCTAAGCCATTCTGCAAAGTGCTATAAAAGCAACACACACACACAACACACCCATTCAACTGATACCAACTATCATTTTGAGACTAAAACACAATAAAGCAAACCCAGCTTCTGAAATTATTAGTTCCAAGTAACAGTGAAGCCCACAGATAGAGCACCCAATTTGGGGTCAGTGTTTAACAAGACATTAGTATGCAAAATTACCACTGTGACAGCTATCACTCATGTAATTCCACCCAGTGGCCCATAAATTCTTCCCAGAAACAAACTATAGCAACATTTAGAAAGAGCATCTATTCCCCACCCCCAATATGTTATCATTCCCCTCCCTGGAAAGCAGTCATCCCGCCACTCATACAACACACACATTAATTTATTTAACAGCCTAATTGTTGGAATGTATACCTAAAAGGTTTATATACCTGCCAATGTGTTAGTGTTCCAATCTTGAACTACCCCTTCCGTTTCCTTGACTGTGATTAAGACAGAATGTTGAATTTCAGTTTTAGACCACTTAGAATAAGCACAAACTGTACAAAATTAGCTATCTGTATAAAAATAGCAGGAACATTTAACGCAAAACTGAACTGCTTACACATACCCATTGCTCCCATCATCTGACTGCCATATGCACCACCACTTCCTCCAGCTGTAGAATTCAAGAAGAGTTCTACATATCGGTGTTCTAAGGAAACAAAAGAATAGTAATGGACTTAACATAGACAGATAGGTCAGGTCACTTCACATACAATGTAAGGATATAATTATCTTGATACAAAGGATAGACTCCTTTTCAATGCTGAAAATTACATGGCTTGCACTTTCCCCCACCAGATTTCCAAAACATTAAAGGTAAGACCAATAGCAAGAATATAAAAGAGTGCACTATTCTGTAGAAAGCACGCTTAACTTACGCATATTTGCTTTGTCTTTGGACATTGCAGCAACAGCATCCTCATGAGTCGCAAATTCAACATCTGCCTCTCCTGTTACTCGGCCATCAGGTCCAATTTCTATGTGTACTCTTACAGGATTAAGGGGCGAGAAGAACTAAGAGAACATTAGAAATAGGTCAACATTAATTCAATGAAAAATTCTGTACAGTCTAAATGCAAGTCATCTTGAGAATACTGCATCAACCAAATACAAGCCAGCCAAGACAGTAACTTACATTGTAAATGTCATTCTCTGTAGCTCTGTAAGGTAATCCTCTCATATGCACACAGTGACCAGTTGTGCTTTGGAAAGTAGATGATCCATCACCGTATCTATGATCTGACATGCCTGTAGAAAGGACAGTCCATTCTAAATCTTTTGTATGTAGAATGAGTTGCTTCATTTGCCCTAATCAGGAATACTTACCTCTTCCAAATCTATCAGATCCAAAGCCATAGCCATCATTATATCCGTTGTAGTCATCATAGCCACCATAGCCTGTAAATCACAATGTAAAATATGTTGAAATTACTTTTGCCAGTACACCGATTTCAGGCAATTTCTGAAACATAAAGTAAGTTTTGCATATTTACCTCCACCATACGCACCACGTCTCATTCTTTCAAAACCACTTCCTCTACCGAGGCTATTATAGCCTCTTCCTACACCTGGCCGGTCATAAGGACCAGGCCTTTGCATGGCCATTAGTTTGCGAGGTGGATCATAATGAGTGCGCACTTCTGCTCTGCTGCTCTTGAAGATTTCAATGTACCTAGAGGTTTATACACAAAGCTAATTGAGTTTTTTAAACTTTGCACACCGAATTATACAGATTAATACAGTCTAAAACCATAGCCTTGGAACTGGCAAATTTAAGCCAGATTTTATAGTTTACAGTAATAAACATCCAAGGCTTATTCAATAAATCATTTTGAGATTGTGTGTGTGCTCATTAAGGTATCCCAACCTTAAGGGTTAGGGAGAGCAAACTAGTTTAACTTTTGAATAATTACAACACATTCTGGAGGGACAAGTCCACTCAACAGCACCCAACATTTTGCTCATATGGCAATATGCAAGAGGATTAAAAAGCTAGCCTCCGCCAACATTTTAACCCATCAGTACACTCCAAAAAGGTTTGTGGGCTCATGAGCCCATCCTATGCGTTTGCACAGCAAATCAGCATAGGCAAAAGATGCATGCTTCCATTATTTAAGTCACAAAACTTAGAATAAAACCCTTTGTGACATTTGGGAATTCATATGTGAAAAATTATACAAGAAAATGTTACATCAATGTATAGAACAAGTTTAGCAATCACATTTTCTTATGGTAATAAGATACTAAGTGTCTTTAAAGCTAGAGGCATAATTGGTGCTATTAGAGAAATTTAAAGCCATAGTCTCTCAACTTTCTTAAAAAAAATCTTTAAAGTTGTTCAGAATTAACAGCTTGAGTGGTCTGGGGAATAGCAGAACTAGCACATCAGCCAATCTGCACATACATAAGCATAAAATTAACATTCATGACACAATTGAAGGTGTTAGTAGGGTATGACATTACATATAAGTAAGGTAAGCACTTAAGAAGAGAGAATATGGATTTAACAACAGTTTACCATAAGAAGAGTGACATATCCAACCAACCATCCATCCCCACCTGTGCCCTATTCTTTCCTTGTGTTTCTTTAGAGCCTTTTCAGCTATTTCCTGTGAAGCAAACTGCACGAAGGCCTCCCCCGTACTCCTCCCCTGGAAGTCCACCGGCAATGTTATCCCATTTGGCACGATTTCCAACCCTTCAACCCAAGGACAAATAACCCCAGTAGGGGGGTAATATTAACATCACAAGCCCAATCATGATTTTCTTATAGCTTTACAATACACCAGAAGTTATACTTTAAATTTAGAATCAGCATAGTATACTATTAACACTAGAACAAGAACATGTCAAACACAAAACACTTATCATATATATATATATATATATAATCTGACAGATTCTTAACTCAGATTGCTTGCATAAATTTCTGCAGCACTTAATTAACATCCTCTCCATTTAAGTGCAGGAAATATTAAGAGAAACATTAAAATAATTTTTACTAAAAACATTTCATCTATTACTTTATATTTAAATATACAGTAAAATCAATTCTATAGATAATAAAATACAGCAAAATCAATTCTACAAACAAGTCCTAATTAGACTCAAAGAGAACTTCATGCAAAATATTTAACAAGTCTAGTAATGAAATGAAGAATCTGCATTGTCATACTAATTTCAAACAAATATATATATGAACACAATTAAAACTGGTAAAAAACAACTTAATAACAAGTTCAATAAATCTAGAATTATGCAAGTTGATCTCATCACCATTAGTTCAACAAAAAATACATTCAAACTTATTCGAACTATTGCAATACATTCTAAACATTCTGATGATTTATCTTTGTTTTAATCTAAGCCTTGTTTCTCATATGCATGTGCAGTATTTCAGCCTCAAATTAGTTTTTATAAAGCAAACAGTTGTAATACATGCCAAATCTTGAAAGTAACTTATATTTGTAAACATACATATAATCTGTACTCTTACTACAAATTACAATAAAACTAAAGTTTCTACTCCTTATTTTGAAGTAAAAAGACAAAAAACAATATTGGTCAAGACACTCCAAAATCCACACTGGGCAATGCAACCAGGTATCTGCAGCACCTAGTCCAGACTAATTCGTGAGTCTAAAACTGCAGAATTTATAACTACAACACTGAAGGGCATTTGTGCATCATTCCCCATCTTCCTCCCCCCACTGCATAGCATCTAACCTGATGACACTTTCTGAAATGTCACTGTTTAGAAAAATTTGATTAGTCCTAATACATATATTGCCCCACTGTGGATTTTAGCATAATTCCAAGATTTCATCACTCTTTCAACCAAGCTATGAGTACAATATTCAATTACTCTGTTTTATTCAATTACCAGTCTCTCTCCAACCTCATGCCTAGATGTTTTCAACTACAACTTCCAACACTCCTGACCATGCTAGCTGGAGCTGATGGGAGTAGAGTCCAAGACATCTAGAAGGCACCAGGATGGGGAAGGCTGATCCAGATATTCAAAGTCAGATAATTAAACACTCTAAATGCTTGACTAAGTAAAGTGGAAGGTAACTTTCCCTCCAGTCTACCAATATTTACTTTATTAAAGTGCCATCCAAACATTGTTTATGTGGTTGGGATGCTGCCAAGTTTCAGACAATACTTTAAATTCTGGAGGCAGTTCCCAAAGACACAGACTATTTAAATTATTATTCTATATTTAAAAATACTTGAGGCACAAACCATTCAAGATTGGCAGTTTAAATATAATTTGTTTCAATACTATTGCTGCTGGGCATTCAGTGCCACTAAAATTCTAGTTTTGCCCATAGCTATAACTAAGACTTGTACCCCACATACCTGAGAAAAACTGAACAATTTCTTCCTTGCTACAACCAAATGGAAGTCCTCTAAGACGTACAAAACCATCATTAGCAGTATCAGGGCTGTTAGGACCAGTATGCTTCAGAACCCAATCCATTTCAACGTTGTTTGACTTGAAGACTGCAAGAGGCACTTAGAATTAATGAACTTTGGAATTTAGCACAAAAAGGTTAATGCACGACAATCATTTGGAGAACAGTTTCACAGTAACATACACAGAAAATAGTCATGCATCTAAACTCCACCCAAATCAAACACTATTTAGTCAGTTACTATGGCAATTCAATCCAAACCTTCAACATATCTGTGTCCCATTGTTTCTCTGTCTTTCTTCAATGCTAACTTCACATCTTCTTCTGTTTCCAATTCAACAAATGCTTCTCCACTTGGTCGACCTTCCCTTGTGTAGATAAAACGGACCCCAGAAGATCCATTTAATATTTTGCATTCTAAGAGAAAGTGGAAGAACAAGTTAAAACACACTGACAGACCTCTGGCATAAGCACCATTGAGTTGAACGCACTTAAGTGTGGAAAGGCTTGATTCATAATGGTATGTTAGTTTTTAGCAGACATCGCTGAAACTATCTTTCAAGTATCTTGAGGTATGGAGAAATACATGATCACTGAACATGGCACTTCACAGAACTTGCCACCGATTAACAATCAAAATTGTGCATAGGAAGGTACTAGAAAACAAGAATAAGCAACAGGTGTGAATTTTACAAGTCCTCAGTATCAGCAGTTATAATTCTTAATTCTTTACAGTCTTAAATACAGACTTAAACTACATTTGGTATAGTCTCTGAAAGGACAACTATAATAAAGTGACTGCCCCTCTTACCATAGGGAAGTGTACTCAGAAGTACTTTAAAATGTGCACCTTACTACTTCCCCAAAGCTGAGCAATAGATTTAATCCAACCTGTAACATAAAACAGGATAATGGAGAAGAAAGAACAACTCTGCAGCAGCTTTGCATTTTGTGAGAATATTGGGGTACACCCTGCAGACTCATGCCATCGCAGGACGTAGTTAAAAGGGGTGCGACAGTAAGGGAACACGCAGGCGCCTTACCCGAGAAAAACCTCTGCACTTCATCCGCAGAGCAGGACCAGGGCAGCCCCCGCACTTTAACGACATAACCTTCGCCACCTTCGGTGTTTAACATCATGCTGGAAGTGAGTGTAGTCTCAGTTTCCCCTTCTGTTGCTACGGGGCAAACAAAGACATCGCCACACTGAGTGGGGCAGAAGATCCGTAAGCCAACGCACCCTCCCCCGCAAGGATTTGCTGTTTCCCGTCCCCCACTTTAAGTATCGACAGCACGTACACATAGGAACAGAAATCTTCGTCCGTGGAAGCGCGGGCGGTTTTAAGAGTCACTTCGCTTCTCCAAACACAGAAGGGCCGAGCGGGAGTACGTTCTTAGCAAATGGCGCCGAGCGGTTACTGCGTTTCCGCTCGGGCCAGGCCTGGCGCCGACTCCGCCTCAAAAAGAAATGCTTTCAGTCGCCGAGAGCAACCCGGAAAAGAAAGAGCCGCGTAGCGGGACTGCTGGCCTAGTCGAAGACCTCAGAGCAAAAAGACTGCGATTAACCGCTAGTAAACTACAAGCGAGCTCACCTGCTCCTCAACTCTGGCGCGGCGTGGCCGAAAATGGAGGCAGGCGCGCATGCGTGTACCTAAGCTCCCTCATCGCGCATGCACCGTACGGTCGGCCAGGTCCCTTCCCCCAACGCCTTTAACTATCATCTGCGCATGCCTTCTAGTAGTAGACTCGCTTCTCTCGAAAAAGCCTAGGAGGCGGCCGGAAATTCCTACACCCATTTCTTTGGGAAGTTCCCACTGAATTTCGGGGTAAAATCGCATAGGGCCTATCACAATACACTTTCCTACCGCAACCAATGTCGCTCCGAGAACGTACATCCGCTTAACTAGAGGTCTAGCGGTGGCATATGCACGCGTTTAAGAACAAAGCTCTCGCTCGAGGAGTCCGCGCGTTCGTTTTGACTTTAGCCACAAAACAACTAATCAGCAACAATTCCCATGCTGTACGTGCAGCTCAGGACATCGTGGCAGCTCTAGTATTTAAATCACTTTGGACGAGACACCACGCTTTTCTCGGAGACACGGTCAACAAAGTGTATCAGAGTAAAGCTGTACAATGTCACTCCTTCGCATTTCGACACAAATTGTGCATCTTAAAGCTTCAATCCTTATACCCACTTCCCCGAGAGTAAGCCCAACTGTAATAGGACGTGTTTCTGAGTAGACATGTTTATCTGATTGCACTGTAAAATTCGCAACGTGCCTTAATCAAATATGCAGAAGACCACCGTTCAGGCGTTCTACCATCGAGAATGTGAGCCTAAGCATTCTTGCAATAGAAAATTATCGATTTTTTAAGTTTTCATCTTTCCCAGGCGAAACGTACCAGGGAACAGTCTAAAGAATGCTGTGAGCCCCATAAGGGAAACCGGAAACGAAAGCCTTTACAAACACCTGATTCTCAGCCCCTTCTATATATAATGGCGGCTTTATACCACTGATTTCATGCATACTTAAGCCTCCTCAACCTAGGAACACCGTTAAGAATCAATTTGGGTAAGGTACCATTTCATTCCATAAAATAGCCATGATCTATATCGTAAATCCCAGCTGGATCCACAAGACAAGCCGCGTCTGGTTCTTAGTGTTTGCAAAGAGTCTGCTAGTGAATACGGGCGGCTACTGTAAGCTTGTCTGAACATCCGCCCACTATCAGGGTGTTCTAGAATTGTCTAAAAAGCGGGAACAGAGTAATAAACCGTTTTTGAAAACTAGGAGGAGGAGCAAGGGCAGAGGCTGGTCGTCGCCTTAGATTGGCTGACAAGAGGCGGGACTTCTGAACTTTAGTAAAGGCGCGGGGATAACTCGCTCCATTTCCTCCAGTACCGCAGCAAACAAATACTTTTGGCATGAATCCCCCAGCTAAGCGCCTCTGCCCGACCGGCTCCCTGGATCGCAGCTTCCAAAAACGCCTCAAGAAAGTTTCGATTGAAGGGAATATCGGTAAGTGCCCTTTTGTATACTTTTTGTTAACACTTGCATGCATTCGTGAAGCAACGTGTCTTGTTCAACTCAGGCTTATTCCTCAAAAAGTCTCCCTTTGCTGGCGGAGAACTGCTACTCTTTTCTCCCTTTCTTCTAAAAACTCCGCGGTTGGCTGATCTAAGTTTTATGGCGCCAAATGCCCGGAAGTTGTTTTTCACTCTTTTGGAGGGAACGAACGAGCCGGCGCTTAAACTCAGTGAACAGAAACAGTGTGGCACCACGGCGCCTTTAAGCTACAACTATGAAAACTCTCATAAAAAGTCAAAACCTCTCATAAGCAGGCAAGTACTCTTCAACAATGCCGAAAATAAGCCAACAAATCAGCCTTCAGTTCTTGGTTCACTTCTGTTCTGTGATTTTAGAAGTAGGTCCAGCTTAACAAAACCTCATGGAGGAAAATTTCAAGCAAGTCACAAGATAAAGCTGCCCCAAAATCATGCTTGTATTTTTCATTGATAGTGTGTAAAGGCAGATTCTGTTGGAGACAGAACATTCACACACTTGGTATTTTCAGAGAACATGCTACACTATTCTTTTCAGGACTGCAAACAGAGTAGATGTGGACAGTCCAAAACACTCCAAAATAAGGGCTTTGGGGGGGGGAGCAGTAAGTATGCACATGGTAGTGAGTTACTTAAGTTATTTTAAGATTTTGAAAGATGGTCAGGGACCAGAAGATACTGATTTTCTAATAGAACAAATCCCTACCCCAAGTATGTTTTTCTTCACAGCTGCAGGAAAGTCTACATTTGTCCAACTATTAGAAAAATACAGTGATGAGTGGGAAATAATTCCTGAACCAATTGCCAAGTGGTGCAATATTCAAACATCTGAAAATGAGTGCCAAGTAAGTGCTAACTGTTGTATCTCAGTGCGGGAGGGAGAAAGAAATCATGAAGTGCTCCTAAAACTTTGGCTAATGAAAGCCATCAAGAATAATGATTTCAGGACAAGAGCCAGCCAGTTTTAAAGACTGTTAATACAAGTGCTGAAGTAGTCACAACAGCTAGGAGTGCTTCTCTGCCATCCTATGTTTTACCTACAAGAAAACTGGCCAATGTAGATTTTAATACATGGGAAACTTAAGTGACTGAGTAGTACTTGACAGGCATCTTTTTATCATCAGGAGCTTTCAACATCTCAAAAGAGTGGTGGAAACCTGCTTCAAATGTTGTACAGCAAACCTACACGATGGGCTTATACATTCCAGACTTACGCCTGTTTGAGTAGAGTTAAAGCACAATTAAAACCAGTTTCTGCTAAACTGCATGAAGCAGAACATCCTGTGCAGTTTTTTGAGAGATCAATCTACAGTGATAGGTAAGAATATGCATGAAAATATTACAGTGCTTTCAGAAACATGTGTTCTGAGCAGCTACAAGTATGCTACAATTTAATTACTACAAATGCAAGAATCCTCAATGAGTTTCCCATTTTGAAGTGGTACCTATGGAATTAGACATATTTATATTTGATGGGAATGTTAACTCAAGATTCCTATTTAAGATTTCCAAATTCTCTCTTGCATTTTTCAACACCATTCCACAAAATCGCTAGTTTCAATGAGCCAAGTTTATTTGCCAAACTTGATAGAGGAAGATTTTAGGAAGTATAGGCTATCAATGCTTTTCAGCCAATGTTTTCTTGGTTCTAAGTCTCCCTTGTAAGGCTTGTAGTTCTGTTCAGCCATGTAAAGTAAAATTCTGCAGATGTTTCAAAGTACATTTTATCTAGTTACATACAAGAATCTTTTTATTCCAGGTATGTATTTGCTTCCAACTCATTTGAATCAGGAGACATAAATGAAACTGAATGGGCTATTTACCAGGACTTGCATGCATGGCTTCTGAACCAATTTGACTCCAGCTTGGAGCTAGATGGGATTATCTACCTTCGGACAACCCCTGAGGTAAGTGTCACTCCCAATTTCCTCAAAGGTAGCTATACTTTTTAGGTGCAATATCAACACCAAATTAGGAGATTCACAGTATGCATATACACCTGTAAGAAAAACCTTATAAAAACTACATATTTTCATAGTATCTAAAGTGTGTACGTTGAGATTTTCCAACTTGTGTCCCACAAGGATGCTCTTGAAGTTCAGGAAACTTTCCAGAGCAAAGGCTGATGAAAGCAATGCAAGAGCATCCATGTATGCACAGAATTAGGTGATTATTATACAGGACTCTAGACTCAGTAGCCATTTACTGAGCCACATTATTTCAACTGATACAACTACTGAAGCTATAAAACAGGTTATTGACTAAACAAGACCAAATCACTATACTGTTATTTTAGGTCAACACATATTAAATTATACCTATTGTCCTCAAGAAGTGACAAGAGGTATCTTCTAGACAAAGCTTTAACTTTTCTCCTTCACTGCCCAGAAGACTTGGATTAATGGACAGTATAAAGTGTCACAAATAAACTGATCTTAATCAAATGCTACTTACTTAGAGCAACTGTAGTTCTGAGGCAAGTCTAAAACAAGAATCCAAATGTATTGACTGTCATTCTGATGTCAAGAGATTCTATATCAGTATTTGCTGTTGCCAAGAGACAACAATGGGTACTCAACTATTTGTTTTAAAACATTCTTGTGTTAGTATGTTATTCATTAAATGTAAAACAGGTAAGGTAAAAATCCCAAACTTGATTTTTAAACAATAGTAGTATTGAGCAGATGCATTTCAGTGCATCATCTCAATTTTGGTAATCATGCTGTATCTTCAGTATCCAATTCTAAGTAACAAGCTGCATTATCAAGAATCTGAAATCCATTTTTTCCATCAAGCAAGTTTACTATTCATTAAGGATACAATCCTAAGATTATTTATCTGAATGTAAATTCAAACTGAGCTGATATCAATATGACATGCTTCCAAATTAGCAGGCTTTGGTTTAGGGTGTTACATCATGCTTAAGCCAGCAGAAAACTCATATCAGTGAAAACAGTGCATACAAAGGAGTAAAGAGCACTTTCTGCTTCTAGCAAATGTTTAAGTCAAAATGTTAAAGGATTTATGTAGGGATTATGCTACATGTAAAGGTATGGAGTACCCACTGTAAAAAAAAACTTGTTAGATGCACTTTCCATATTAACCAGTCAGCTTGGTTTTCTATTTTGGCATTTAAAATTCATAGAAATGCATGGAGAGGCTGAAACATAGAGGAAGAGAAGAAGAACAAGGAATTCCATTGGAATATCTAGAAAACCTTCACTATAAGCATGAAACCTGGCTTCATGAGAGAACAATGAAGTAAGCAACTTTTACACCTTTGACACTTATGCTGGGGCACAAGAACATCTAATCAAAGCCTTTAATCATCTGATTACATAAAATCTAATTCATCTGGTACACTAGATTACATTTAGCCCACATCGCCTTACTATCACGTTTCCTTGCAGAATGCCGTCCCGAAAGAGTCAAAGTTTTACTTCACAGTACAGTAATAGCTGCATACTAACAAGTGTTCAGCTGTTGTTAAATGCTTGTTTTTAGGATTGTTGTGTTATTACCAGTCTGTTACACAGGTCTTCAACTGAAAGCTCAGGTTTAACTAAAAATAATTCAAATTAGTGGTCAAAATTATTCTATCATATGGCAAAAAATCCAGGTTATGTGACAACTGATGTCTAAATCAAGGCAATACAAGCTTTCTGTTAGCTCAAAAGAACTTTATCCTGACAAGCAGAAGCAGCTTTTCTGAGCCATAACTACCACAGTTAGTTTATAAAATTATTAATTTTAAGTGCATCTCGTCAGAGTCAAACATTCCAATCAAGTCACTGGGGATTATTTTCAGGTAAGCACTCAACATTAGGAAAGTGAACTATGTCCCATTGCCCTTAAGATCTGATGAAACCATCTGTCTAGGTCAAATGTTTTCTAGAAATAGCTGATTTGAGACAGTGGGATGTTTAATTACTGCTGGAAGAAAGGCAAAGTGACTTTCCTATAGAATGGCTAAAGTATACTTACAGTACACTCTAATTTTGTTTTGCAGGGTAGATTTTGACAACCTTAGAGACATACCCATTTTGGTTTTAGAAGTTAATGAAGACTTCAACAACAATGAAATAAAACAGGAGTACTTACTGGAAAAAGTAAGTATCTTCCCTGTCACCCCATGTGATTTTAAAATCAATATGCCATTGAGTTTAGTTCAATCTACATTTTGTAGTTAAGATATACTTCACAAGATTCTTTCTTCAATTGGTCTTCTTGGATGCTGTTGTCCTTATACTTTGTTTATAGCCTGCTTCATAATCTAGTTAATTCCAGTACCTGAATGTCAGTTCTAGTGATTTATACCTGCAATTTACAAAGTTTGCCTGTCTGAATACTCTTGACTGGCTTTTATAACACAATGTTTTGCTGGTATTTTAGATACACATAATACTCATACACCTAAAAAGGTAGTAATGCTTAAATTCCTGAATACATATGGGACATTTTCGATCAAAAAATACTACCATGAAAATTGCTTACTGCAGGTTAACCCAAAGCAATTATTATGACTGTTAAGCATTAGTGGGCCCCATACCAACCTTGTTAGTCAAACTACGTTTACTAATGTTTATTAAACACATGCCTGACTTGCCTAGCAAATAAGTGTTAGGTAACTTTAAAGATGCAAGAGGGCACAGGAGGACAGAGACCCAATCCACATCCCCATGCCAGGGTGTTTCCCCTCAGCTTTGAACAGATTGAGTCCAGTATTAGACCTTATCTTAGAAGAAACCTGCTTCAACTGCAGTGAGAGGATGATTTGTAATTCCACCCCTGTACTCAGCTTTGAAGTAAATAGCCCCCCTTCTGCTTTACAGGCAGACTAGCATGCAACTGTTAATGGATGTGCACATCTTGTTTGTCCTGGTATTCTGATCTGAATGGCCTTGAACACTTAGTTCATTTATCTTGTTTTCACAGGTAAAGGCATTCTTGACTACGTAACTAAGCTACTGCTCAACAACATCTGGAAAACTGGCATTTCTTTCCTGTGTACAAATTGCTTAGCTATCAAATAAACTAATAGATATCAAGAGACTATTTGATATCAAACAAGATGCTGTTTTCTATTTGGACACGTAAATAAAGGCAGAAGGTTGCCACATAAAGAACTAAGAAGCGGTGACTCACACCATCTTGTTCAACAAAGTTTGTGTAACCTTGCTACTGGGTGTGCATGAATAACAGGTTGCTAGAATGTTTTTGTCCAGCTGGATAAGCTGCTTTGGTGCTTTAAAGATGCTCATGTTGCAATAAACATTGTGAGGTTGGTATCTGTCTTTAGCTAGAATCAATTCATACAAGAAATGTTTCCTTCAATACAGCACCACTATATTTACAAATATTGCTGTTACTCGTAATAGTGATTTCAAACTGAATGCAAGCACAAAGTTGTACGATCAGGATCTCATGGGGAAAGAGTAATGTAACAAGAACTGAAGTGATGGTATTGATGAAAACTGGATTAAAAGCCATTTACACAGGCAACTTGAGTGCAGTTAAGTTTTTCTTAAACCTTTGTAGCGGAATCTTTTCTGGTCCTTGGGATAATGGAAAAAATAAAGTTCAAAAACATGGAATTGCCTGCACCTTCAGGCTGCCATGCTGAGAGTTGTAGGACCTTGTTCTGACTGAATGCACACAGAATTGTACCAAGTCTTTTCAGTAGAAGTTTGACTCCCAAGTGAGTTCTTAAGTTTGTATTCCTTAGCTAGATGAAGCTATTCAAACCACCTACATAAGGAATCATAAGTTTTCAAAACATCACACTTTTCGGAAAGCTACATGCCATGGTGCCTTGGTCACTACAATTAGCACAGGTAACATTACAATCGAGTTTTAAGGCTAGATAAAAATGAAGCCATGGTGATGAGGCTTCGTTTCCTTTCGATTGAGCGTTTTGACAAGAGAAGGAAAAAACATCTTTAAAAAACACCCAGTATAGGTCAGGTCGCTGTGGAGAGAAGCGGCGGGGGGAGGGGGCATGAACTTCAACCCACGTTGCTCCACCCGATCGCCTCGTCTCAGTACCGCCGTCGGTCACGTGCTCCGTTCCCCTCCATTTCGGGGATTTCCAGAATGCCTATAAGAAGAATGCTTCCTGCCCCCTCCCTCACGCGATCCTTGATCGCTGCTCTTAGCCAACTTTATTACTCCCTCAAGTGAACGGGCGGGGGGGGGAGAAAAGCGAGGAGGCAGGAGAAACAAAACCAAGTTGATGCCAACCGTTCCCTTCCGCTGCGGCCTGTACGTTACGCTCGCTGCTGCCTAGGCCTCGGAATGGCCGCCGAGAGCGCAGCGCGCCGTCTAGGCAACACCCACCACAATGGCGGAGGCAGGACGTGGTCAAAAGGAGGGGGGAAGGAGTGGAGGCTCACAATAAACAGGGGAGCGAAAAGGAGCGTCACTCGCTTTTTCCGCTGGGAAGGAGCGAGCTCGAAAAGGACTGGGGCAGCAATTCTAGGCTCTCGTCTGTGCTAACCGCACCGATATTGGGGAAAGGGGGGACTTACAGAGCAAAATGCGACGGATCGCGGCGCCGGAATCGAGGCCCCTCCCCCCGATCTGCGCCAGCGCTCGAAAACCCGCAGCAACGGCCTTAACGGTCGCTGGGCCGCAGATCCCTTCCATCCTCGCCCTGCCAATCAACGGAGCCCACTCACCAAGGCCGGGGATCTCTGGGCCGGTCTCCTCGGTGTGACACGGATCCATCACGCCTAGTCTTTTTCTTTTTTGTTCGGTGACGATTGAGGAGGATACGGAGAACGACGAATAATCAGCCAAGCGGGGCGCTAAACAATAAGAGCAGACGAGGTGGTTAAAAGAGAGCTGCGCGGGTTGGCGAAGAAACACTCGCTTTTCCTGCCAGAGCTGGCATGTATGATTTTACCCCCTTCCCGCCGGTCCTCGAAATCAGGCCACCCGCGCGCCTTCCGCTTTTTCCCCTGGACTCACCAAGCTTCCTCGCGGCTCCTCTTCGCCTCTATAAATAACTCCTTCCCCCACTTGTAGGCTTATGACATCAGATTAAGTAACCCCTCCCCATTCCCGTCCCCGTCACCAGCCAATCGTTTGGTTACAAAGGAACCGAAGAGGCGGCCTCTTCAGCCCCCTCTTTCCTTCGTTTAAAGGCCCCCGGTCGTTGTATTTTTCAGCGCAGAATACTGGACACGGGCTGGGAAAAGCAAGGGGCTCGCTACTTTCTGTCCCCGCTTAAGAGAAAGAAGCAAATTCCACCGAGCTCCATAGGACTAATAGAGTAAGGGAATAGGGTGGGACGGAGTTGCGGGGCTTACCTCTTGCAGACACTGGATCAAGTTATCTTTGTCAAAGGTCTGTGAACCTCCCTTTCTGCTAGTGGACACCCTCTTGGCTAGAGTTTATAAGTCAAAATATGTGCACTTGGTACATTTTTCACTTCGTGGGTACAGATGTTTTCCACTCGAGGTAGCGTTTCTTTGACTTTGTCCCAGCACTGCACAAGTTCCTTGCACAGACTTCATCTCATGGCTGTTGACAAGTGAAAGAAGTCTTTAGCCATGCTATTTGGTAAACTTGTAAAAAGAATCCGTTCTCGCTGGCTGACTGCTGCTCCATTGTGATGACCAATTTAGGGGTGCTTGCAGCAAAACTCTTTCTGTCCCCTATATACATACCAGCAATGGATCATCATCTTTCAGTTTTGGTTCTTTTTATTTAGCTCATAAAAATCTGTGTGCTGCCTCTGTCTTATTCTCAAGTCATATTCTCCCTGATTTAAGGCAAAGGAGAGAGAAGGCTGCAAATTCAAGTGAGCTACTTCTTAGCTGCAGAACTGTTCCCCTTTTCCTCACCTATGTTGCACAGGGACCTAGTTCACATGTTATGGGGGCAATTCCTGGGCAATTCCTAATTCAAGAATTGCTGGAGGCAAGCACTGCATTTGAGCTGCTTCCAGTTTAATCAGCAACCCAGGAACACCCCATTCCTGGTTTTGTGGCATCCAAAGCTAGAAACTTGGTGTTGATAATGGCTAAACAATACAGAACCAATCCTCAAACCACCCAGAAGTTCTGGGTTCAGACAACATGAAGCAACCCAGGAATGCCCTATTGAATTGAAATTGAAATGATTCACACACAATGCTCATCCATGGAATTGTCTCTGGGACATCTGAACTGGTTCATGGGCAGGATACTTTGGTACTGGCTCTGCATCAGAGCTGTTACACTGTAGCCCTAAAAATTGAAGTTCAAGTGTTTCCACTTGTAGGAAAGTCTAAAGTTTCTGCCATTAATTTTTTTTACTCAACAGGTGGTTAATCCAATGGAACGCTTGGCTAACCAACTTTTAAAGGCTGCCTCTGGTTAATTTCTTCCTTTGATCCATGTTTAGTTGGAAATGAAATCTAAAGTGGGGCTTTTTGTCAGATAAATGTACACGGAACTGCATCTTACAGTTGGAAAATATTTCCTAACACCCAGTCTAAATCTTCCATTTCACTTTGAAAACTTTATTGCTTCATTTTGAATGTTGTACACAGAACATGTTATTGCTTCATCCTGGCTGGAAGACATTAACTGATACAAACAGCATTGCCAAACACAGCTTTAAACCTATTGCAAGTGACCATGAGGGCCTTGGTAGGAAGATGAAGGGCAGAGCTGATCTTTTGTCACTGGGGACCAAGTATAGGAGTTGGATACATTTTACCTGGGGAAAAGATCTGGGAGTCTTGTCTAGACTACAACTGATTACCTTTAATAATAAAATTCAGTCTAAACTGTATGTAGACCATGCTTGCGGATATATATGAATTTTTTTCTCTGACTCTATGCATGTATTATTCAAAATGTGTGAATCCAATTCATTCTTTAGAAGAGAAAGTGTACTTGTGGAACAAAGCTTGACTTCTAGTTTGATAAACAGATTAGCACTTTCAGTCCAAAGTCCCCGAGTTCCTTGAGCATTGACAGAGAGGTAGTTGGTGAGTGGAGGAAAGCGCCATAATCAGTGACATTGGACCCAGGGATGTGTTGCTAATAGGATTTGAAGGCCCAAAATACGTGAGCAAATGCCCATGGTAAACACACCCCATGCAGCCAAGCCTGGCTATATGGGGAGCTAGTTCATGATTTTCAACTCAAAAGACCAAAAAATATAATATTACATAAATTATTCTAATTATAAAATATTTGCACCACATCAGTTTTTTCAGAATATTAAAAAGCTGAGACATGATAATACTTTTATTAGACCCAAACAAAAATTGACAGCATAGTCAACAAATTTCAGAAAACTAATTTTTTCGGTTTATGATGATTTAAAGTGTTATGAGTATATTCCTTTAAATGTTCATAAGTTTCAGAAAAAAGTGAGCAGTAAAAGAGGGGAATGAGAGTGTGAGATGATTGGTTGGTGACTGAGATTGTATGGAGGAGCTTGGAAGTGTGCAAGGAGAAATATTTATTTATTTATTAGATTTATATGCCACCCACAAGTTCAACAGGAGTCTCTAGGCAGCTTACAGCAAACAATATTGCAAAAGCTAAAATACTAAAAACAATGAAATCAATTTTATATAAAAACCAGAGCAATATAACAATTGGGCATTAAAATTGTATCAAGTGAGCAGAACAACAATATACAACAACAAATTAACAAGTCAATTTAAAATAATTTATTAAAATACCTGGAGAAGAGAATTGTTTTCACCTGGAGCCAGAATGAGAAGAATGTTGGCACCAGGCAAAATTCTCCAGGGAGCCTAGTCCATAAATGAGGGGCAGCAATTGAGAAGTTCTTCTATTTGCCACCCCTCTCATCTCCTTGAGGGATGGCTCTTTCAGAAGGACCTCCTGCCCCAATCTTAATGGGCAGGTAGGTATATATAGGAAAAGGTGGTCCTTTAGGTAGCAAGGTCCTAGCCATTTAGGACGTTGTATGTTAAAACAAGCACTTTAAGTTGGGTCTAGGCTTCAACTGGTAACCAATGTAATTTACATAGAATTGGTATTATATGGGTTCATGAGCTGGCACCTGCTATTAACTATGTGACCCATTTTTGGACCAGGTTAATTCATCAGACTGTAACAGATACTTTCAGACAGTCAACAGTTGTGATCTGTCAGCAGTTTGCAGAATCTACAGAGGCAGCCTTCTCATTAGAATCTCAGAGTGGTATAAAAAGCATTTAAGACTCAAATGGAAAGGGAAGGAAGTAAAGGATATACTACTTAGAGGCTATATTAGCAACTAGGAAGAGTCAAAACCTAATATTGTCAAGTATTACAAGGGTCTGAGAGATAGAAGCTAACAGAAACCTAGGTGAGTGCAGAAGGGAAAGGTTAAATTCCTGGTAGCAGCATTGCATACTAAGAGAAAGAGAGGAAGGTATCAGAAAAGCTAAAGACACTTCATATCAAAACAAGTAATAGAAGTGTACTCATGACAGGGTTATATATGATGTTAAATAAATATAACAAAAGTGGGGGCATGTCTGAGACCATGGTAGAAAAGCTCTAGTGTGACCCATGCTGTAATTTCAGAAATGTAGAAACTGTAAGCAAAATGTAGAAACTTCTATGACTCATGAGACTATTGTATGGGATGTCACTGTGGTTTTATGTCAGAAGGAGGCTATGTTACAAGTTTGTATTCAACCCCCCCAAAATAATGCCTAGATCCAGTTTGTCCTTCTTGTTGATGGCTATGGCATATAGAGGGAATAGTGGATGACTGGCTGCACAAATGGTGTTGTTTGGATTCATGGAGCATGGTGTATTATTCTATGATGAAGGACTTGTGGCAGAAGATGGGCTGCATCTCACCAGGACTGGGGAGTATGCATTTTGTCAGGAATCTCACAGTCTAGTCAGGAGGACAAATTAAATCTTGCAGGGAAGGACAATGGAATAACAGAAGAGTGGCTAACACCTCCTACTGGGGGGAATGGAAGTATGACTAAAACCAGCATGGTAGTGCAGGTAAACACTAATATGCAAGGCGAGAAGCAAATATGTGGGTTGGAGTGTACAACCCATGATTTCCAATGTCTCTATATGGGAATAAACAGGACAAACTGGACATGTTAATAAAGGAAAGCAAATTGAAATTAATCCTTGGATTATGGGATGGCATAGAATTGAAAAGACAGACAGGCAGAGTGGTACCTCTTTGTTAGAGTAAAATGGTTCCATTGCGATAAGCATCAAATTCTGTTGCTTAGCAAAATGACACCTATTGCACTAATAAGCTGAAACTTGGCATCCTTGATTTATGTGATAATGTATAGAACTATGTCAAATTTCAGACCAATTACAGTTACCGCAAGCACCATATGTGGTGCCTCCTCTTTTAGGTGTGGAATGTGAACTTAAAAGTCACATGTTACTCCATGGATTGGATCCTGGCGTGGAGGGATACCGAGGCATTAACCTCACTCCCTCCTTGCCCCTACAAAATTCCTAGTGTTCAGCTCTCTCTCCCATGACGGAATCTGAGAAGAAGGCTTTTTTTTAGTTAATTTTGAAAGAAAGTGGGTGATGTGAGAAGAGAGTGGAAATTAAAATGTGCCTGCAAAAATAGACAGCCAATTACTCCATACAACATCCAGTCTTGCAGCCCATTTGTACAACAGCAAGTTTTGATTTGGGAGAAGTCCTGTGAAGTCCTGGACAGTATCCAAGGGTCCATAGGATATTTCAGAATCTGAGCTCCAAGGTCACTGCTCCACAGACTCAGGCACTGAAGATGGGAATTGAAGCTCTGTCCCTCTCCCAGGTGATATAGAAAGAAATGTGCCAGCTGCTTCTCCAAGGCTGGAAGTGCAAGCTCAGAGAAGCATTAAAAAGAGGCTTTTTGAGCAAAAGTGTGGGGAAAAGACTGGAAAGTCCAGGATACAAGCTATTTTGAGACTTCAGCTACTCCACTTCCAAAATGCTTTAGATAGACAGTGAAGTTCATTAAGAAAAAAAGCAAGGCACAAAGGACAAGGCATTTCTCCAGCTCTATACAGGATGCTCATAAGCCCCTTTCTTCATGGACTAATGAGTACTTAAGGGTGCAACGAACAGGATTGTGTCCTTTGAGACTTACCTTAAATTGTATACTTGCCTGCATTGCTCCTATTAATTCATTGCTTCCTTTTAGCTCCTTATTAATTTGTTCCTGCAAATATTTTCAATGTTCACTAGTGGCTTTATTCAGTTTTCAGTTTCATAATGGTGTTTTGGTGGCTAGATTTTTAAAGATATCTATGTACAACTGGGCTACTTATTTTTATAATGGTTAAGGTAGAAATACTATTTTTTCTAGAGAGCTCAATCTTATGTAAGTCCCACTAAACATACTAGTAAATCTTTCTCTGTAGATTAGCAGCAGTATTTTTATGAGCAATTCCTTGAATTAAGATAGAAATCCCTCCTTTCTACTGTATGTTACTCAGTAAGCTGCAATACAACAGTAATGCAAGGGCTATAATATTTTGTCACATTCCTTTTTTGGTGAAAGGAATACTCTTCAACTAGCAAAACCATTCTGAGCTATCATCTAGAAATTCCCGTATGAACATATGTATGCACCATTACATGGAAATAAACTGCATGCATATGAATCTGCAGTCTGTGGACTGTAAACATACGTAGATTGTATACTGTCTAGATCAACCAAACAAGCTTTAAATACAATCTGTTTCATAAATTTTTAAGAAATACTAGGAAATAAAGTATCTCAGCCTTGCAGGATTAACAAATGTACTGATTTTGAGCACCACTCAGAATTCCTTATTTGCTTAATTGGATTGCTTAATTATTTATAATTCACTGGACTTGTAGGCCAGAGCCTTCCCACCAAAATGTTTTCATTAGGAACTTGCATATAATATCATGCAAGAAAACTGAGCCCAGAACAACCTTAGCTCCTCCCTCCCTCTGAATTGATGTCAGAGTAGGCTATTTGAAGCAGAGAAGGAATGTGCTGAAAGAGTATGCTTAATTCTTATCACTTCTTTTTATCTGCAACACCACAGCACCCAGCCTGCTTTATCCCTTCCAAATATTGTACATGTCAAGTATTTTACATTTTAAGGTGGGAAACTTTCCAGTAAAAATCTAAATGTAGTAGTAAATGAATATTTTCCTATTTTTTTTTTTTTTGGAACTTGAGCTAGTGTGAAAAAACATTTCCATGTCTTAAAACTCTTGTCTTAAACTCTCAGGGTTTTTAAAGTACTTGAATATGAGACAATAGGGACACTGAAACCTGGTGGGGTGAGACTCATAATTGGAATGAGGGTGTTTAAGGATAAAACTTTTTCAAACAGAATATAGCAAACAAGAAGGAAAGATTATTAACACTGTATGTTAAAGAAAGGCTGAGGATGGAAGGTTGATTGAGAGCAGTTGGATAAAAAAATAAAAAGAGGAAGCCATATCATTGGGTTTGTAGGTAACTACAGGCTATGGGTTCAATAAACCATGGGCTGATGGGGAAATGCAAGAGAGAGTAGGTATCTTGCCTGCAGCATGCCCTCCTCTTTCACTTTTAATTTACAATCCACAATTGCCTGGTTGTGGAGCATGATGTCTGAACCTGCATAGCTGGATTATTTAGAGTTTTCTTCCTATTTTTTTGCCAAAGAAAAATTCTAGCAGGCTCCTTATCCACTTAGGTCAATGATGCAGGCAACATGAAGAATGATGAAGAAAACATAAAATGGACATGCTGGCTTTCTGCATTTTGTATACTAGTTCAAGGAAAAACGTTACAACAGCAGAACAGCAGATCAGACTGTGATGCTGACGGTATGACGGTGCTTCTCAGATTATAGTCTGGGCTGCAGAGGGACCTGGTACCCGTCATTCCAGTTTCTCCTAGCTTTCAGCAACCTTGCCATATGGCCATTCTGCTCATTGCATACAGGAATTGGAATGCTTCTGAAAACAGCTGCACATAGTTTGATAGCTGCTACTTATCTGAAATGGGGAAGAAGCAGAAGCCACTGCTTAGAGCACAGTCAGCAAAAGATAAGTTCAAACATACACTTCTAAGTAGGAACAGTTCCAGAAAAATGTTGCATAACTCCCAAAGTGAAAACAACTAGGAGGAATAGAGGCAATGGTTCCAAAGAGCTAAGCGGAAGTAAAGGCATTTATATACATTCTGGTAAAAGGTTAATATGTTTATTGTTTCTAAGTAGAATTCATTTTGTTTGATCTGTTTGTGAAAGCTCCTTCTACAACAATGTTGCCTTCTCCTCTACAAAGAGTGGCATGGATTTTTAGCACTTTCTTTTCTCCTTTTTCTCTAGAACCAACTCACCAGGCTTCTGTCTGTCTTTGCAAGGATTACCTGTCAAGCAGCCATGAGAGCAGCCATGAGATTCACACAGGTCGCAATCATACAAGATCCCACTTGTTACATCTCCCCTCAAAATTACCTTTCCCTATCATCAAGCTTGTTTCTATCAGTGTTTTCACCTTCCACACTGGCCCACCGAAACTCCCCCCGGTGTCTTCCTGTGCACAGTATTGATAATATGATCCCTATTTAATTGATGGATCAGTGTAAGCTGTTCTCATGACACAACTGTTCACTGTTGGTTATTTAAACTGTAGTTTGGCTGTGGCGTGTGCAGGGTGCTTGCAAATACCATTTTAAATATGCAGTCCTGCTTGGCAGTCATGCGAACCTGGTGAGTATGGCTTATGCAAATTGTCAAACAGTCAGAATTTTCACTACATGATCTACTTCAACTCCCAAGGTCTCTTTCCTAGTTAGACAAACATCAAATGTAGGTGTGATGTTGGGATTTTTTTCCTCCAATGTACATCCATTCCCACTGATCAGATTTGCAATTTCATTGCTCATTTATCCAGTTTGCAGTGAACGGGCAACATCTGGGAGCTCTTCACAGCCTGTCTGCTTTGATTTTCTTCATCATTCTAAATAATCTAATGACATCAGCAAACATGGGCACTCATTGCTCATCTCCATCCTCATATCACTTTTAACATGTTTAAATGCCCCATCCCAGCACAAATTCTTATGGAGGATACTTCTTACTACTGTGCTAACTGTCTGTTGATACCTACTCTCTGCCTTACAATCTTTAACTAGTAACTGGTCCATTAATCTTCTTGTACTCAAAAGCTTACAGAGGAGAATTTGGTGAGGGTCTTAGTCAAAGGCTTGATTATGTCCCTCACAAATTCATGACATTGTGTATTGACAGTCCTGCATTAGTGAAGCCTTAACATATAGCAATGGTCAGAAGGAATCATCAGCTCAGCTTGTTGACACTTCATATGGTTCAATACACCAGTCTGGCGCTAGAAACAAGCTGCAGCACTTCCCCTGCCTGAGAGGCCACCCAGGCGTGGTCACGGAGCTATCTTCATACACAGGCTGGAATACCTCAACAGCTCAATCCTGTCAGCAGCAGCCTGCAAGCCACTGCCTCTTGGCAGGTAAAGGGTTGGGGCTTCATGGGGAAGGAAGGACTGCCATTCCCATTAAAGTAGTCAGTGAGTGCCATCATCCAGCATCTTGGAGGCTTGCCTGTAAAATGTACAAGGTAGCACAGGGAACAAATCAAGGATTCCATGCACAAAAGTGCTGTATACCTGTGAGAGGGTCAAGTATTTTGTGAGGGAGAAGGAGGGAGGCCTAATGGGCCAGGAAAAAAAAGTTTAATAGTAGGGCACTATGAACTAGCCAGTAGCTCAATAGGAAAGAGCTAAGAAATAGGAGATGCAGGTTCAGTTCCCATGCATGCTTGGAAGATGTTAATGTGACCTCCACAAGGCAATAATTACCATACGGGTATCCTGTGGGAAACCGTATTTCAGGATGGAAAGGAAAGAAGCCACAGAATAGACCCAAGGACCGTCATGGCACACAGCTGCAATGGAAGGTTCATGCTCTGGCTCTTGTGGTTGACAAGGCCAGTGGGACATGCTTTTCCTCCCTATGTTGTTGTTGTTGTTGTTAGTCACGAAGTTGTGTCCGACCCATCGCAACCCCATGGACAACATTCCTCTAGGCCTTCCTGTCCTCCACCATCCCCCAGAGTTCATTTAAGCTCACACCAACTGCTGCAGTGACTGCATCTAGCCACCTCATCCTCTGCTGTCCCCTTCTTCTTTTGCCATCTATTGTTCCTACCATTAGGCTCTTCTCCAGGGAGTCCTTCCTTCTCGTTAGGTGGCCAAAGTATTTGAGTTTCATCTTCAGCATCTGGCCTTCTAAAGAGCAGTCAGGGTTGATCTTCTCTAGGACTGACTGGTTTGATTGCCTTGCGGTCCAAGGGACTCGCAGAAGTCTCCTACAGCACCACAATTCAAAGGCCTCAATCCTTCGGCGCTCAGCCTTCCTTATGGTCCAGCTTTCACAGCCATACATTGCAACTGGGAGAACCATAGCCTTGACTATACGCACCTTTGTTGGCAGGGTAATGTCTCTGCTTTTTAGTATGCTGTCTAGATTTGCCATAGCTTTCCTGTCCAGGAGCAAGCGTCTTTTATTTTCTTGGCTGCAGTCCCCATCTGCAGTGACCTTGGAGCCCAGGAAAATAAAATCTGTCACTACCTCCATTTCTTCCCCATCTATTTGCCAGGAAGTGAGAGGACCGGCTGCCATGATCTTAGTTTTCTTAATGTTGAGTTTCAAGCCAACTTTTGCACTCTCCTCCTTCACCCGCATCAAAAGGCTCTTTAGTTCCTCTTCACTTTCTGCCATTAGAGTGGTATCATCTGCATATCTGAGGTTGTTGATATTTCTACCAGCAATCTTAATTTCAACTGGTGATTCATCTAGCCTCACTTTTCTCATGATGTGCTCTGCATATAAATTAAATAGGCAGGGAGGCAGTATACAGCCTTGCCGAACTCCTTTCTCAATTTTGAACCAATCAGTCGTTCCGTGTCCAGTTCTCACTGTTGCTTCTTGACTCGCATATAGGTTTCTCAAGAGACAAATAAGATGGTCAGGTACTCCCATCTCTTTAAGAACTTGCCACCATTTGTTGTGATCCACACAATCAAAGGCTTTAGCATAGTCAATGAAGCAGAAGTAGATGTTTTGCTGGAACTCCCTAGCTTTCTCCATGATCCAGCGTATGTTGGCAATTTAATCTCTAGTTCCTCTCCCTCTTCGAAATCCTGCCTGTACTTCTGGTAGTTCTTGGTTCACATACTGCTGGAGCCTAGCTTGTAGGGTTTTGAGCATAACTTTGCTAGCATGTGAAATGAGTGCAATGGTGCAGTAGTTTGAACATTCTTTGGCATTGCCCTTCTTTGGGATCAGAATGTAATTCCCTCCCTATGGGTACCATTTGTTTATTTATTATTTAAAACTTTAGTATCCTGTCCTATTTGTTAAAGTCTCAGGGGACTTGCATGGGATGATCCCATTCCTATAACCCAGTAGTGAAGAGGGTCAGGACAGAGCTGTAGCTCTGTGGGAAAATTTAAATTAGTATACAAAAGTAACCAAGTTCATTCCCTGGTACTATGCTCAAGCAGAGTGACTGTTACGCACTTCTACACACAGAAAACAAGTATGATATAGATGGCATTAAAAAAGAAAAAGCATCATAATGTAGCACTAGAACTGTTTTAGTGATAGCTGTAAAGTGCATCCTTTTGTTAGGATAATATATAATGTGGTAGAATTTTTAGAATTACAATTGTAAATTGGTTTTGAGAGGTTGGCTACATCCAAGATTTTGCAGACAGAAGAAAAAAATCAAGTACATCATGGTGTATTTTCATTACAATCATTAGATCAAACCTAAAAACTAGAGGAAAGGAAATGGAATAACATGGAAACAGATTAAGTAAGAATAAAGCCATGATCAAATCATCTTTGACATTTTATTGAGTGTCTGGACACAAGGAGCCCAACTACTTCAGAAATACAATTCTCTCTGGTCCTATGTTCTTGGTGTTTTAAGATTGAAGCATCAGCACCTTGCTTGTCTTTTTAATCTTTGGATGCCATGAAGTAGTGTCAAGCCTTTTCTCCACTGAGTGTAGTCTTGCTGTGGTCTCTGTTAGCATGTCCATCAGCAACTCAAGTTGCAGCTTCAGATAGTTGTTCTCTTCCAGTAGTGCTTTGTTGGCTTTCTTCAGGGCCTTGTTTGGTGATTCCTTGTCAGGAGAGGAGAATAACTGCAGTAAGGGCATCTGTTGAGGGACACTGTCACTCTGCCACTCACCATTGTGAAAGACAAATTTTGCTTTGCTCAGTTGAGTACATGGAGGGCCATAATCCATCCCAAGTTCAACTTGACGGGTTTTGTAGTCCAGCAGATAGAAAGTAGACAAAGAGGTTGCTTGACGAAGTATTGGCCTTCTGGGTAAAAACCTGTGAGAGAAATGGTCCGCCCAGTAATCACGCATGTCCTGCAGAATATGAGAAATGGCTTCCATGACCGGGAAAGCTAGAGATGGAGGATATCAATAGGAGACCTACAAAAGAAAAATCTGGAACAGAAATTCAACAAGTACAATATTACATATATTACTTAGGATACTTTCAAATTAGGCTTTTCTTATGCCAGTGCCCTGCCCCTTTCATGGTAATGTACAAGGGGTCTGAATCACATTGTCTTCTACTCCTGACACTTCCATGTTTTCTACCACTTTTTCATTTTATTTTATTTATTTATTTATACAACTTATATGCCGCCCCATCGCATGAGCCTCGGGGCAGCTTACAATCATTAAAATCCTGTGTAAAATGCAAAAAAATCATCAAATAAATAAAATACATAAAATAAAATAGTGGAAACAGCCTGGTCAATTTAAAACCAACAAGTAAACCATTAACAGTTAAAATAGTGTTTAAATAAAAAGGTCTTGGCCTGGCGCCAAAAAACAAGAGTGCAGACCACTTTGGGGAGTGCATTTTCTTTACCACAGAAAAGCATTTAAGGAAAAAATGTTTGAACAATTGCATGTTGTCTTGTGATTGCTGCTCCTAGGAACCCTCCATCTAGAAGTACCCCAGGCCTCAGTATAATAAAGATGTATTGTTTAATTTGGGGCACCCCCACTAATCTGTGGGCTCTGGCTACCTTGCTTCACCTATTAAGGTGGCTTGCTAGCATGCTAATTACTCGTCAACATTTTTTAAAATAACATTTTCGGTACAAAAAATACTCTGCTTACCAGGGAGCACTTGGTTGCAGCTATTCAAGTACTTGCTTCAGTTGAAAACTCAGATATCAACCAATATGGTACAGCAAACAAACTGCTGCTTTTGGGCACACAAACACACAGAAATTGTGCCTGACAACCTGCTGATTGCCTCATGTCATCATGTGGCTTGCGATGCCTCACAATTGCTTTTCCTATTTTGGCCAATCATATCTTTCTGTGTAATAGATACCCACATTAGTGTTTTATGGTTGTCACCAGGCAGCTTAGTGAAAAGCTGTTGAACCACTCACAGCCCAAGGGTTCAATTCAATTTTGGGAGTGTTTTGGGCACCAAATTCCAATGGTGGCTGGGTCTGAACATGTAATGAAATGTATACCAGAAATACCTGCATATTGTAACTTACAGCTATTGCTACAAATAACTGGAGAGGCATTTCAGTCTCTTAGAATGGGGGGAAATGCAAAAGCTGGGAAACCCCTAAATCAGGGGTCTCAAGCGCAACTTACCTGGGGGCCGCTGGAAGTAGAGTCTGGGTGAGGCTGGGCCGCATCAAGCGGTGGTGGTGGGCCGCTCATCCCGCGTGGCTCCCGGAGGCCGGCCCGGGCGCCACCGGCGCTTTGAAGGCCGCAGGGCCCCTCCCCCGTGCCCTGCCCCTCCTGGCAATCGGCCCGCGGGCCCCGAGTTTGAGACCCTGTCCTAAATGTTTCGTAGCTTAGGGAAAGTGGGGAGGTGTCTATCTGGAGAATCTCAGTGGGCTGGACTGGGACTTCAGGTGGGGTGGTTATAACTTATACTTCAAAGGTTGAACACCTTTGACTTAATATTTACATTGAGTTAATTAGTAAGAGAATGTTACCATCCACATGGCATTTGTATTGTGCAAAGTAGTTATAATACATACCTCTGATACGTACACAATAGCCAGTGCATTGATTGATATGCCAGGTAGGAAAATGGAATTGAGATACCACAATATCAAGGCAAGGCAGCAAATCTATACCTGAGCTAGAATTTAAACTTATGTCTTAATTGTGCTATATCAAAATTTATGTAGGATGCCTGTTATACCAGTGAAATGCATGTAAGAAATCATGTGCTGTTTGCCTGTAAAACTGCACCTCCTACAGATATTATAATGCAATTCCACATAGATGGCTTTTATAACAATATATAATATATATTTTACCTTTCATTTCTATATTCTTCATGGGTACTTGGAACACTTAGAAGGTGTCATACAATTTTGAAATTAATGTTATATGATATAAAATGCAAGGTAGTCATATTGCCCATAAAATTCCAAAATTAATTGTAATGTAATGCCTTTATTAGGTCAACCACAAGGATGCAAAAATTGTGTGCAAGATTTCAAAAGTCCAAATTGCTTCTTCAGACAAGAGGTTACAAAAAGCAGGGGAGGGAGAGCAAAAAGCTGACTTGATGTTGAAGGCACACACAATCTTGCCTGAGAGAGAGAGATGTGGAGATTTTGAAAGCTTGCCCAGATGTCTTGTGTCCTTGTGACCGAGCTAATAAAGTGATTACACTAATATAAATAATATGATATAGTAACTTGCATGCAATCACCCTGAAGTTGCTTTCTCATTATTAAGTTCGTTACTAAGAAATGTATGGAGTAGGTCAGAAAACAAACTAGCAAGACACAACAACCACTTTCACATGACATGACAAGTAACACTGGAAAGTTACCATAGTCCATCCTTTTTTAAAACCATGACATACGATCAAGTGGTTTCTTTGTTATCATGGTTAACATCCTCCCACTTGTGACACATGTCCCATCAGCCACCATGCCTGAAATTCAATCCCAAGATACATTGCTCCCTGTCTATGTCACTTGTCTCTTCATGTCCACATATAAAAGCTGAATGAATGGCTGGAGCAACTCCTGGAGTTGCTGCATTTTCCAGGGTCTCTGTGCTAGTTCCAGGACCATGGAAACCACAATCTTGCATCCAGACAACACAAGTCATGGTAGTATGGTGAAACTATAGAATTGTGGTGTCTAAAGACCAAATGTACCATGACGAAATGCCACAGCTGAGTTCAGACAAGACAACAGACCAATAGCACAACCAAGGTGGGTTCGCATGACATGACATGCTATGGTTTCTTATGTAGGATGGCCTGTTGTGTGGCCTGGATCCTGTCATGATATTTCAGCATATTTGGTTTTTAGAAACCACAGTGAGAAACAAATTTCCACACTTCACCATAGTTTCTTTGTCTAATACTGGCCCTGATATTTCCATAGCCATACCACCATAGAGTCCCCTGGAAAGCAGCTGCAAGAGATGCTCCAGCCATCCAACATAGGATTGAATTTCAGGCATGGTGGCTGATGGGATATCTGCCAAAAGCAGGAGAACTGTGCTTAGATAGTGCAATCCACATGGAAAAACTACAGCTGATGCACAGGACATGTAGATACTATCATATCTTTCCAGTTATGTGTTAACCTTATTCAGGTATCCTGAACATGAACAGAGTAAATAAATTAGAAGGAGTGCCCAGGCTTGCCTTTCTCCATCTTATATATCACTCTTGACTCATTGAGACAAGGATGCAGGTAGCTTTGACAGGTCCCCGTCCGTCCGTCCGTCCTTCCTTTCTTCTCCTCTTTTGTTGTTGTTGTTGTTTAATCTGGCAGCCACCATAGCAGCTACTCTTCCTGGCTTATAATGCCACTTTATAAGTCAAGTTTTATTAGGACTTGTAAATAGCAGCTGTCTGAAACAATCAAATGTTGCCTTTTGGGACACCACAGCCACATGAAGTAACAGTCCTGTGTTCTCACTGGTTGTGTCCCTCAACTGTGGCATCTGATTGGTTCAGGATGCTACTACTCAAAACCTATGTACAAAACCTTTGCTTTTAAAATGGTATGCCATGGGGTTTTCACTCGCACCAGTCTGACTTCCAGGGTGCTTCTTTTCACTAGCACCAGGCACTGAGCTAGAAGGAAAGGGGGTTCAGGGGTTCACTGGATAGCCCTCTAGACTCTGGGGCAGCAGACCTGCACCCCATGGTCCAACCTTGGATATGCCACTGTGAGGAAGGCAAGTTTCTGAAGAAGAGAACTTCCTCTTTGTGGAGGTCTCCATACACTCCAGAATCCTGATTTTCCAGCATTTCTGTTCACATGGAGAAACCCTACATAGATAAAAGAAGCTCTCCTCTTCGGACGTGGTCCCGCAAAAGTTGAGGACAACAAATGTGACAAAATGGAGGGTCAGGGCTGGGGCGATCCCTGTTCTCACAAGTTTGCCTTACTCAAGTTTGGAATACTTGAATCAGAGCCAGTGTTTCCTGCATTTCCAGTTTAGAGATAAAGTGCTAAACCAGAAGGACAAGAAGAATCTAGAAGCCACATGGAACCACTGTCAGTTCTCAAGTTCGTTATTTTTAATTAGTAACATTTATGTTACAAAATGTGAAGTGCTACAAAACACAGGATACTCACACCAAATTAAGATCCATAGTTCCCAAACAACTGGTCAGCATTTCCCACAGTGTTGTGGGACCCCTGCCAAATGGATTAGTCATCTGACTGCTATCATTAAAGCATAAAAAACGTTATATATTACATGGGGGGAAATGTGCTTTCTCATATATGGGGTAGAGGCAGCTGAGAGCTCTAGCCAGCCATTAGCCAACTCTGTCTGCCATATACCCACATAGCACAAGTTTTAATATGGGTTTGGGAACTCAAGAATTGCATAGAATACACCCACATGCTAAAAGTGTGCCATATTAACTAGCCCGAAAGACTGAGAGGATTAAGCACAGGCAAAAGTTGTTAATGAGAACAGCAGGCACATGTTTCAGAATGTGGGTCATGGATGACCAGATCTAAACTGGCAACAGGGAGGTAATTTCACACAGGGAAGGAGAAGAGAATTGGAGATGATAAGCCCTTCTTTTCATGGCACCCACACTGCTTTTCTGCGGGGCTGTGAGATACAAAGTCCTGTTCAAAGAAAAGTAGCTAGAAGAAATCAATTTTTGGACAAAATAAAGGATGGGGGAATGATTCAGGCTCCATCTCCTGTTTGGTGCTTCTTTGTTTTAAATCACATACAAGGTCTACTTTATACCTTATTTGGTGGTCCTTAGAATGGTTTTGTATTAAAGTCAAAGCAAGCTGAATCCTCTGAACAATAGCTAAGTGTGCCTGGAAAAAGCGATTGGAGGCCACTAATTAATTAGATAAGTCAGCGTAAAACCTATACACACTCACCTAGGAGGAAGCCTCATGAAATTTAAGGGTAATAAATATGCATAGAATCGGGTGGTCAGATATATGTGAGAGGGACTTGGGCTGATTATTGCCCAATTGCACACTGCTTCACATTTGTCTAAATACAAACTTAAACAATACAAATGTACCATTAAAAGGCTGCCCCTGAATCTGTTCCTTGGCTTGAATAAACTGCAAACCATTTTACATAATAGCTTTGCATCCTTAACTCTTGTCTCTGTCCTTTCCATTTCTCCTCCTCTTCTTTCGTACTGATCTGGATGTTTTTCTGATCAAAGTGAGTATTATTTAGATCAGTCTGACCTACTTCTGCCCTGCAGCTGGCCCCCTTTTGTAATGGATGCAGCTACTATGGCAACCTGGGTAACACATCTGCATCACAAAGAGGAATTTTCATGTAGACTCAGTTCCTCTGCTACTGTGTGGTTTCAGTGCAGATCTTTTTACACACACTTGTACCAGACTGTTTGTTCACAGACTAGGAAATATATTGATGCTCAGTATGATCCCAAAGTGTAAAAATTCATTCTTCAGAAATTATAAGTGCAGAATTCAGAGGGGTAGCCATATTAACCTACTGAAGCCAAAACAAGTCTTGTTGTACCTAAAGTACAAATTATTATAGCATATACGTTTTTAGGGACTTCAATGCCTTTTATCAAATGCTGGCAATGGTGTCTCAACTTATCATGCTTATATACACAAGCAGCAGCAGATAGAGGAATAGATATTGTAAAGGGTGAAGTCAGAAATGTAAAAAGAACATCTATGCCAATTTAGAAACATAGAAGCAGAGTGAGTCAGACGGGGCCTCCCGGGCCATCCAGTCTGACCCCCGGCTCCAGCCAGCTCCACTCATGACATGCCCACCATGTGCATGTCTAGCCTATCCTTGAACACCCGCACCGATGGGGCCTCAACCACCTCCTGTGAAAGCCCATTCCATACCTTCTGGGTCCTAACTGTCAGGAAGAACTTCCTGGCATCCAAATTGAACCTTGTTAAATAAACAAGAAATATCTGGAAACACACATTTAACATGATCCGTATTCTTCAGACTGTTGAGACCAAACAGTCTCAAAAGAAACAAACATTTGTTGGCCTCTCAAAGCCTGTAATTTATATGACAACTTTCCATTATTGGAGTGCTCCACACCAAATCGTAGCATTCAGTCAAATCTGTAAATTTAAAATCCTTCCATTGTGACACAAATACTTTTCTAGCAGCAAATAAAAGATGTTTGTGAAATTAACTTCTTAGGATTCATTTTTGTATTATTCTCAATAAATACATTTAATAGGGCTAATTCAGAGTCAATAGGTACTTCTACTTTTACAATCTGAGTAAAAGTAGAAAACTGCTGCCCAGAATTTATTAATCTTACCACATTTCTACTGCATGTGCTGGTAGGTGCCAGCTACTTGGCATCTCCTCCAGCACATAGGGGAGGAACTAGGCTTAATGAATGCCATTTTCCTAGGGGTCACATACCAACCATGTATTTTCTTCAAAGATGTTTCTCTGGTATTAGCAGATATAGATTTACATGGGAGTTTCCCTCAGATACTCTTCCAAGTAGCTAAGTTAACTCCCACTGCTTTAGACTACTACTTTTGCTCTCATCTGAGTCCAAAAGTATCTTATATATAGTTGACACCAGCCCTTTAATGTAGCACTATCATTATCAATTAATTTATCAAAACTAGTTAAGCTCCAAACTGCCTGGTCCTTTACACCCTTGCTAGAAAGGAAAGAATGTATTCAATATCCCATGAGCCATACGATATCAGCATTTATTCCTTGTTTGATATCTGAAAATGAGAGTGGAATCTTATTGCGATAAAAAATATTTAAGTCTGTAAAATCCCCTTTCTCTCCATCCTTTGAAATCATATGTATTTGATTTTTTTTTTCAAAATAATTGGATAGAATTGAAGGAGCAGCAATGGTGAGGCCCCGGGACAACAACTGCAGACTTCCTGACCCAAATTTCAAACACAGAGCATGTGAACCTGTTCACAGTCCAATATAATAATTTTAATGTGTGCCTCATAAATGGAGTAACTGTCAGAAGAACCCAATCCATTGTAACATTCTCTAGAGACAACAATGTCTGTTGGGATCTTCTGAGACAAAAGAAATCAATTGGCAGGCCTCATAATAAAATAAGAGATTAGGAATACCCCATCCTCCCAATATCGTCAACTTATATAATTTTTTAACGCGTGGTTTACCATCAAATATGAACATGTTGTCTCTGCCACAACAATAACTGTGACCTTGGTACTTTAAGTGGTAAAGTTCTAAATAAAAATAATAAATGAGGGGAAACTATAATTTTTACCACTGCTAACCTATCCATAATAGATAGACAGAGTCACCTTTATCCATCTATGTACATCTGCTGAAATCAATTTTGAGACCCTATTATTTGCATTGTATGATAATAACTCATTCAAATTCTTGGTGATCAATTCATCTAAATAGTAACATTTAGAACAACTGACTGTTCCTCTAAGCATTTCACCATTTCAGATTGTTCCTTTGGAGGTGCATTAAAAATACTTCTGATTTTCTGATATTGATTTATAGCCCAAACACCTTCTGAAATTTAAGTAATTCTGATTACTAACTCTGTGATGTCCTACCTGGTTGAGTAGTAGTAATTGCCATGTCATCTGCATATAACCCCATTTTATACTTTTTTCCCATCACCTGAAGCCATGGGATTGTGGCATTCTGTTGAAGCTTCCTTGCCAATGGTTCTATCACCAGGGCAAAAAAGAGAGGGGAAAGAGGACAGCCCTGCTTTGTTCCATGCTGAAGAGTAATATACTTGGAATCCATATTATTTATTCTCAACTTGGCCCAACTGTCAGAATATATCTGCTTTATTATATGAATAAATTTAGTGCCTCTTTCTTTCTTTCTTTCTTTCTTTCTTTCTTTCTTTCTTTCTTTTTTTGGATTAAACCAATCAGAAAACCCCATTCTGCACAGACAAAAGCTTCAAATATATCTAAGGAAAAAACTGCCAAAGAGTCTTGTTAATTTTACTGCTGTGTATAACACTGAACAATTAGTAGATGAGATCTGTAATCAGCTGGTGAGGAATAAAACCAGTCTGATCTTCATGTATATAAGCACTCAAACTATTGGCCATCACAGCTGTAAAGATCTTATAATCCACATTCAGTAGTGCAATTGGTTTGCAAGATTCAACCAATGTGGGATCTTTAAAGGGTTTTGGAATAATTAATATTTTAGAATACTTTCAAGTCTAAGAAACAGGATCTCCATGAAGAATATCATTAAATAGATCGACCATATGTGGAGTTACTAAATCCCTGAAATGCTTATAAAAAGGGGAGAGAGACCATCTGGCCCAAGTGACTTACTAGGTTTCAGCTTCTTTAATGCTTCAAGAATCTCCCCATCTCAGTTCTAATATTTAGTATTTCTTTGTCTGAAGCAGACAACATTGGGAGAGAAGCTGAGTCCAAATTTTCATCAATATCTGCAAGTGAAGGAGAGGAAGAAGTACACAAATTTGAATAAAAACACCTGAACCTCTCACAAATTTGGGGACTTCAATAGCAGGAGTTCCCCCTTTTGTCTTGTAAACAGCGTATCCTTGCTTTTTCTCTCTTTTTCCTTACATCATTTACAATAAATCTTGAGCTCCATACTCCTATTTTTTGTTGCAGATAAATTTGATTATTTGAAGTCTTACTTAAGAACCTCTCATTCTTTCCTCTTTTGGTCATATAATCTAAACATTTTTTAAGATCCTGATTGATATTTCATACAATATGTTTCTGCCTCTGCCTGTAAGCTTTTCCTTTCAAAGGACAGGATCTTTTTAAAAGCAGCCTTAATATATACTTAATACATACCCCCTTAATTACTGCCTTCATAGTCTCCATAGGGTGTAGAAGAGGTATTTTCTAAATTGTTCTCTGTAAAATAGTTAACTAAAGCCTGACGGGTGGCTTTTCAGGCTGGCTGATTACTCTGTAAATGACCATAATGGGGAATGTGCAACTGAATCAGACAAATTTAGATCTATACTAGCAGGGGCATAATCTGAGACCTGAATAAGCCCTTGTCACTCTTGCTCATCAACTCTAGTAAATATTATATTCTTGACTGTATTTGATGCCTTTCAGATTGGTGGGTGAAGTATTTATCTCTTAAGTTCAATTCACTCCACACTTGTTTTAGCCCCCACACCTCAAATCCTTTTATGAGCTTTAACTGATCCTTAAAGTATCATACATTACCCTGTAAATGGAGTTCTTGTTTCCATTCATTAGAATAAAAATCTCTAGAACTCAGATCCCATATATTCCAATTTAAGTTTCCCTGCAATATCAAGTCCCCTTCTATAGAGCCTTTCAACTTTTAAAATACAGGTAGTCCCCAGTTTAAGAACACGATCCATTCCTGAGAATGTCCTTATGTAAAATTTATTTGGAAGTCAGATCACACAAGTAAGCCAAATGTTTGTCTTAGTATATGTATATATTTTATCTTTCTAAGCATATAAAAGAAGAAACACTTTCATGTTCACCAAAACATTTAAAACACAATGCAACAATGTAATAATAATAATACAGTAATAATAAAGTAACTACACTTACTGAAGAGAAAGAATCTGTATGCATGTGTCTATACAGTATTGAAAAAATTGTCATAACTTACCTCTTATGCCTGCCTTCGTGTATGTTTGAGCTTCATTGTTTGTTTGTCTTTAATTTTAATGTAACCCCAATAAAAATAAAATCTATAAAATGTTTTATAGATAGTATCTATCGCCAAATAGATTAGCTAAGATGTTTCCAAATATGTCAAATGGATGTTGGAAATGTAAACACAAACTGGGTACCTTTAACATATGTGGTGGACCTGTGATAAGACAAAACAATATTGGATTAAAATACACAAATGGCTTGATGGAATGTTACAAAAACCTCTAATATGTAAACCTGAAGTTTTCTTATTAGGCATTGTACCTGAGGATGTTGGTAATCAAGCAATGTATTTGATTTTACATGTGACTACTGTGGCAAGGATTGCATTTGCCCAACATTGGAAGAGTGAAGAACCACCTACTGATGAAGTGATTTTAAAAAGGATCTTGGACTGTGCCGAAATGGACAGATTGTCTCTGAAGGAGAAAGAAGATACAGACTTCTATCAAACATGGAATTCCTTTTATTATTGGCTAGAGAAATTGGACTATGCATAAATTTAAATATGTTTATGGATTATCATAAAAGAAAAAGTTTGGGGGGCTGACCGAGTAGGTCTGATATTTTTGATGACTGAGGATTTTTTTTAGTTTCTTTTTGTTAGTTTTGTTAGTTAGTAGAAAATAACAACACTGAGAGCCAGTGTGGTGTAGTGGTTAAGAGCATGGGACTGGACTCAGAGGATCTGGGTTCTAGTCCCTGCTCAGCCATGGAGCCAACTGGGTGACTTTGGGCCAGTCACAGACTCTCAGCCCAACCTACCTCACAGGGTTGTTGTTGTGGGGATAAGATGGAGGAGGAGAATGATGTAAGCTACCTTGAGCCCTTGTAGGGAAAAGACAGGGTATAAATCGAAAAATAAATAAATAAATAAAACTTTTTCGAAAAAAGAAAATGACTTGGATCTTTAAAAATGACTTACAGTCCCTCATTATATTCTGAAGATCTCTGATAATAGGCTGCTAGGGCAATATAATCCAATGCCTGCTTATGACATTGTAAACACTTTAATCTATGGTGAATTAGTCTCAATGGGTCTGTGTACAGTGACAAAGCTGGCAGAGCATTTGTTGAGGTTCCAGTTCCAGTTCTTGATAAAACACAAGGTTTATGTGGAAAGGGGGCAAACATGTTGTCTAATGTGTTGAAGAGTTCATTGGAGAGGGTAAAAACATTTGGTCTAAGGAAATGGGTTTCTGTGTCTATCTCTAGGGAACTATGCAATCACTGAGAGATGTATCGCCAAATGCATCACACAGTTCTCTAGAAATATCCACAGCTTTTTGTTAGAGATATTCATATAGGCTTTCTAGCAGTTCACACACTCATAAATATGGTTTGTTTGTAACCTGGGTGTCCATGACTTGGGGACTACCTGTACTTTATCAAGGAACTTCATCTGTCCATAGTCTGGTGCATATATTGATCCCAATGTGAGTGGTTTTTTTTTTTTTTACATTCAAACACAACTTAAGATAAACCTACTTTCCCTGTCTGTTAATTTTTTTCCACTTCAAGATAATAATTTGCTTGTAATATAATGAGTTTAATTTAGAAGTACCAGACATACTATAGAATTATTGACTAAACATGGGTACTTCAAAACTTTCTCTCCCTTTATTATCTTACCAATTTTTGCAAAAAGAAGATCTGAGGATTAATTTTTCTGAGATAGTCTATAACTGTTGCTCTATTTACTACACTCTCTAAACCATTTACATTTACATTTAATATGACAGCTGATGATAAATGCTTGCAAGATGAACTCCTTCAATCCATTGACTGTGTGAGGTCCTCCATGACCCAATCAATACTGTATACTTCCTTTTGGATCACACCGTATAATGGAAAACATACCTATCTGCATGATAAACATAAAAAGAACTTTCAAAAAAATCTAAGATTCACCTGGCATTTTGCTATCCAGATTTCAAATTGTATTAGTTAAGATTAAAGAAACTTCAGGTTAGAGCCTCTTTATGGTCTGTATAAGATGGTAGGCTAGTTCTTCACGTATGTAGGTTTGCTTATTTTAAGCCCCACCTAATTATCAGGTTGATGGATTCAAAACTATAATTAAAGTCTTAGGGTGCAATTCTATGCATGCTTAGAATGGGAAAATGACTATGACTCCCAGCATGCCCCATTTTCTGGGCATGCTGGGACTTTTAGGTCTTTACTTTCATTAATTTATTTAAGTTTTAATAAATAATAGGCAAATATTCATATTAATTGTAAGGTGCAGCAAAGCTGCAATATGTGTTTATGTTTACTGCCTACTTCTTATTTTGAGCAACTCCTTGTCTTGGACTGTGACACACATTGCTGCCCCTCTAATTTCTTGGTTCGCAAGCTCTCACTTAATAGGTACCATGCTGGGAACCGACACATGTGGCTTGCAGGTGGTAAGCATTCTGAATCAGCAATTTTGCCATGGAAACTATCAGTTTATTTATTATTTAGAAATTGATAGACACACTCCTCTGTTCAATGAACACTTGAGGCAAGGAAGAACTAGCAAAAATAAATCCTGATCGCATTTATTTGGAAACAATCCTAAATTATTACTTGTCCTGCATGTATAAGTATCAGTAATAAGTTTGCAGCTTTAAGACTCTGTACCAACATAAACTTAAGGCACATGAGAAGGGTAATAATTTGTCAGCAGTGGTCTAAATGTTGGTTTGATCATAGAAGTTCTTGCCCATCTCTAATTTTGCTTTTACTAGCTAAAATGGGGAGCATATCAAGTGTCAGAATTATTGCAATTCTTGCAGGAGTGGGTTAGGACCTTTCTAGGTGCTTATTTCAAACAGTAATTATTTAAAATCGTTCAGTTATTTCAAACAGGGAGCCTTATGGCTAATGGGGTGGGATAAAAAATGCATAAATACATAAATGTACTGTTTTATTGAGTGGTTGCATGAAATCAACACATGATTTAGCACAGCATTTTTGTTGTGGGCAGTCTTAATAGTATAGCACATGAGAGGGTTCAAAGTGTTTTACATGCACTGTCCCAGTGTCAGATTAGTAGCAAAAATAACAAATATTGTGGCATATTCTTGAAGGTGCCACAAGACTGTTGTTTTTGATACATTATCTTATTAACCTTTTCCTGCAGTGAAGGTTGGATCAGTAATATCACAGATGATGTGCAACAAAATGGCCCTCGATCTCTTCACCATTTTTGAAATTTTGAATGTTTTCTTATTGACGATTGTGTCTTTCCAGAATACATGCAAGCAGAGGTGGGCTGTCAGTCTCAAGAACCAGGAACCACAAGAAAAAAACAGTATCAGAACCAAGGGATCAACAAAGAGAAAAGTTAAAGCATAAGCTAGGAGTCACAATTAAAAAACCACTGAAGAATCAAGGAACACATCAGATCTTAACACCAGATTGTTTCTCAAGCAAAAGCTCACTTTACTGGAACAGAAAGCTGTCTTTTTGTTCTTTATATCTGGCAGATCCTTTGATGGCTATGGCCATGTGTTGTCTATGCCTGTATTTAGTATCTTGTTCCCGAAGTTCTGTTTTGTTCCAGAAAGTGAACTATTGAGGAATTTAGGGACAGCCAAGCCAAGAAAAATGACCAAGGATGGCTGAAACTCACACTAAATTTTGTTTTTTGTTATTTTAAGACAATAGACTTCCAATATTCATTTACTGTGAACCTAATAACCTAGAAACAGTAAGAAAAATACTGATTCCAATGACTACTGTAATTTTAGATCAGTCCTGCTATCTCCCAGCTGAAGTCTATTGTTCAGGCTGAAAATAATTTAATAGCTATTTACAAACTAATATATGCCAGTGCATATCAACGAATGCTAGAAGTTTAAAATAAAAGCAATCAAGCTCTATCAGGAAGCAACATCTTTGCTAGAAGTAAACATACTAGAGACCTTATGTGCCTCCTGTTCAAATACAGATGTATTTTCTGAAATGGGCCCATTTGATGATCCACTCTTGCCAATTCGCCTTCTCTTTTGCTTTTCTCATTATTGTTGGATCACCATGGGCCAAGTCAGACATTACTTTAAATAGCAATTTGGTTTTATTTCATTTTTATTGTAGAGGAAGCACATAGGGCCTGTTTCAGATTAAGACCTGGCGTGGTGGATAAATTCCGGATCGCGTTCCTGCGCCCTCTAGAGTACAAATGAAAAGGGACATGGTCGTCAAAAATTTGAGGTGGAATCGATTTAAACTGTGTGTCTGCTGTAACAACAAATCGTTCTGCAACAAAAAGGCAACCTTTTCCCTTCAGAACTTAAGTTTTAATTCATATGCAAAGAGCTTAATGGATCACTTGCAATTAATACGATCCAATGGGTGACCCCTATGACAATGGGGGGGGAAAGAGAAGCGGCAAAGTCGGAAAAAAGACTGCCGCCCGAACTCCATTGTCTGAAGGCGGGACGCCTCGACCTTTGGCGGGGCGCTTAGGACGGAAGTGACGGGCTTCCTCAAGGCTTTTCTCAGCGCGGCGATCAGGCAGCAGCGCGCCCCATCCTGCACCAGCGGTGGCACTTCCGGGTACTTCCAGTTGTGGGGATCTTCGTGTAAAAATGGCTTTTCAGCTGCCTGGTTATGCAAATATAGTCACCTCTGTTTATCCCTTATTGCTGGTTAGAGGGCAGTGATTGTGTGTGTGAGCGAACGAGCGCCTTGTGATTAAGTCTTTGTGAAGTATCCCAGCATCGTTACATCCATGTTTTGATATGTGAGACATCACTGAAACAGTGCACAGCAACCTTTTCATGTGGTGCAAGTTTATTATCTAATTTCTGGGTATGGGGAGCTGCACTTCTGGGGCAGGGTAAGGAGAGGGAAATGAAAAAGGCAGTGGTTCTAAGGGATAGGATAATTTTTTAAAATCAAATTTAACCTCTTTTATTTTCCCCCACAACAATGAAAACATCTGAAGGCGATTTTGATGGTAAAAAATCCATATTGCACAATATACTAACAAACGACAAGAAAGTCCGCTGGAAACAATATGATCTTCAAACCTACAAGGAATAATGGTGACAGAAATGATTGGGCTGCACTGAAATCAATGCAGCTGTAAATAAGAGGAGTGGATTCTGAGGAGATAAAGATCAAACAGACACAAATGAAATGAAATAGTTTCTATTGTTGCTTATGCTATATTATTTTCAATGTTCACATGCTTCTGCTTCAGTTAAAAAGGACTGTGACTTGTCTGTGAACAGAAGTCTATTGCTGTTCCTTGCAATTGCTGTTAAGTTGATGTTGTAAGCTGCCCCGAGGCTTTTTGCAAATGGGGTGGCATAGAAATGGTTTAAATAAAAAATAAATAAGTGTCATCAAGCTGTATCTGAGTTACAGTGACCCTATAGGGGGAAATGAAAGACCTCCCAGTAGAAGAGGGGGTGGTTGGGTTTGAAAAGTGGCATGGGTAAATGGCCTTCTCAGACCACATCTTTTGTTTAATTGACTTGGGAACCTCATTCTCCATTAGCTTGCCCCTAACAAAGTGTCAAATGAATGTTGCCACTGGAAACCTGGCAGTATGTTGCTTGAATTGTATAGGTCTACTGGGAGGAACAAGAGCTGAGCAGGGATGTCAAAAGCAGGACATTTTGGAGACTGGTCAATATCTAGGCCAGCTTCCCCAACCTGCTGCTCTCCTGATGGCTTGGACTACCACACCCATCAGCTTTGGAAACATATTTACTTTGAAAATAATTTCAGAAGTCTCTTAAATAGATGCATTATTCTGACCACACTGACAGGGAGAAATGATGGAGAACAGCAATGAAAAACTGTGAGATGGGGACGGACTACACTATTTGTTTAAGCAGTTTCTAATTTATAAAGAAATAGAAGAAAACAATAAAATAGGGAGATCTCTTCAAGAAAATAGGAGATATGAAGGAAACGTTTCATGCAAAGATGGGCATGATAAAGGACCAAAATGGCAGGGACCTAACAGAGGCAGAAGAGATTAAGAAGAGGTGGCAAGATTACACATAGGAACTATATACAAGAAAGAGCTTAACATCCCTGATAACCACGATGGGTTGGTTGCTGACCTCAAGCCAGACATCCTGGAAAGTGAAGTCAAATGGGCCTTGAGAAGTCTGAGCAACAACAAAGCTAGTGGAGGTGACAGTATTCCAGCTGAGCTATTCAAAATCTGAAAGTGCTACACTCAATATGCCAGCAAACAGAAAACTCAACAGTGGCCACAGGATTGGAAAAGGTCAGTTTACATTCTGATCCCAAAGAAGGGCAATGCCAAAGAATGTTCAAACTACCGCACCATTGCACTCATTTCACATGCTAGCAAAGTTATGCTCAAAACCCTACAAGCTAGGCTCCAGCAGTATGTGGACCAAGAACTACCAGAAGTACAGGCAGAATTTCGAAGAGGGAGAGGAACTAGAGATCAAATTGCCAACATACGTTGGATCATGGAGGAAGCTAGGGAGTTCCAGAAAAACATCTACTTCTGCTTCATTGACTATGCTAAAGCCTTTGATTGTGTGGATCACAACAAATTGTGGCAAGTTCTTAAAGAGATGGGAGTACCTGACCATCTTATTTGTCTCTTGAGAAACCTATATGCAAGTCAAGAAGCAACCAACCACTGATTGGTTCAAAACTGAGAAAGGAGTTCAGCAAGGCTGTATGCTGTTGCTCTGCCTATTTAACTTATATGCAGAGCACATCATGAGAAAGGCGGGGCTAGATGAATCACCAGTTGGAATTAAGATTGCTGGGAGAAATATCAACAACCTCAGATATGCAGATGATACCACTCTAATGGCAGAAAGTGAAGAGGAACTAAAGAGCCTCTTGATGCGGGTGAAGGAGGAGAGTGCAAAAGTTGGCTTGAAACTCAACATTAAGAAAACTAAGATCATGGCATCCGGTCCTCTCACTTCCTGGCAAATAGATGGGGAAGAAATGGAGGTAGTGACAGATTTTATTTTCCTGGGCTTCAAGATCACCACAGATGGGGACTGCAGCCAAGAAATGAAAAGACGCTTGCTCCTGGGGAGGAAAGTTATGGCAAATCTAGACAGCATACTAAAAAGCAGAGACATCACCCTGCCGACAAAAGTGCATATAGTCAAGGCTATGGTCTTCCCAGTTGCAATGTATGGCTGTGAAAGCTGGACCATTAGAAAGGCTGAGCACTGAAGGATTGAGGCCTTTGAATTGTGGTGCTGGAGGAGACTCCTGCGAGTCCCTTGGACCTCAAGGCGATCAAACCAGTCAATCCAAGAGGAGATCAACCCTGACTGCTCTTTAGAAGGCCAGATCCTGAAAATGAAACTCAAATACTTTGGCCACCTAATGTGAAGGAAGGACTCCCTGGAGAAGAGCCTAATGCTGGGAACAATAGATGGCAAAAGAAGAAGGGGACGGCAGAGAATGAGGTGGCTGGATGGAGTCACTGAAGCAGTTGGCATGAGCTTAGGTGGACTCTGGGGGATGGTGGAGGACAGGAAGGCCTGGAAGAATGTTGTCCATGGGGTTGCAATGGGTTGGACACGACTTCACGACTAACAACAACAACCATTTATATGCGATCTTTTAAGATACTTCTTTTTTCAAAGCAGTTTACAGGATATAATAAAACCATATTGAAACAAACCTCGACGTATCAGATGAAAGCTGCCACTGGAAACCTGGCACTGTGCAATTTGAATTTTATAAGTCTGCTGGGAGGAACAAGAGCTGAGCAGGGCTGTCAAGGGCAGGACATTTTGTTGGTTAATCATTCATAACTAACCAATAAGTTAGAGACAGCTTGATGACACTTAACAAAAATTGGGAGGAACAGTAATAGTGTTCTGTTCACAGCTAAGTCACCATGTTTCTTTAACTGAAGCAGAAGCATGTGAAAAAAGAAATGTCTCATTGTGGAGTACAAAACAAGAATGAGATAATAGGGCATAGTGTTTCTCAGATGAGCCTCTTACCTGATTGTCAGCATATCATATAACATTTTGAACACACTGACAGTAGAAAAAATGTTTGTAATGGAAATTTTTTCAAGTGGTGTTCTGAGTTTAGTGATCATATTGCACATTTGTGAACAGTGCCATCTGGTGAGAAGGTGAAGTATTCATGTAGCTAAAAAAGAATTGTTTTACTTTTCTACTTTTCTTACTATGCTTGAAATTAAGAGTAGTACAGAAAAGTAAAAGCAGAAACATGCCCCCAAACTGAGTGGCAAGTCCAATTTAGTAAGTCCCTGCAAACATGCTGTATCAGCCGTATACCCTACAGCTGTACTTAGGTCACCAAGTCCAGAATCTGTCCATTGTCTAACTGAGGCACAGGTAAGATCAGCAAGGTTTTTAACAGGACTTTACTGTAAAAAGCACATGAAGCAAGAAGCCTGAAGCACAGTGAGGCTGAAACTTTTATATCAGTGTTTTTCCCACTTATTTCCTGCTTCAGACACCTTTCCCTCTTCCTTTTTCATTACTTCTCACAAAACAGTTACACTCAGAGTTAAGGTGTTGGCTCAAACTAGTTCAAACAGAAGGCTAGGGGGTGGGGTCTCACACCTGTACAGAACTAGAACCCAGGGCAAATAGCCCAATATTGAAAAGTCCCTAGGTATGCCGTGGTTCTGTGGAAAACACAGTTTTAGCATGTAAAAGATTACAGGTTCAATTGCTGGCAATGGGAAATAGGGCTGAAAACACACCTGATGGCTAATCTAGAGTTGACTGTGAGATTCAAGTATATTAACATTTCAGTATTTAGTGTCATGCATAGCCTTTGAGCATTCCATGCAGTTCACCTATTTATCACAATAATCCTTATAATAGCAAATTGCTCAATATTCTCCTCCTATAGCAGATGAGAGGCTTGCAGAAAAACAGGTTTGTTCAAGGTCACCTTGTGGTTCTTGTGGCTAGGCAGTTCAAACAGTAGTACCTAGGATAACAGCTCCTACTTGTACAACACAATTTTAGATGCATTTATTCTGAAGTGACCCATGGTGTTCAATCAAGCTTATTTTTGCATGAGCATTGCAATTTTAGAGCATCAGAGCACACTCATTCTTAATCTATCCCCGTCTCTCTTCAAAACAACAAACACTTCTGAGATTCTTGTACTTGTATTCCTAAGCAGCAAACCCCGATGCTATAAACAGACATTTTTAATGTCCAAGCGGAGATATGGCTCATCTTGCAAGTCTGTGCAATTGGATGAAGTATAATTGTATAAATAGAACCTGCCAATTTCATATTTTAAATTAGGACTTGGGTAAAGAATGTGAATTCAGAAAATAACATTCTAATCTAGAGTACATGGTTAAAAATCCCTTTTGCTTGTTAGCTTAACATGATAAGGTGAACTGAGGAAATTTGCCCCTTATAAGCTAGTATAATTACGTTTAGTTCTGAGATGCCATTAGCGCAGGGGTGGTAAGCCTGTTGCCCTCCAGTTGCGCTTGGACTACAACTAACACCTTGCCTAACCATCATACTGGCTGGAGCTAATATAAGTTATTACATTGCATTTATATCCTGCCTTTTCTTCTTTCCAGGAGCCCAAGGCAATTTACATAGCTGTATTTTATCCTTGCAACAGAAAAACGGTGAGGTGGGCTGGGCTACAAGTCTATGACTGGGCCAAAGTCACCTAGTGAGCACCTTGGCAAAGTGAGGTCTAGAACCCAGGTCCAGGTCCCAGTCCAGCACTCAAAGCACTACACCACCATCTAATAACATCAAGTTCCCCATTTCCACAATGGATGCAGTACATGTGCCTATTGATTCTCCATAATCCATGGTTACTGCACCCAGTTTACAAAACATACTTTAAAAAAAAGTAGATGAAAACATTTCTAAACAGTCACCAATAACAATGTGAACTGCAATACAAAATTTGTATTGTATAATAAGTAACCAAAATGATAAAGTTTGAAAGCAATGTGAGATGTAAACTGTTCAAGCTCTGTTGAATGTTGGAAGGTACTGGGAACAAACTTCCATTCTAATCTTCAGCTAATGTAAATGAGATTGATGATATGTGGATTCACTGAAAGTACACGGATGTTAATCCGAAATGCTGAGGAAGTTATGATGAGGTTTGGATTATTAACCACGTATGTGGTGAAATGGTGAGATAGTTGAGGGTTACTGGAAAATAGTATTTGGAAGAGTTTTGGACCATCTTGAAAAGGCATTTTACCCAATCCCAAACCAGTCTGGCTTGGCTTTTTTAAGGAAAACATCCCCCAAATATGGTAAGGTTTGCCACAGTAATTGCAAGACTGGAAATACCATCATGTTGAAAGAATTACAATATGCTGGACATTGAATAGACTCTGGAAATTAGCTTTAGCACTGGACAGTGTAGGACTGTGTCTAGCTGAACATACATAGGACTGCACCCTTAACAAACAAGCTAACAAAACAAATTATTGTCTCTACCGAACAAAATAGGGATTGGTATCTATCTATAGTTTATGCCTGCCAACACTTCCTGTCTACGTAATGCTGGAACTATTCTGATCAGATATTTCATTCCCATTGATTTATAGCAGATGAAACTAATCATTTTTTTTTACCTCTTGGCTGTTTATTTCTATTACTGTACTTGAGCACTCCTTGATACATATTCTCTGTTATTGCTCCCCCTGCATTTTTCAAGTTTAAAATTTTATTTCTCCCTCCGTTACATTTGTTAAACCAGGAAAAAGATAATTAAAAAGCAGAAGTTGCAACACAGGTGGCAGGTAGAACAAAGTATTTTTAATGTGTCCTGGTACTGTGCACAATGCAGGAGTGAGGTTCTTGTTCCAAGAGAATAATTTGTTCACGTAAACACTCTTCCAAAAATTTGAGGAGCCAGAATGAAAGCCTTCTTATAGTCAGTAGCTTCTTGGGAATCTCGGCTTCTACTCAATTTTCTCAGATTACCACGCACCATCCAATACCTGCTATATTTATTTCCATTTCTATGCTGCCCCATAATCCGAAGGTTCTCCTAGCGGCTTCTATCAGTTTTTCTTGGGTTAATCGATTTTGGGAGCTGCTCCATAGATAAACCTAAGAACCACATAGTGAAACAATAGCACACTATTTTCATTGCGGCCACCCACCATTTAGTTCATTACAATTAACAGAAAGAATGTCTCCGTGCTGTTCCCTATTGCAATGTTGGATGCACTTTATTTAAAACCATGTTTTTAGGTGTGTCTCATTTCAAGCAGAATAACCTGTGTACGCCACAAAAGGGAGCCCAAGGCCCTGCACTTTCGCTTAATTCCCTACACAAGCCCTGTGATCGTCAATTTAGGGGGTTCGATGTCACTTTAAGAATGAATCGGATTCCTCTTCGTTCAAGCACCACCTTCTTAGACTTGCCTACCAATCCGATAGCACTTCCCTCTCAGACCATCAGCCAATGGAGGCGCTCCACGAAGGGCAGCGCCGTAGGGACGTGGCTTAGGGCGAAAGAAATGGTAAATGACAGGCCACCCAGCCATTGGGACCCAACGATGAACGTAGGGGCGGGAAATCCGCGCTCGCCCAAATCAATGGGGTAGGAAGTACCCGAGCGTTAGAGGCGGAGCTCGTGTTAGGTAGATAGGCAGCGAGTGGGTGGCGGTTTTCTGGACGGGGCACGTGACAGGAGGCGCTGGGGCTCTCTGGAGTGCTCTGGCGGGTGGGGTGTGTGGCGAGGTGAGCGTTGCATTCTGTCCCCCCCGCCCTTTTAGCTCGAACGAGAGAAGAGAGCAGACGCCTGTGAGCGGAGGGCTCGCGCTTTTGCGCGCGGGGCACACTGGGAGTCCGGCGGGGGCCAAGGGGGGCATTTCGACCAGGCGAGGGGGTGGTAGACATGGGGATTGGCGGCGAGTTTCGTTGATGGGTAGGGCGGGAAACAGAGAGCTTGGGGCGCGACGCGTGAAGGGGTTGGCGACAGGCTTGGGTGGGAGGGAGGGAAGGCCTGAGGTGTAACGGCCGGGGGGGAGGTATGAATGCGTTTGGTCCGCAAGGCCCGAATGGGATGAGGCGGGTTGGATCCCCCCCCCCCATTCTACTAAAGATAAATAGGGTTACTTGTGCTTTCGGATCTAGGTGAGCTGCGTAGGCCTCTTGGGGTTTCTGGGAAGACAGCCAGGATACATCGGGTGGGGAAAGCGGGCCTTTAGTGTTCAGGCATGCGGACCGATGTGGTAATATTGCAGATCACTTGGTGGGTAGCACATGCATGGTATGACTAATCAGTATTTAGGATGGGTGTCATGTCGCTTCTGGGGGCTCGGAGTAAGGAGATGTACACTTTTTGTGTTGGGAAGGAGTATCGACTTAAGTAGAAGGATTCTATAAAAGGTCGCATTTTATTTCTTTTGTCGCGAACTTAACTGAAAGCAAGATGAGGAAATGTATGATTATGGAGTGGCAAGTAGGGCTTCGGGTACGGAGCCTTCCTGCTCTTCTTGAATGTACAAAAATATGTATATCTTCGTGCAAGAAGTATGCCGTTTTGCTATTCCGGATAAGGATAGGACGGGAACGTTTATTTAGTTTAATTCAGTGTACATGTAAAGCAGGGTGACATTTCACTCTGGACAAGGAGAGTTTGCACACTTAATTTCTGTCTGAAATAAATGGTTTTGTAGTGGTCGTTCTCAGAATTAATGATCAAACCTGTTTTAGTTTTTCTGGAAAGCGCCTGGCTATTTAAAATGAGCTCCCTGGACTTAGAGCTCTGAAAACAATTGATAGAAATATGCATCGAATTTCCGTCGAAACAAACATAAAACATGACTTAAGACTGCCTTGAATTTAAACCAATCTATTAGCAAAGGCTGTGTGAGATGAAAAACTTTGTGGGATTGAGTAGTTCAAGAAAAGGAGGTTTGAGGCCATCTCTGGTTTAAAGAAGGAAGTGATAATGCAGCAGTGTGCTATGTGAAAGGGTAGGGACAAAGGTAAACTGCAGAGGGAAGACATGAATAGTGCCATAAAGTGTGCAGGCCTTTGATTTTAAGTAGATAAAATATATAGATACATTTAAGAATTAAGAAATACCTATCATATATGTGTAGTATTCTTATTAATTGCTATTCTTTATTAATGTTAGATGTTTACCTTTGCACAGACCTGTGATGGAAACAGTTGATAGCAACAAGGATAAAAGCCCTTAGTAAGTTTTATATTTATTCCATGCAATACTACAGAAAGGCTTTCTATTCAATCAGCTGAACTGTGAATGGAATATGCATTCCTCACATCAGCACTTGTTAATGTTTCTTGGGAATGTTTTACACCATTTTTGTCAAAAGTAGTAATAACTATGTATTTCTAGCATGTTCTGTGAGCAGTTGGCTGCCCAGAGAGTATAATGCTTATCAGGCGACTTTTATGCAAATTTAATAATCAGGAATAGCAGATTCTCTGCATCTATTTAAAAGTGTCACTGAGCACATTTGTTCCATATGGGCTTAAGTGGCTACTGGGTGTCCTAAATTAACTGAAAGCTGATTTGTAAGGAGGAGTGCCATTTGTGTGAATGTGTATGCAAAAGCATTTCTCATTGCTTCAATGGGGCTAAATTCCTAGTGGCTTTAGGACTTCAGCCCCAGTGCAGGAAATAATAGTAAAATTTCTAGATTTTCCTAAAAGAGGCATAAGTAAAGCCTGTAGAAGATTAGAAAATAGTTTGACACAAGGTTATTAAGCAACACCTCACAGAAGATTTAAACCTGTAGTAGTATCATACAGCAGGAGTGACTTAGAATAATGTTGAGTTTTGCTCCGAACTGATTTGTATCTAGCTTTAGCACTGTTGGAAATATTTTTAATCAAAATGTGGCTCAAGGGAGGGAGTGTCAAATAGCCCTTATAGTACAAAGGCAGATGAACAGACATAAATGGAACCTGCAAGAGGTATGAATGGAAATGAGTGTAGTTTAAGTATCTTTGGTTCAGTATTTAGCACATGGTCTTGTATTAGGGAAGTTTTTCTAATCTCATTGTGAACAAGCTAGATGAAGGCTAGAGATAGGGCACTTTTGAGGGCATAGGTGTTTGCCTTGATGCCAAGTGCAACAGGTCATCTGATACAATATACAAACCCTATGTGGGGAATTAGTAGAAATGTATCATTAGTAGAATTATAAAATAATATACTGAAATGTGTAATTGTAGTCTACAATAACCACATTGCTAGAAAATAGTGCTTCAGTGAAGTGATTGCCCTCCCCTTGATTCTATTGTCTGCTTACATTGCTCCTGCCCTGTCATGCTTGCTGCTGTTTCTGTCTTACCCTCCTTCCTAAAGGACACCAAGGGGGTAGCTGCCATTGGTGCTATACTAATATTCCATGATGTAGTTCTAATGGCAGCTGCTCACTGTCTTCCAAGAATAGAGCTTGAGGCTGTAACCTAGGAAGAACAACAAAGGCTGGGCTACAGCTTCCACAAACTACTACTGCTAACTTGAGGACTTATGGAGGCCCTCCATGCCACCTCATAAATGCAGCCTGGTCTTAAGTTCTCCCCTGTTTGTAAGAGAGAAAGAGGGTTCTGTGACAGAATACAAAGACTGCTTCAGCTCTTGGGCAGTATAGAAGTTAAGGCAGTATATTATTTGTTTGTTTAACTTGTGCTAGGCAGCCAGACAAGTGATTATTTGCAAGCATAGAGTACTATGCTTAGAACTAAATTTATCCAGCTTATAAACTAACGTACTACGTTACCTTTAGATTCCACCTTTTTTCTTCATTCAAGGAACTCAAGTCAGCTTACATAATGTTCCTCAGTAGCTGTGAACTGTTCTCAGGTTTAGAAATAAATAGTCCCTGTAGTAATAATTGCTGTAATATTAAGGTGTTTAATAACCTGCTAGATAAGCACTTAATTTATTTACAAACATAACAGCTTTTCTCATTCTAATTTTTTAAAAAAATATATGCATATTTGTGTGTGTATGGACAGTGGATGAGTGGGAAGCAAATGCGAGTTAGAGGGCAAGAGAGATTTTTCTATGAACATTTGTTTGAAATACTTTATAACTTTATAACAAGAACACACAGATAAAACAGTCTATCTAGATGTTTTGTCATGTACACATGGACCATTAACAAAATCAGTGCTGCTTTTGCACAACTTTCACAATATCTATTATAACGCATAGCTTGACATCAACTTATGCTAACTGTTTGGGTGGTAAGTACTTGTGCATATTCTCAGGCCCCTGTCATCTAGTTCTTTTCTAAGCTGCCTACATGCTTTCCTAAATAAGCATAAGAAAATACAGATATGGGAAGAATTCTTCCTAGAAGCTCTAAATCCTTGTTGGATGAGACTAGAGGCCCATCCAGCATTGGACTAGGTGCCCCTGTGAAGATTCCACACAGAATGGGAAAGCTCCAGCGCTCTCCTGACCCCAGCATTTGATATTTAGAAGTCTTCCTCTGAATATGAAGTTTCATCACTCTAGTTAAACATGTAACGATTATTTTAATTCTTTAGAACCTTCATATACCCTGATGCAGTATGTAATTAGTGTCCTAAATTTAATGGTAAAAATAAATTTATTGCAAAAACTTTGACACTCAGAATGAAGCTATATTTTCCTCTGTTTCTGAAGGTCAGAGGTGATTGTGAATCTTTGTGTAAGTAAAAGGCTGCCATCTGCATGCAAGAGTGTAGTATCAGCAACTTGTAAAATTAGTAGGCATGTTGTGAGCGGAGCTGGCTAGGGCCAGGGGTCAGACTAGATGGCCCGGGGGACCCCTTCTGACTCGCTCTGTTTCTATGTTTCTAAAATCCCCAAGATTTGCAGAAATGGCAGATCTTAAGGCAACCCACAAAACACCCCAGTGAGAATTGAATATGCTGCGTTGCCTGCTACATATTTTGCCTGGAGAGAGATGGAATAGAGTTGCTTGCTGGCTTGCTGGAGTCCTGAAGGGGAAGTCTCACTGATTTTACTAACAGTTGAGCATAAATTACAAAAGGACATGTGTTGGTTACCACTTGAGCAGACTAATTTGCTTTTCTGCAGGGAGCAAATTCTCATCACAGCAGAAGAATGTAGTGTTAAAGCAGAATTCATGGAAAGTGAACAGTGCAATGTAATCAAGAGTATCCTAGATAGGAAAACAAACATTTTGTAATAATATTTACACATTAGATTATGAAGAGGCTATACCAGACTACCTTTAAAAGGCAGAAATTTCCAACATGCTCTTAACATGCCCTGTACTTCAGTTTGGCAGATTTTCTAGATCCAGCTGAGCTACATTCTTTAGCACTTTGTTGAATTAGCATATAAAAATACTTACAATGCTGCTTACTGTTGGAAGCCCACCTCCCATGAATGGTTGCCTGACTTATTTGTCTGAAGAGGCAGCAGAAGTCCTGCAGTCTATTTAAGCAATTTAGCTTATTCTCTGATGAAATGCTAGCTTCGGTTGAGGTAAATTTCCATGCGCCAAATTTCAAGTTCTACAGATTTTAGATTTTCTAAATCCTTGTGTTAAATTGGTGGATTAAACCTCAATTTTCTGGGTGGTAGACTTTCCTGAAGATCATGTAAGACTGAGTAGTGGAATCATTATATGATACACTTTGAATCCCCGTTTGGGGAAGAAAGACCCCTGCCTCATGACTTATCAAATGTAGACCCCCCCCAAGAATTTACCTGTGGCTGAAAGAGGTTCCTATTCTTACAGTTTAGATAATATGTACACTAAATGGTGAGGCTTTAGTTATTCTCTGACAATTTCAATATCTGTGATTCTCAAGCAACTTTTATGTATCAAATGTACTACAGGGAGCATTTTGTGGCTTTTGTTTTCAGGGAAAGGTGTACTTATGCCCCTTTATCAGAGCTGAAGTTTGCTTGTTGTGCTGTTAAATGGTTTTGTTCTTCAGAATCATACTTGACTCAGTTCAAGAATTAAACCCTGAGAAATTGTGTACAAGGCCTTTTGAATTTTGAAAGGCCAAACAGGTGCTGCATGGTACCAGTCTCTTGTATTCGTTACAATTGGCTTGCATGGTTGTAGGTGTTTATGTAATATATATCAAATTGTAATGATTGAAAAAATGCAGATGGCATGTATGAATGCTTGGGTACCAGTAGCCAGAGTTTCCACTGGGCAAGAATGGCATCCTAGTAACTGGTTCTCTGTTTCCTCTGCCCATAGACTGTATGGCCTTTCAGATTTTCTTCTACTGCAACTCCATCTTCTCTCACTAGTGGTTATGCTGGCTTGGGCTGGTGGAAATTGTAGTCCAACTGGGATGCCACTCTTTCCTCACATCTGCCATGGAGTCGAGCTGTGCTACTTTTTTATAACAATGATTTGAAAGCAAAATATAAATGAGAGGAGAACAAGATTTCTTCTACCATACAGGGATTATCTCCACCAAAGTGGCAATATTGTCTTCAGTTATGAAGCTTGGAGAATTGTATGCATTTGTCCCTAATACAACATTCTAGTTGCAGATTGACTACATTAACTTTTGTAAACTTATTTAATAATAACTGTAGCATATCTGCTGGTTGTAATGCATTTCCTTATTTCAAGTAAAGAAATGCAGAGCTGCTCCTGCAGCATCTGTTAGACTGCAAAAATCCTAAATGAACAGTGTATAAATTTTGTATTGGCATGTTAACTGTTCCTCCCCACTTCAGGGAAACATATGGTGAGCAAACATTTTTAGTAACAGGCACATCTCTTGTGTAGTTAATGACTGAAACCTGGAAGCTACACGTGAACATGGAACGATCATGGGTTCCTCAGTAGTGTACAAATATGTTGAATTGTAAGGATGGCTCTTTGATTTTGTTAACGGACTTAATATTGTTTTCTGTCCTTTCTTACATGTATGCATAGACCATGAAGCAGAAGTGGTTTCTGTGTGCAGCTCTGCTTTTAGCAGGTGCTTCTGCTATACTGGCACATGAAGCAGATGACCATGACCATGACCATATTCATGATGACAATGATGTAATAGATATTGAAGATGACCTTGAAGATGGTGTAGAAGAGATAGAGGAATTGAAGCATGAAGCCAGCACTCCTCCTCCACTTCCAAAGGTTTGCTTGAATACTTTATTCCAGTGCAGATATCCATCAAAGGGGATGGAGTATTTTTTAATAAGTTTATAATTTAGTCTGACTTTAACCTTCCTATGAGAATTTGGAGGCCAGATTGCAACTTGCTGCAATCTGCTTGCTTTTGGCAGAAAGGAGCTCCTCCATGATAAGATACGGCAAATATTAATTACATCCCTGCTTAAGTTACTGCATTACCAGGAGTGATTTTGGATGTTTAAAGCTTGGAGCACTTCGTGCACATGTTTTGGGATTGTAGCTTCTTGCACATGGGAATCTGCTGCATTTAAAACTGGAACATTATTGGCTGTGCATTTGGCCAACACAGAGTTATAATGAAAGACAATGCAGCATAGCTTTGTGTTCTGCCTCCTTTTTCTTTGTGTTCTTCTTTTGCCTTTTGAGCTAGTGAACCTTTAAGGCAAAAAACACAAGAAAGGAATAATGAGTTTCTGGCACAGTACTGTATCATATTCCCAGGTTGGAGACTGTGACAAGATGTGGAGTATGGATGTAAGTGATGATCTAAGGAACAATATGTAAGTCTGTGTTGAATTGAAGATCTGTTTTAATCAGTTTTCAACCTTAAAATAGAATATTTTGAAAGGTTGACATACAAACCAAGAATGTAAATATCAGTTCTTCTTTATTCAAAGTAATAATCTATTTAAAGTGTTTGGGATATCTGTTATCACAGTATATTGAAATCCTTCTACATCAGGTTACCTATATGGCCCCAGTCCCAACAGGAGAAGTTTATTTTGCTGAGAACTTCGACAAAGGAACTTTAGAAGGGTAAGTGTTTGTTCAAAGAAGCATTTGTTTTAAAATGAATCAGAGTCGATAACTTGCTTATAATGCAAGTGATTGCATTGTGAGCTCTTCTATATGTATCTTAGAAAACTGAAGTTTGAAAACATTTACATTGATTTAAACTGCCACAAGATCTATTAACTGCTCTTACATTAGGAGAAACCCATGTCATTCCATCATTGGGGAAAGCACAGGGAGTAGTGACATGAAAGGTTATTCTCTGTAGGTTATCCTACTTCAGGCAATATACTTGGTACCAACCTTAATGTCATTTTGACACCAAACTAAGATCCATTTATTTACCTGGGCACTTGAGTGGTAAATCAACTCTGCTTCTGATCAATTGATTTTATTTTTTTATTCTTGAGTGTTTTAATGCTACTTTTTAAAATGAAGGGCAAGATATAAATGGAAATAATACAATAATAAATGTATACTATAATTGGTGGACACTCCCTGTTGAATGTTGTCTTGTTATGCATTGCATTCATCAAATCCTTGGTTTTTAATTTTAGGTGGGTTCTTTCTAAAGCTAAGAAGGATGAAACAGATGATGAGATTGCTAAATATGATGGTATGTATAGCATCTTTCTTGGTCTTCATTGGGTGCTGTGAGGAGAAAAAAATATTTGGGGGCATTAGCATTGAACTGTTTCACCAGATTTATTGACGATAATGTGTCTACGTATAAGCAGACTGCCAGAATAGTTGTCGTACATCAAAGCTTTGTTACTTTAAATGTCTGTAGCTGCATGCTAGAAACAAGTTCTTGTAAGATTTTTATTCACAGGAGAACTACATTTTGCATTTTTGTACATTTTTAAATACAATCTGTGCTTGGTAATTTAAGTTGTTCCTGTGATATTAGTGCTATAAATTTTCAGCTGCTACATTTGTGAATTAACTCACAATTTGTCACTCTTACATGTCACCTGAGTCATTAACTAATGCTTTTATGTAACTTCTTGCTTGTTAAATGAAGAATCTTATGTCAGATTATAGGTTTTCAAATTTTTCTGGAGTATGTTCCACTTGATCAGATACATTTTGCATTATTGAGAGTTGCAGGGACAGTAAAAACTGTGTTTATGTGATGGGGACTAGAATTGTAAATGAGGATAACTCCAACAGGTTAAATTTTATCATGAGAAGCTTGAATCAGGAGAAAAAAGATGCTAATCCCACTGCATGCATAATTTGACTTGCCTATTAAATGTAGCAACTGTTTTGCTGAATGGCTATTTTTGATGATGTGATTATGAGTGTCATTATTTTTCTATACTTTTTTATTTCACTAGTTACACTTCTCTCAGCCTCACCCACATATATGCGTGTATGAGTGTACACCTGACAGTATAGCTAACTCTTCATCTGGTTGATAGAGGAGTATAGTGCATAACAACTCATGCCAGAATAAGTTTTTTAATCTTTAGAGTGCTACATGATTTTGTATTAAGTTTTGTAAGCCATTTCCTTGGTTACAGAGAATACACTTGTATGTTTGTCTTACCTACATTTTTTCAAGATGTTCAAGGCAGCATACATGGTGTACATTTCCCCTCCATTCTAGCCTCACAGCAGCCTTCTGAGGTAGGATAGGCTTTGAAAGACTATCTGGCCCAGGTTCTCCCAGTGAATTCTGTGGCTGAGTGGGCATTGGAAGATCTCCCTCCTTGTCCAGCCATTGAAATCAATGTGCTTTGTTGGCAAGACTTGTGACTAAAGCTCTTAGGCTCAGATCTGTATCTTGTGTTGTACCAAAAGACAAACCTATGTTTAGATTTCAACCACAGATTCTGAAATAATGCATATAAACAAAATTCTTCTGTATGGAAAACATTCTAGCCTTATTGCCCACGTTTTTCTTATGTAGAGAGAATGCTTTTATATCAAAAAGCAAGTCCTTATTTGCAGGCTACATGGCTAGGATACAAATTTATTACTTTATTGTGAACTAGAATAGAGTCTTGCAAGAGCATTTGATCGTGCAATAATGTGCTATCAAGTCTGTTCTCTAGATTACTTCCTCCATTTATTCTTTCTTTCTAGTACTTAATTATCTTCTGAGGTAGGTTTTATTTCATAGAAGTGTTTTTGGTTTATACAGCAACAACTTGCTAGAATTGATAGAGCACAGTTCTTTCAGCAAATAACCATTAAGCAGGAGAAAGAACCAGAACAGGAAGAGTTCTCCACATGCATGTGCCCAGATTGGATGATCCAAAAGCATTCATACGTTGCCTGTTGTCAGAGTAAATCATGCATATTTAATTCTGACAAATCATCATGGTGTGAAGTGGCTCCTAGCAATTCAGAAATTTGCTTTTGACAGTATGGGTTGGATTCTAAGTTCCCTTCTGCCAACAGATTTGCCTTTTTCATCTGCAGAAGTGACTCCACTGGAGGAAGAGATGGGGGTGATTTTCACCAATTTCTCTTACCCTCTGCATCTTCCTGTGCTACCCCATCCCACACATGTTGTTCAGAGGGGCCCTGAACCCTCTGAAGCAGTTTCTTTTAGTTATGCAAGGGGCTGTAGGGGGAGTGGGGATTAGCAAAAAGTACCTCTATCTCAGCTGGTGAGAGTATCCCATGAGATGTGAATGGAATTCTGCTGAAAAGCCACTGCCATTGACAGAACGTTGAGCCTTAGCTGAAAGATTGTAAGGAAGGGTATGTTGTAGGTGACCCTCCAGAACAAAGTTACTTCTGTTTGCTAAACAGTTGCTTTTACTTCTAAAATGTAACTGTAGATTATTGCAGTCAGCAGTGGCTGAAGTATAAATAAGGGTTCTCTTCGTAAATGCTGCCAAAGCCAGCAAAACTGTACATTATGATTGTTGTAAATATAAGGCCTGGAAATGACATGGCTGTTTGTACTATGTGTGTTTGCAGTCATGCAAGGCTTGTTATAAAAAGAGTTGAAGTAACAAGGAGCTTCCTAACCTATTGTGTTTTCTTTTATAGGGAAGTGGGAAGTTCAGGAAATGAAGGATACCAAACTTCCAGGGGATAAAGGACTTGTGCTGATTTCCCGAGCCAAGCATCATGCAATCGCTGCCAAACTTACCAAGCCCTTCATCTTTGATACCAAGTCCCTCATTGTACAGTATGTAGAAGTAGCTTTTTGTGCCCATTATGTTCTGTGTAGTAGTGAAATGAGTACACGAGTGTCTGTTGAAGTGTACTCCATGTATCATATGCAGGTGTACAAGGGTTTTGTTTAAGGGAAGCAGGGGTTGTGTCTTTGAAGTCAAAGCCAACAAGATGAAATTCTCAACCTTGTTGACAAAGTCAGAAAGTTGCTTGGTCCAAATGGTTTTCATCCTAGAGTTCTCAATGCAAAATTGAAATAGCTGACCTTACCAAAATATTTAACATGTCCCTAAAATTAGCCCTTGTACCAGAGGATTGGAGAATGGCCAGCCAATGTAGCACCAATTTTTTAAGAGGGATCTGGGGAATCATCCTAGACAAGTTAGCTTAACTTCTGGTAAATTGCTTGAAAATGTTAATAAAGACAGAATCAGTAAGCACATAGAGGGTCAAGCCCTGCTTAAAAAAACAAAAAATGCATGACTTCCATAAGGGGAAGTGTTGTATCACTAACCTATGAGATTTTGAGAGTGTCAGTAAGCACATAGGCATGGGCAATCCAATAGGCATTGTTTATTCGGATTTCCAAAAGGCTTTTGACGAAGTTCTTCACCAAAGGCTCCTGAACAAACTAAGCAGTCATGGAATAAAAGGGGGTCCTCTTACAGATCACCAGCTGGTTAAAGAACAGAAGAAAAGGGTGGGAATAAATGGCAGCTTCTTCCAATGGAAATGTGTAACCATCGCAGTCCCACAGGGCTCTGTATTAGGACCAGTGCTTTTCAACCTATTCATAAATGATCTGGAATTTAGAGTAAGTGGTGAAGTAGCCTAATTTGCTAATGACATGAAATTTTTTAGGTTAAAAGGTTTAATCTAAACTTTTAGGTTAAAACCAAAAGGGAATGTGAGGAACTCCAAAAGGATCCTTTCCAACTGGGAGAATGGAATGAGCATCAAATGCAGTTCAGTATGAGCAAGTGTAGAGTAATGGATATTGGGGCAAAAAATCCCAACTTCAAGTATCTGCTGATGGGATCTGAACCTGCAGTTACTGAACAAGAAAGGGCTCTTGGGGTAATAGTGGACAGCTGGATGAAAATGTTGGCCCAGTGTGCAGCTGCTGTGAAGAAGGCAAGCTCTTTGCTAGACATACTTAGCAATGGGGAAAAAAATAGAACTGCCAAGAGTGTACTACCTTATACAATTCTTTGGTGCAACCACACGTCGAATATTGTGTTTAGTTCTGGTGGTCTTACCTGAAAAAGGACATCACTGGGTTGGGGAAAAAGCACAGGGAATGACAATAAAAATCACCAGGAGGCTGGAATAGTGGCTACAATAACTGGGAATGTTCAGCTAAGAAAAAGGCAAGTAAGGAGAGACATGGTAGAGGTGTTGAAAATAATGCATGGTGTGAAGAAAGTGAGGAGGGATACATTTTTCTCCCTCTCCCATAATACTTGCAGCTTGGGCCATTTCAAGAAGCTGGTTTGTGGAAGGTTTAGGACAGAGAAAAATACTTCATACAGCATATTGATAGACTTGAGGGGTCCTGTGGGCAGCTGGTTTGCCACCATGTGTATGGAGTCCTGGACTAGATGGACCATTGGGCTAAACTAACATGGCTTTTGTTATATACAGTTGGTAGAAGCTGCCATTATGTTCTTTCAACAGCAGAGATAATAATGCCTTGCTGTCTTTTCCACTATCTGAGCCAATTGCATGTAATAAGTAAGCTATGGTTTGACTGTTAGAGACCTATCTTGTGCTTACCCTCTAATTTGATCCCTTGCTAAAGCAGAATTCAGTGACAGCTTAATTGGGAAACCTAGTTGCCTTCAAGCAGAATTTAAAATTGTGCCTTAAAGTGGTTCTCTAAATACTGATTTGGAGCCAAACCAAAGAGGGGAAGAGATGATGCATGCCCATGATGCACAGTCTTGATGATCAAACCTTGGTTTGCCTGTTCTGTGAAATGAATAACAGTTTTCAAGAAGAGCTAATGAGTGGGGGTAGTTTGTATTTTTGTGTGGGGGTTGGTTTTTTGGTTATGGTTTTTGACATTGTATCCTCTTATGTTATAAACTAGGTATGAAGTCAATTTCCAAAATGGAATTGAGTGTGGTGGTGCATATGTGAAGCTGCTTACCAAAACTAATGAACTGAATCTGGTAAGTGGCATTCCATTGTTGTCTCCTGAGCATTCGTTCCTAATACTTTGTGCTGAATTTTTTCCTGTGTTTGCTGCTCTACAAAATTGAATGTGTTCAATGACTAGCTGTTGCTGTAATAGAATAGGCTGTGGGCCTACATGTGTACACTACATTTTTATAGTCTGCCAAAGGATTGGTACACGCTTTTTGCTGAAAGCTGAGGATCATCTTCATTTTTGGACTAACATTGCAAAAATTGGCACATTGCAAACATTTTCAATGTTAGTATCCTTAAACAGTATGGATTAGTAGTTTGAATTTCATATCGTGGCTTATAATTTTATTGTACTGTATCACTCGAGTCTTTGAAAGTTGGATTTCCAGAACTGTACAATTCTTACTGTAGAAAGACAGTGACAAAAGAAATAGTCTAGTTAGATTTTTATTGGTTCTTGTTAATTTTTTCAGTGCATTTTGTGTGCAATGGGATGGTTCTTAATTTACCGAATTCAGCAGAAGTAGAATCAGTGTTCATAAAATGTAGAACAGGATCTTGTCTTTCTAATTTATACAGTGTTTTTGAAGCTCTGTGTCCGTGTGTTTTAAAGGATCAATTCCATGACAAGACTCCCTATACAATCATGTTTGGCCCAGACAAATGTGGAGAAGACTATAAATTGCACTTCATCTTCCGGCACAAGAGCCCCAAGACGGGCAAGTATGAGGAGAAGCACGCAAAGCGTCCTGATGCAGATTTGAAGAACTACTTTACTGATAAGAAGACTCATCTGTATACACTGGGTAAAGCAGCCACATCTTTGGAGTTTCTTGTGAAATCTAGTGTAGGTAGCGCTTATCAAAGATAGGAATGAATCTGAAGATGTTAATGGCAGTTGTTGATAATATTTTAATAAAGTGAATGCCTTTTATTTCTTGCATGACCCATATGTGAAACCTTGAATAACTTTTTGCAGGAGAAATTAGGAATTCTAGTAGATAATTAGGCTTCCAAATACATATTTTAAATATAGCTACATTGCTAGTGTAAGAAACCTGAAATACTTTCACATTGTTAATTCAAGTGAATGGATATTTTTACATGCTTTATCCCATTTACTGTAAAGATGGCTTCTGGCTGGTGTTTCAAGAAGACAGAGTAGGGATGCACAATTTCAGGTTCACAGACTAAATCCAACCTACATGGGCTTTCAGTCCAGCTCTCTGTGCTTGTCTTGAAGGACATGTCCCTTCCCCAGACTCTGATCCCTTTTCCTAGATAGCCAGTTATAAGTACAAATTGCCCCAAAGTCATTTGTCTGTTGAGAGTATAAAAATCTTAATGAACACCGTTAAATTTAGCCTTTTGGATGAAAGATGTTTGGCATCTCTGCAGACACTAATTTAAAGTTAAAATGTTTTAATGTCTTGAAAATATTATACCTATATTTCCCTGCCTTGTTCTAGTTTTGAACCCAGACAACAGCTTTGAAATCTTAGTTGATCAAACTGTTGTAAACAGTGGGAATCTGCTGTCTGATATGACCCCTGCTGTGAATCCTCCACGTGAGATAGAGGACCCAAATGACAAGAAGCCAGAGGACTGGGATGAAAGAGCTAAGATCCCTGATCCAGATGCTGTAAAGCCAGATGATTGGTGAGTAGCTGTTAGAGTATCCTTGGGAGAAGCAGTGACTTAATAAAGCTGCTGTGATATCTTTGCTACTGGTATGAAAAAAGTCATAAAAGACAAAAGTGAAGTCCAGTTTTTGAAGCCTAATTTCAGACCATCAGAATATTTTTCGCTCGGAATTGCAGCAAAGCAATGCCACTTGAAGTTGAAGGAAAAATTTAGAAAGCAAACAAATCTTTGGTTAATAGTGAAGGTCCATCAGAGAATAGAAAAGGTGTTTATCTCTTGAATATATGCAGTCTGCATGATCTACAAAGAAGAGCTTTTCTCTTTTTACCAGCAGGCATGCTGTGAGAGACAGGTGACACACAGGAGGGCCTCTGGCTGCAGGAGAAGAACTACATCATATAGGCAAAGATGGTTTTTAAAGGGATTCTAGGCTTGATTAGTTAAAGGCTTGATTTGTGCATGGAAGTGATAAGGCAGCCAAAAAAAATGGTATAGGAGTGGTGCAACATGCTCCTTGAAAATGTTATGATCTGTTCCTACTATCTTCTAGGGATGAGGATGCTCCTGCTAAGATTCCAGATGAAGATGCTGTGAAGCCAGAAGGCTGGTTAGATGATGAGCCAGAGTATGTTGCTGACCCTGATGCAGAAAAACCAGAGGATTGGTAAGTTAAATGCTTATTCTGCATTATAGTGTTTTCCACCATAAACTATTGTAGTAATGTATTGGTCAACTTTAAATTATGCAAGTTCATATAGGAAAAAGTACCCCTTTCTGTCTAAAGTTGCACAGGGTTGTACCTTAAGTGAATGATGTGAAAAACGGATTTCAGAACTTGTGTCACTTCACTGCCTGTTTCTTTTTGAGCTTAAACCTGTATCTAGTTGTGTTTGTGAAATATGGCTGGTTGTATTCCAGCACTTACCACATCCTGCATTTTAAGTCTAGCTGACTTCTTCAAAGATTGAACATGCACATATCTGCTTAACAGATTGATGCTTGGTTTGTGTAACTTGGGAAGGATTGATAGGCTGCTGGCAGTCTTTTGCTCAACAAGTTTTTAAAAAGCAGACAAGATTAGTTGCAGAATAGTTTTGTTACCAAAAACAGTTTCTCACCTTTTACTTTAAAGCACTGTAGTATGCTGTAGATTCTTAAATTGTTTTGTATTATGTGTGAAATTTATATAATCATTGTGGTGATTGTGGATAGACAGATTTTCTCCTTCTGATTGTGCTAGAAATTGGTCACTTAATGAAATTGGAAGTAGATTGAGGATAGGAGAACTGCTGTTTGATGCAGTACAATACAGATTAGAACTGCATGAGTAGACTACATCTACTAGCTCAAAGGAGGACAAGCTGAGGACTACATTCTCCCATCATCTCTTACTATTGGCTATGCTGGCTAGGACTGATGGGAGTTGTAGGTCAAAATATCTGGATTCTGCAAGTGACCCATCATTGTATTAGATCAATGGGGCTTCATACTAAAGTACTACTCATTTCATTAGGTCCGCTCTAAGTATAGGTAAGTCCACATCTAGTCCAATGAATGTGTGCAATATGTATCAAAGATGTGGTAATGGTCATGAGTTAGATGGTTTTAAAATAGAATGGACACATTTATGGAGGAAGAGGTCTGTTGGTATTTGACTCAATAACTAAGTTTGGAAATGATATTTCTTCAAACGCCAGTTGTTTGTACATTGTAAACAGCCAAAGATTGTTTTCTTCATGCCCTATTGCAAGCTTACTAAAAAGCCTCTACTTTACACCCACATAGTTTTTTGATCTGTCTTGATCTTGATCTGTCTGCCTGCCTTGATTGGATATATAACTAATGATAGTGAAGTCAGTTATTGAAATAGGGCAAGTAAAAAGTTCATATTGTACCAAATAGTTAATAAAGGAGTATACAAATACTGCACAGATTGATAGTATTATAATCTGTGCTATGGAATGGTCTTAACCCAGTTAGCATGTCACAGCAACAAATCATGAGTTAACTGTTTAAGAATTGTTTCCACTTTGTATAATCAACTGTGAATACCCCATTGAACCCATAAACAACCCAGGTTCCCAGGTTTGAACAAAAAGTTGCTAGGTTAACTCTGGGTTATTTTCAGGTTAAACAACCCTAGTATCTAGGTTTGGATGTCAACCTAAGGCGTGTTCATAGGTTGTTTAGGCACGCTGTAAGGAGTTTGTGTGTAGTGTACATGCTGGCAACTTGTGGATTAGTTATGATATATGAACTGGTACAGTAAACATGATTAGCCTTGTAACATGTGAGGCATGGTTACCTCAGGCTGTCCTGAATATATGCCTAATTTGTTGGCGATGTCTTAAAGTTTCACAGTTGGAAGTTGCATCATGGTACCAAGATGTTATTGTTTGCAGAAGAGAATGATTTAGCTGTAAAGATGCAGTTAATAAGGTTGCAAGTAATGGAGTAGGGTTTGTGTTAACTGTGAATTAACCTAAAGATAGTTGGGATAACTGCATCAATTCAAATGACAACCCACAATTAAACAAATCAAGGATGGCTTGGGAGCAAACAAGCATGCTGGCTTTCATCTACTTCTGCAGTTCTATGGATTCCAATTCTGGGTTATTCCTCCTGTTTGTTGTTGTTAGTCGCGAAGTCATGTCAGACCCATCGCGACCCCATGGACAACATTCCTCCAGGCCTTCCTGTCCTCCACCATCTCCCGGAGTCCACTTAAGCTCACACCAACTGCTTCAGTGACTCCATCGTGCCACCTCATTCTCTGCCGTCCCCTTCTTCTTTTGCCATCTATTGTTCCCAGCATTAGACTCTTCTCCAGAGAGTCCTTTCTTCTCATTAGGTGGCCAAAGTATTTGAGTTTCGTCTTCAGGATCTGGCCTTCTAAAGAGCAGTCAGGGCTCATCTCCTCTAGGACTGACTGGTTTGATCGCCTTGCGGTCCAAGGGACTCGCAGGAGTCTCCTCCAGCACCACAATTCAAAGGCCTCAGTTCTTCGGCGCTCAGCCTTCCTTATGGTCCAGCTTTCACAGCCATACATTGCAACTGGGAAAACCATAGCCTTGACTATACGCACTTTTGTTGGCAGGGTGATATGTCTGCTTTTTAGTATGCTGTCTAGATTTGCCATAGCTTTCCTACCCAGAAGCAAGCGTCTTTTAATTTCTTGGCTGCAGTCCCCGTTTGTGGTGATCTTGGAGGCCAGGAAAATAAAATCTGTCACTACCTCCATTTCTTCCCCATCTATTTGCCAGGAAGTGAAAGGACCGGATGCCATGATCTTAGTTTTCTTAATGTTGATATTCCTCCTATAACGTTCCACAATTCTAAGTTCACATGTCATGTTAAACTACAGAAAGAGCATCCTTGCTGTTTTGTTAGCAGGCATGGATGAGTAGTCTGGTTCCAGCACTTACGCGCACTCTCTTGTCCACAATGATCCAGTTTGTTTAAATTGTGGATTGTTCTCTCATCCAAACTTGGGTCAGTGTGTATGTTTATAAAAATGGAGAAACTTTGTCTTCCCTAATATTTATTAGCTGGGGAAGAAAATTAAGCATATAAAGAATGTAATAGTTAAGTAAATCAAGTTGCCTTGTAACATCACTTAAAGTCCATCACACTTTTCAGAGACCATTATTTTCCCATTATTATGTGTATTGCTTGCTAGCTCAAGAATCTTAACACTACTTTTCTTTATGAAGTAAAGTCTGTTCACAACTGAGGTTTCATTCAGGCTCTGGGAAACAGCTCTGACCCAGCACAGGTTTTCGTAAACTTAACATTCTCATGAAAGATAGGGAGGAATATTACACACCCTATATATATGTGTGCACACACATCCACCCCATTCTTGGAAGACAGAATCAAAACTAGAAGTAAAAAAGCAGCCAATATTTACAGAAGCCTAAAGATGACAACAGTGGTGGAGTTCAACATTAAGGAGCATAGTCTTAATACATCAAATATCTTGAAAAAAAATATTTTTAAGTTAGCTGTTCAGCCAGTGAGGCAGGTTGAATGACATCTGGGGATAAGTGGGCATGTCCTTACTTGGAGGTCTTGTGTTAGAGGAGTTGAGAAGCCTGGTACTACCTCCTATATCACCTCATTAGCTGCATAAGTAAAGAAGTAGGTAGAATTGTTCTGAATAATATTGAAAGTGTTGTATTCTCACTAAGTTTTTTTCAGCTCTGGTATCCTGGTATTGAGGAATTAAATATTAATTCCAGCTTATAGCACAAAGTTGCTTGAATCTTGCATTAATAATCTTGAACTATATAGATTCTTGAGTTGATTACAAGTCAACTACAATTTCACATTTATTTTCAATTTTTAGTTTCTATTAAAGTTACAAAGGATTTCTAGTATTATCTGTGTGATGGTTCCTGTTATTCAATATTGGGTTAGTGACTTGTAGGATAAATTGCTATTATGTCAAAGATACTGTTTAGCCAAAAAACAAAATTAACAAACCCATGTGGGATCCTAAAAAAGAACTCTTTTTTGAAGGGATGAAGACATGGATGGAGAGTGGGAGGCACCCCAGATCGCAAATCCCAAATGTGAATCAGCTCCTGGCTGTGGTGTCTGGCAAAGACCCACAATTGACAATCCAAACTATAAAGGCAAATGGAAACCTCCCATGATCGATAACCCCAGCTACCAGGTAAGATGTCTTATTTATATTTTAAGATCCAAATAAAAAAATTGAACTTGGTGGATTACAACTGTTGATCTTTTAGGTGTACCACAAGACTTTTCTCTTTTGCTGCAACATGGATGAACGTTGTTCCCCTTTTGGAAACAACCTGATGTGTATTAAGACTATAGGTTGCACTTCAAACTCATGGATTGGATGCTATGCTATATATACGCACATTGCTCTTGTTACTCACTAAACAGTTTTGAATCTCAGTTTCCCAAGAACGATATATGCTGCCTGCCTGACTATACCTTAGCTTTTAACTTCAATCATAAATATAAAAGCTTTAGTCTGCTCCAGCAATGGCTCCCTGGGATTTTAGCAGACTTCGTTCACAGCCCTGCTTCCTATTTCATTTTTATTAGAGATGCCAGGGATTCAACTAGGATATCATGCATTCAGTGTACATTATTTATTATGGACCTCTGAGCAGACACCTGTTCTAGTTGTGAAAGAAATGATTAAAAAATAAATTGGAAAAACAGTGGAAAATGCTAATCTTTACATACAATAGATTCATCAGTAATGAAATTGTGGGTTTAAGTTAAAAAAAAAGATTTCCTTAAATATATTAATCAGTACAAAATCTTTGAAGGGTCAGTTAAAATGAATACTTGTGTCTGAATTTACTGAATGGTTTCTGTGCATTCTTCAGGGCATTTGGAAGCCAAGGAAGATTCCAAATCCAGATTTCTTTGAAGACTTGGAACCTTTCAGGATGACCCCCTTTAACGCACTGGGACTGGAGCTGTGGTCTATGACCTCTGACATATTCTTTGATAACTTCATCATCTGTACTGACCGAGCTGTGGCAGATGACTGGGCTAATGATGGCTGGGGTCTGAAGAAGGCAGCTGATGGTGCTGCTGAGGTGAGAAATAAAAGCTTTGCTCCTTAAGTGGCTCTGCCAAGGGTTGGCAAATATTTTCCTATCCTTCTTACTCTTCCTTCTTTTTAGAACAGGTTCCCCCCCGCCGCCGTGTGTGTGTGTGTGTGTGTGTGTGTGTGTGTGTGTGTACGTGTGTACGCATGACTGCATGTGCATACATATTCAAGAGAAAGTACAGGGAGAATTCAGATTTCTTCATTAATGATATGGGAAACCAGTTCTGACTTTTCACTACATTCATACAACTTGGGTTACATAATTGCCCCATTTGTACAAATTAGAAGCCTGTGCTAAAAGACTGATTTATTTACTTATTTATTTAAAACATTTTTATGCCGCCCCCATCGCATCGAAGCCTCGGGGTGGCTCACAACAGAAACAAAATACATAAATAAATAACAATATAACAATAAAAAGGTTATTTAAAAACCTCTGGTGCATCTCGGCTAAAAATTTAAAATCCTATAAATAGAAATAATTTAACAATTAAAATAAGTTTTAAATAAAAAGGTCTTAGCCTGGCGCCGAAAAACAAATAACGACGGTGCCAAGCGGACCTCTCTGGGGAGCGCATTCCATAGATGAGGCGCCATCATTTACTATGAGCCAGTGTGATGTAGTGGTTAAGAGCATGGGACTGGGACTCGGGCAATCTGGGTTCTAGTCCCCGCTCGGCCATGGAGCCAACTGGGTGACTTTGGGCCAGTCACAGACTCTCAACCCAGCCTACCTCACAGGTTGTTGTTGTGGGGATAAAATGGAGGAGGAGAATGATGTAAGCTGCCTTGAGCCCTTTGTAGGAAAAAGGCAGGATATAAATAAAAAAAATGGTAGACCTTTAAGTCAAAGGTATTTTATTCCACACCTGTGTTGCATAGGAAACTGTGGTTTATACCATTGGCCCCCATCTGACAGGCAGTGGTTCCTCTGTGCTTCAGAGAAGAGCCTTTCCCAGCCTTTCCCAGCCTGACCTGTAAGTGTCTGGGCTTGAATCTGGAATCTCTTGCATGCAGAATATGTGTATCAATATTCTGATACACACAGCTACAGCTCTTCTTTTCTACAAATTCAAATGCACTTTATTGTTTCCTCCAGTACATAACAGGCAATATGGCTGCTAAAGGAGGCTGCAATCTCTTGCTGTATCTCCTAGCCTTTCTGAGCTGGTGCCCACTCTTATAATTTCCCCAGAAATAAAACATGCCTTGATCCATTTAGAGTGTTGACATACGCTGTTGTTTTTTTTTAATTGCCTTCTTTGTTGGGCCACATGACCTGTCCTATAATTTTTCATTTGTGGCCATTAGTTATCTTCTGTGATTGTTTTAGCTACAATCCATATTTCTATTGAAATTTTATCATTGTTTTTTAGCCTGGAGTAATGGGTCAGATGATAACAGCTGCTGAAGAGCGTCCCTGGCTTTGGGTAGTCTACAGCCTAACTGTAGCTCTGCCTGTATTTCTCATTGTCCTCTTCTGCTGCTCGGGAAAGGTATGTGCTCTGGAAATTGTGAGTGTTAAAATATGTTCGGTAGGAACAGGATGGATATTAACTATTTAGGAGAAATTTCATTGTGGAATACTTCTGACAATTGTTTCAGAAACAACCAAGTGCTGCAGAATACAAAAAGACAGATGCTCCTCAGCCAGATGTAAACGAAGAAGAGAAAGTGGAAGAAAAAGACAAGGGAGAAGCAGAGGATGAAGAGGAAGAAACAAATGAAGAAAAACCAGGTAGAATAGATTACTGGTCCTGAAATTGCTTGAGCTTTCTCCTTTATTTATTTTATTATAAAAATGGAAGTTTAACACCAATGAAGAATGAAAAGGTGAATACTGGTCTGCAGATGTTGCAGTGACATTCTTTTAAAGAATGAACACTTCATGTTTATACTTTAGAAGAGAAGCAGAGGAGTGATGGTGATGCAGAAACTGCTAGTCAAGAGGAAGAGGAGGAGGAAGAGGAAGAGGAAGGTAGTAAACCCATTACAGAGGTATGTAACACTTCATTCTGGAAGAATAGTAAAACTACAGGCTTTTAAATCCCTTATGTAAGAGTACCTTGTATAGAACGTATTTCCTAAACCATGAATCAAAACCTTGGCACAGATGGGATCAGTTCTGTGAATTCTGAAAGCCATTGCAACTTCAATGTTTAAAAACCCTTATGAATATGCTAGTATCTGGAAGGGTGCAGTCTTTTTACCCCTGGTCTCAGTTTGCCCAAGCCTCTGAACTCAGAAGCTTATATGAATCCTATACCCCAGATGATGTGGTGTGGTGGTGACTATTGTTGCACACCATGAATTTTGTGTACACTGACATTTTCAGCCATTGAGATAAAGCATCAGGGAAGGAGGGAGGCTAGGGCGTAAATAGGAATTGGCATCATTGCTGAACTGAATATTATGCTTGTCCAAAATTTCCACTGATGAAGGGGGGAGATACTGGATTTTGCTGCATGTTCTGGTAACTATGTTGTTTCTTACGCACACACTTGCTGCAGTCTACCTCCAGTCTTCCAGGACCTTGTCAAAATGAGAAGTTACTATACCAGCACAAAGAACTACTTGAAGATTGCTCTAGACAAAACATATTTGGCAATGCATGACCTATACGTGGAATAATTTACAAAGGAAACTTCTGTTTTAAGTGTGACATTGTTACCATAAGCATTAGTTTTTTTTGTTTTTTTTTTTAAAGGCACCACTAGATTACTTGAGCTGATGCAGTTTACTATTTTGTAGTAAAATTGAGGAAAATAAGCATGGCCTCAGTATTACCTTTTCTCCTGCTTTGGACTTGGGAGATTTATGAATTAGTTTTTAATGCTTAGTCTAAACATATATGCAATGGGATACCAACAATTTGGTTAGACTAGCAACTGAAAAAGCAAGCTACTTCATTTTAAACAATCGCTTGTCTGTGTTTGGCATTGGTAACTACTGTTGTTGAAAGAACAAAGTTCCAGCTGCAGACATCACTCCTCTTGGATAAAGAAATCCTCTTACTACTTTCTCAAGCTTAAAAATAAAATTTTCATGTAAAGTAACTTTTATGTAAATAAAATATATTTTCCTATCTTTACAGGAGGAAGAAACTGTGAATAGGTCCCCCAGAAACAGAAAACCAAGAAGAGATTGAAATATCCTAAGAACTTGATTAATTTTCCCCAACATGTTTTTGGGAGAAGGACCTTGGATACCTTTTGCTGAAACTCAAAAAACCTCAAGACTTCATCATCCACAGGTTCCTGTCAAATGCTCTCCAGTGTAAATGAGTGTTTAGCAGTCAAATATTTGCAATTGTGTTTTAAAATAGAATATTCCTGTAGAAGGAGAATGCATTTAACACAATCGAGCTATGAATTTCTGGAATGTTACAAGAACTAACATTTTTCTTTATTTTTAAATAGAATGATAGAATAGCCAGTCTCTCAACTTTGGCTTAAATTAATGTATTAATCTGTCAATGGAAATGAACAGCAAACCTTAAAAATGCTAGTTATACAGTTTTTATATTTTTTTTCTGTACAAATGTTTTACAAACATGGGCACTCTTAAATCTTATTTCCCTTAGTTTGATCATGTTAAGGGGCCAATGCCGTTAAATTAACCATTTTCACTTCCATCCAAGACAGGATAGTTTAAATCTATTTAAAGAATATCAAGCACTGAAACTTTTCTTCGCATTCAAGGAAAACCACAAAGAAGCCATGTAATACTTATATTGGTCATGGGTACTGCCCAGAAAAAACAGTATTCACAATTGACCTGAATTTTGGAGCAAGTTCTGGTGTAGGGTACCAAGTCTGAGACTGGGTTATCTTGTTGCTTTAGGCCTTGACTACTTCTTAATATGAACTTTATTTTCCTTGTGTTTGGGTTTTTTTTACAGTCCCCCCCATGGTTTTTCAACTCCTTCCTGTTCCAGCTTCTGCTACTATGCAGTTTGTTCAGAATGCAGCTTAGCTGCTATAGAATACATATGCTCAGCTCACTGTTAAGTCTGGTGTGTGTGTGGTTTTTTTTAATCTCAAAAGGTAGAACAATACCTTTCTGGGGCCAAACACTGTGGACAGGGACAGTGTTGCTAAGTTTTGCATTGTTTCCATTGTATGTACATTCATGCACAGATGAGGCATAGACAGCCTAACCTAAACAAACTTGCACCAAAAGCAGATGTCAGTATTTGTGGCTGAGGAAGGAGTATGTGAAAACATACTGGGCAAATGTAATATTTGGAGTCTCAATCTGCTCTTCATGTATCAAACTATATTGTGAATGTAGGGGGGTCCAGATCCAGCTGAATAAATTTTTTAAAAAATGTGTTGCATTGAGTATCTAGCCATCTAAAACCATTTTTGTGTGGAATACAGACTATCAGTGTATAGCTCTAAGAATAAATTTATTCTTTTAACATTGTATTGGAAGACACTGGGTCAGAGGAAGAGAGTAAATGTTTTGCTACCTGTTGCCCTCTGCTTACGGGCAAAATGGTTGTATGTGCACTGAATAGGAACACTCAAGGCTTTTACTTGCAGATAAGAAATTTTCAGAGTGAGAGCTTTTGCTGCGTGCAAGGGATGATTGTCAAACATTTGAACAGGACCATAAATGCACTACGGAACGTTTTGGCTTGATCAGTGTGTAACTTAATTCAAACCTGTTTATCAGTCTAGTTATGGACCACTTTCCTTTTAGAAACTAAATTTTATTCACCTTCTAAGACTTCTAATTACCAGATCTTTCCAGAGTAGTGCTGCTGTCCTCACTGGAAGCAACAGCAAGCATTGCTTGGTTAATAGCACCTTTTAGCTATTAAGCAGATTGCAAAAGGAACTCTTGTCCATAGCTGCCTGTCATTTATTTTCCTAGACAAAGTGACTTGCCATTGTCATTTTAACCCCTCAGTTTGTGCTAATTGTAAATGTATTTGAATGAATGCTCTCTGCCTTGTGAACAAGCTGTTGTTCCACCAAGGCAAAAATGGGAAACGTGTTCCTCTTTCTTCAGAGTCCAGAGAATAATGAAATTGACTTTTCTTTTTCAGGTGAAGGTGATGCTTAATTTATAGTTAAATATTTGACATTCACAGGATCTCTCCAGAATGCTCTCCTGCTTGCATGTTTTGGCTTTTTCATGTCATTAAAATTAGAAAAGGCACTACCATAATTATCTTACAATCTGTTGCTTGAAATATGCTAATTACAAAAAGAAAAACAATTCACACTGGGCTCAAAGGTGTGTATCAAGGAATACAGCACACTGAGAGAGGACAGATAGATCAGCTATTTCTGAATAAAGCAAGAATACACATATGAAGTCAGTCGCAGCTTCCAAATGACTGACTTTATAAATTTTATTAAGTTTGAAGAAAACACATTCTGCTGTTGGAAATCCCTTATACTGGCAATTGAATTGATAGTGGGAAAAGCACAGTCCTAGACTGCGTTAATGACAAAACTTTCCACTCTCAAATAAGAGAACGTGAAGGTATTAGACTATTTTTTATTATTTTGGATAACGAAGTGCATTCTGGCATTTCAGATCCATCTGTGTTAGTGTGTTGGACAAAAGTTTAGGTGCTTTTAAACAAAACCATGCACTTCAATAAATAAATGGTCTTTCATACATGCAATCTAGCATAAATTTAAAATGTTCATACAAAATGCACTGATAGTATATGTAGATATGGACAGGTGAGTCTCATGCAATCAGCCTCAAATGGGGAAAGGTATCTTGGATCAATGTTTGGCTCCAGTTAAGCTGTGGCAGTAAATATGGTGCTAAAGATTAATTTTTGGCACTGTTCTGCCTTTTCTCCACTATAGTTTTCTAAATGCCAGTATTGCCTACATAACAGTTTCAGATGCAAACCCCTCAAGTGTTGGTATACAAGACTGACTTTCTCATAAAAGTCCTGACTGTTATAAACCTAAAGATGCAGTATGCATATAAATATATTGGTTAAGTTATAAACAAATGTAAGCTTACTCTAATAAAGAAACATAAATCACTATTTTTTCTATTGTCTAGTCTGCTATAATTTTTTAAAAGCTTGGGTTTATGTACAATCTAAGGAGAGAGACTTAGGCAAATCTTGAGAGAAACTTGAGGATTTTCAGGAGTAAGAGACCAAGTTCTGGAACAACTGGATATCATACAAAAGGCAGAATAGTGAAATACTCCACATTATTTGAAATGTGCTGCTGATATACTTTGAGTTTAACTGTTAAAAGTGCTAAGTTGCAACTGCATCATGTTTTAACCAAGTTGAAATGGAAAGCATTGTTTAAAAGGAATTGTTCAAGTTTCTAGTGAGAAATGCTTTATAAATGTTGAAGTGCCAAGAATCTTTTGAACTGGATCATAAAAATACACAGTTGCTTGGGTTGCTCATATTGCTTTTTTAGCTTAATTGTCATATCTGGACATGGCACCGTATCATCGTCGTTCTACAAAAGCTAACGGTACAGTAAAATAGTCTAGAGACTAGCAGAACCACATGGGAGGCATGTGGATCTAATGAAGTTGATAAACCTACAACTATCAATCCAATTATCAAGTTTGCTGTGGCTCTTAGGTACTCGGAATCCACCAGCATTTGGAGGACCATACATTTCCCACATCTGCTCCAGAAGATAGCAATCCATAGAAAATACCATGTTTTATATATTAGGTAATACAAATTGTACTTGCACCTGATCCTAAAACAAGAACTACCAAGGAAGGATTAGAATTAATAGTGTAGAGCTATAAGTTGCTTTTAAATTCTGGTCTTTCTCAGATTGTTGGCCACTTTTGGTCATTGCTTCAAAATTACATTTTCATAGCTCAGTATTTCAGTACAGAGCTCTCTCCTATTCTCTGCTTCCTGCTTGAATCTACTGCAAACCTATTTCCATGGGTAATGCATAAATCTAGTACAGTCTCCATACAACACAGCCTATTCAAAGAACCATTTGGAATTGCATTACAGGGCTTGGGTTAGGCGGCTTTCTTCTGCAAGGTAGCTTCAATAGTCGGATAGAAAATTGGTTGACTTCGTCCAATTAGGTAAGATATTTTTATAGATTTAAAAAGCTCGAAAGTTTGGAGGCCACTATTTTATATACCTAGCCCAGAGTGGCAGCCTTCAATTTACTTCCTGACCTTGTGTTTGAAAGTCTAACCAGCTCTTGAAAGTAAGTGTATTTCAGCATAGAACTACTTTTTCCTCAGATGTCTTGTGCAAGCATGTAAATTGCATTGTGGCAATCGTGTTAACGGGCGTATAGTACTAGACCACTTATTGAGGGTTGTGAAGAGGGGTCCCATGCTAGCCCAAATTTTGGGGAAAACCGATCAGCAGATCCGCTTCGTCAGAAAAAAAAATTCTGGCTCGTTCTGTGCTTCCTTCTGGTATTACATAATTTCCTGCTTTATAATTTCCAAAGCCTTGTGGAGAAACACGTTCATCTTTCTCTCAAAAGTAGCGTTGTTTCCATTGTCCGTGGGTTGAAGTTGAACCAGCAGGAGAACAATATGAAAACTAGAAATAGTCATAAATCCTGGACTGTATCAAGCACAAGCAGCAGGCTAGCATCTAGGGAAATTTGTAAAGCGAGAGGAGTTTGGGACTTAGACTTAGGAGGTGACAGGTAAAGGTTCTGGTTATCCTGATCAATGTTAACTACTAGCTCCTTTTGTTAAAACCTTTTGCGAGAGCACAGTATGCTATTTTTTCCTATGATGCAGTAGAAGAGAAATCGAAGAACCTAAAATGGCAGGACTTTTAAAATTAAAGGAACTGGTGAGAATTTAAGCTTTTTGTTACAGTCCTGAACTAGAATACGTGCCTATGGTCGTTTTTAGTGATAGGCCTTTCTCAGCACTAGAAGATAAGGCTATTCTTTCACATACTTATTCGTCCTTTATTGCTATTGTCCAATACGTAAATATTCCTTTGATGCTTAACTAGGGGAGGGGTAAAAGAGTCCGTACCCCCTCGAACGCCTCAGCTATCGCTACTATAGGCAACGTAGGAGAAGCACTTTTTGTCAATCATGAAGCTCTACCCTTTATACTCTTCCAGAAGATGAGGAGCTGAGGGGGAAATCCCTTCCCCCAACTTTAGCCAGCTTCTTCCGTTCTCATATCCCATTGGCTTGTTTGACCGTTTGTTAATCACTGCCACCAATGCATATGCGGGTGGTGACGTCAGGCACCACCTAGGAAAGTCCGCCCCCTCAACTGGGCTGGCTCACAAATGGGGAGGGGAGGGAGGCAAAGTGATAAAACAATTTCAAGATGGCGGCGGCTGAAGCGCGGATAACAATGGGAAACGGGAGGCTCGGTTGTCTCTGGGCCTGAACTAGGAGCGGGGCAGGAGAGATAAAGTTGGTAGTGGGTCGCCAGGCTTGAGTCCAGGAAACAGGGCTTCAGCCCCTCGGGGAGTGGGGCGCCCCCGCCTGGAAAGAGTGGTGGCGGCGGCGGCGGCAGCGGCAGCGGAGGAGGAAGAGGAGGAGGAGGAGGACGGAGCGTTGGGGCTGAGGGCTGCCCGGCATCCCTCGCCACCAGCCATGGCGGAGTGAAGAGCAACCGAGTCTTGTGTCCTTTTTCTCTTGTCCTCGGCTCATGGTTCTGCCTCCCTGCCCCATGGCGGAGTTCGTGGTGCCGCGGCACAGCGCGGTAATGGAGCGACTCCGCCGGCGGATCGAGTTGTGCCGGCGGCATCACAGCGCCTGTGAGTCCCGCTACCAGGCCGTGTCGCCCGAGCGCCTGGAGCTAGAACGCCAGCAAACCTTCGCCCTTCACCAGCGCTGCTTGCAGGCCAAGGCCAAGCGAGCTGGGAAGCATCGCCAGCCGCCCCTTCCTCCCCCGGCAGCCCCGTCGCAGCCGGCTTCCTCTGCTCCAGCCCCGGGTTCCGTGGGCTCTGCCTCTACCTCTGTTTCTTCCGACAGGCCCGGAATCAACGGCCTGGACGCCGACACCGCGGGCGGTGAACAGCAGCAACAGCACGGCCGTAGCAGTGCTCTCATCGCGGTAAGGTCCTAACTGGACGGGTGCAGGGTTTGTTTTGGTTTTGAGGAACCCGCGGCTCCTTTTTAAAAAGACTCGGGATGTGTGGCTATTTTGTAGCAGTGGGGATTCTTGGCTATAAAAGCCAAGGCCAACTTTTGGAAGAGTTGCGGTTTGAAATGATTTTTCTTTAAAATTTAATAATTTATTATTTGAAAGGACTGTTTTTCCATTTCTCGAATATCCCGTATTGGAGGACAAAGTGAGAGGGTATTTGTTTTTCTTCTCACCCCTGATGCAACTGTAGGGAAGGAAGACTTAATAATTGCTTATTCTAACTTTTTCCCCTCTTTACGAATGCTTATGGTCCCTTCTCCCAGCTACTTCAGGCACCTCTGCAGTCCCAACGATATAAATTTTCAGTGTTTCCAGAGAGTAACAGTCTGTAGAAAAAATAAACAAAAAAGTAGCAAATTGTGGGTTCCCAGCTGCATTGAGACCAACAGGAAGGGTTAAGTGATAATATTGTTTTCTTTAAAGCTGCCAGTGGGTGTCTTGGCCCTCCAGTGGAATGTGGCATTAATATGGTCCATATTGGTAAACAGTTGAATCTATTCAGTATTTGGAATTGAAAATGCACTGAAAACTCAAGTTATAGCATATAAAGATAACTATTTGGCAACACACAATACACAATGACTGTATTCCATTTATATCAAGTTCATTCTCTGGGGATCTAGGGTGGTTAATTTAGGAATTAGTCAATTTTATATTCATAGCAATCTTCTGAAGTAGGTTAGGTTGAGAGTGTGTGACTGGCCTAAGTGTCACTCAGTGAGTAGGGATTTGCATCTAGGCCTCCCATATCCAAGTGTGACTACAACCATTCAGGCAGCATTAGTGGAATGGTTTCATATATGAAAAACTTCAAAGTTGAGACAAGAGTATAAGTGAAGGACAGGTAAGGATTGTCTACACCAGAGGGTGAGAATTTCCTTCCAGATAACATACTTGCTACAGATTGATCCTAATAATCAGCTTACCACATTGTGTATACAATTAGTTTACATAAAATAAGGAAAGTTACTTGAAGAAGTGCTTTGAAACCTGTATTTTGTATGTTGGAATAGGTTTTACTAACTCCATCCCCGCTTATTGAATGGCCAGCATGGTGGGGCTATTGAATTATTGGGGAGAGAGAGGAGTGCTAAGAAACCAAAGTTAACAGCAGTGCTGTTGTGGTAGTCCCAAATAAGTGTACATGTCAGTGTTCCATTTTCACTTTAAGATGTGTGCCTTTGAGGTAAGCTTTTGTAGTTCTTAAATATTCATGTGAAAACAACAGACTGTAAGAATTGAAATTACTCCTTTATGCATACTGCCTTGTCCAGAGCTGTCAATTCAATATAGCAACAGTCCTTTTAAGCTTAAAACAGGCCTTTCCCAATCCTCGATCTGAGATTTTTTTTAACCAGAGATATTAGAAATTAAGCCTGGAATCTTATACAGTCAAATCGGAGTACTGTGGTCTCTTCCCAATGACACAGTTAAAATTTTGGCCTGCTGTTGAAATTGGAAGATACATACTCTGATGGTAACTTAAGTATTATCTTTTTATTTAAATATGTAAGATATACTAAAGAAAATGGAAGGCTGTGAATTTCTTAGGATTCTGTCCCTTGCATATTAAAATGAAGGAAATTAAGTAAAGTGGAAGTGGGTTTCCAGGCTATTCAAGAATGTATGGCTTTCAGCATATCTGAAAGATGCATCGAAAAAGATATTGATGTTCCTAAGGCACAATGCTACTGGTGTCTAGAAAGACAGACTCTGAGCAGTGGGGGAATATTGGAAGTCACAGGGTTTTCTGTTCTGTCTAAACATGCGCAGGTTTGGGCCCTTAGTGAGTTAGGACACCAGCACCCTCCAATTCAATTGCACAGTGTGAGATGCAGTGGAGCCAATCTCCACCACACTTCACATTATGCATTTTATGTAGACAGCTGTTTTCAGCGATACAGATTAAGTGCTGGGGAGGGGGTGGGAAGGGGGCAGGGGGAGGCTGTCGGAATCAATGTAAGCCATTTGCCTTGGACTGCTCTCTCTCCTGTCCCTTGGAAGAGTTTCAATCTCCCTGAGGCCACTTGTATCCTCAGAGAGGCAGCTGGCATGGTTCTTTCTGCACTGGTTGTAAAATGAGCACTAGCATGGCCTTCAGAACTTCATTTCCAGGGTCACAGGACCTCAGAACTGAAGTTCTAAATAATCCTGTGGTCCTCCAGAGAATGTTGAGAAGCCATAGGAGTGCACCTATTGTGTCTAAAAAACAAAATGAGTAGCCCTTTTCTATAGTACTTTACATTTTTGTGATCTCTGTATCTGATAGAATCAGAAGTTGACTGGGCCATTAGTCACTTCTCTGTTTAGAAGCTGGTTGGGGCACAGTCAGGAGGATGGGATGCTTTAATCTTTTATCTGGCGGTGAGGTTGTAAGACATTCCTGTGATCTGACACTGTAGTAAATGGTATGTGTTTTGCTTAAAAGCTGTTCAGATCTTTTTAAAGTAAAAATGGATAGGTTCTTGATAAGAGCTCATTTCATCTTAAAATATAGACAAGAAAAATGGCTCAGAGAATAATTAGATGACTTTTGTTGTATACAGTTTTTATTATAAGAGCAGTAAATGTTAAGCCGTTCAGTCTTTTAACAGTGGACTATTCTTGACACTGGTATGATATTTCTAAGCTAATTTAGTATGAATATTCTAAATACTTCATCATCTACTTACCCTGGAGGAATATATTATAGTTATATATTTCTCTTAAGGTTCTAAGTTTTGAATTTCTTCCTTCCCTGATTATTTTTTGGTGGTGGTCTCCCACATCCTGTTGCCAAAAGGGAAGGGCCAGTTTAACAAAAGGCTTAGTAGACCTGCTTATGACTGTACACTCTCTGCAGAGCATGATTTATAAACAGCTTACTGCTTTGACAGTTTCCTACATTGTTCAATAATTTGGTCATACAGAATAGGATAAGCTACTAATTTTAATGACCAAAGAATTAAGTGAAATTAAAGTAACACAGAATCTGATGATTTTTCTGCTTCATTTTTTCTTCCCTTAACAGCAAGGAACTAATGTTAAAAATGAGGTACTTAGCACCACTGTTTTCATAAAACAACATTCTAAACATTTGTGGAAGAGCTAGTGAGGCATTGGCTTCCAATTTCATTATTGGCAGATGTGCTAAAATTTCGAGAGACTAGGTTTAAATAATTGTATAAAGAACTTGTCCTTGTACTCAGTTCATAGAACAGACAACAATCTTGTTAAACTGGAATTGATGAAAAGTGCATCTATTCCAGAAAGAGCATCTCATGAACAGAATTCCACTCATAGGAACAAAAACTCAAAACACCACACAGTTTCTAAGAAACATGTCAATTACCATTGTGTTTTTACCTTCAATGAAATGTAGTTTTCTTCTGTATCCATTGTACTCCCTTTATCATGGATGTGCATGTACTTTTTACCAGCAAAATCATAATTAAACAAAAGCCTGTTGATCTAATTTACTTCTGCAATGCAGGCAGCTATGCCCTGGCAAATTTGTTTGTTTGTTCAACTTATATTCCACAATTAAATTAGTCCCAAGGACTCTCTAAGCGGATATGTGAAGGCAGCGCTGCTGTTCTAGATCATTCATCTACTTGGTTGGGAGATTTTGTGGTTGGGAATTAGATTCAGGAAGATGGCAGCACCAATAGCTGTTACATAGCTTTTGGGCCATGTGATATCTTTCACCCATATATATACCTAGGATCTACTGAGATGTGGCCCAATGTGGTGATGCATGTTTTGGAGATGGGATGACAGCAAAGTATTAAAGGGGCTTATAATCACAGGTGCTTTATGTGAGTCAGTGTTTCTGCTAACAAGTCAAATTGTTGCAAAACAAGTTGAGGTAGGGTGTTGTTGTTTTTCATTAGTCTGTAGTTTCTTGGCAAGATAATGCTGTTGTCTAGCATATCTCATTACATTTGATTATAATGATATCTTCTGCATTACAAAGCACTGGGAGCAACAGATGGTGCTGTTGAGTTGAGCTGGGTGGATAAATTAGCTTTTTATTGTACAGGGTTCTGAAGTTCTGATTTAACAGGAAAGTTTCAGCTATAGATGCAATTTATTCAACTAAAATAGTTAAACTATATGCCAGAAATAAAGGATCCATAGAGCAGGCCTGTTATTGCCTTGAGATGAACTCAGTTGTGTATTTTGTTCCTTGGGAACAAATACTTTACATAGTTCTGAGATTTATATTTGAGTGCCATTATTTGAAATAGATAGAAATCTATTAATATGTAATTTATAAAGAAAAGTTATGCTTATTATATCCTAAATTATTTTGAATTTGCATGCTTTTCCCAGTAAAGTTTGACAAAACAGTTTTCCTGTTGTATGTTTGTAAGAAATAAATGAGTTTCATATGTATCATGAGTACAGAATGGACAAATGAATACATTTTGATTGCTCTTTAAACAACTTGTCCTATATTTCCTTTATTATATCACTAGAGAGCCAGTGTGGTGTAGTGGTTAAGAGGATGGGACTGGGACTCAGACAACCTGGGTTCTAGTCCCCACTCAGCCATGGAGCCAACTGGGTGACTTTGGGCCAGTCACAAACTCTCAGCCCAGCCTACCTCACAGGGTTGTTGTTGTGGGGATAAGATGGAGGAGGAGAATGATGTAAGCTGCCTTGAGCCCTTTGTAGGAAAAAGGCAGGATATCAATAAATAAATAAAATTAGAATGTTTTCTAGAAGGGATTATCAGGGGGCTAAAACATGCACATCCTGCTAGAAAAACAATTTCACTAATTTTAATCTGGTGCATAACTATCTAGTAGTCTTAAAACTTGTTTGGTATGTTGGCAGGTAGTATTGATTTCTTTTTTTTCAGTGTTTCCTTTAAGATTTCATCTTAGAACAGGTTTTTCTTGCCTTTACACTGCTTTGGTGGGGCTCCTGTCTGACTCATTCGCCAAGCTTCTGTAAAGTGCTCTTCTGAGAGAACTGCATATGTTAGTGTAGGTTTTGTCAACTTCATATAGATTACAAAATATATGAATTTTAGCATAAACACATACAGAGTAGTTCATCACTGTTAGGCTGTTTGCAATAACTTTGTAATGCTGAAAATAATTAGGAGTAAATTGGACTGCAGTCTTTTCCTGTAATAATTGAGAGACAAGTGAAACCTGTTGCATTATGGAGTGTTCCTCTTCAGGATTCCAGCAATGCCTTTTCCAAAGTATTCCATTCTACTTTCCCTCTCAGTTGACACTCCATATTCCCTACCAACTCATCATGTTTGGTGTTCATTGCAGTGTTTTGAATTCTGCTTACCCCTGGGGTTTTCCCTATTTTTTATTTTTTTGCTTCTGCATTTTGTACTTTGGTAATCCTTGTGGCTCCCCCAAGTTGGCTGCCACCTCCCTTCCTGTTCATGGACAATGTCACTTTGACTATGCAAAGATCATCCTTTAAAAAGGATATTTCTGTTAGCATATAGGATTAAATTCTTGTATAGTAGTTGGTTCATGTCGATACATTATTAAAATAACTATGTAGTAACTAATGATAGGATCTCAGTTGTGTAAAAGGGAAAGAGTGGAGAAATGCAGCATCTCCATTTACTATAGTACTGTAATGGAAAAAGCAGTATTTGAAATGTAACTCTTCTATTTAATTGAGAACTGTGTAATCTAGTAAGCCAAATGCAGTTTTCTTTGATAGCCTCGCAGGAGCTTCATAGAGTTCTTGCTCTTGGGCTGCTGCTAGCTGGGGCTGTAGTATATGGGGATTACTGATCACTTGGCAAGCCATTTAATCGGCCAGAAGTTGTGGCTGCCTGAGAAGCTGGCAAAATGGCACAGACATCCAAGCATGTAGCAGCAGCCACTGGAACTCAAGAGCGTAGGTAATTCTTTAATCACATAAGCAGTGCTATATAAATCATATTTTCTACAGATGGGCTTGCTTAGGAAGTGGCATAGGTTTTTCTTTCATGTAGAGTATGCACAGTGTGGTTTTTAATGCAGTTTCTGTGCATTACCCATCATGGGCCATTTGGAATTCACCTGCAAGGGATGGATAGCCATTTTATTGTGCTGCAGCAAAAACAGGAATATCTTCTATAACCAACTGCATTTATGGACATTTAACCCCCATTGTTTACATTTTTTTTTGTTCATACCTGCCTCTACTGTATTTTTACATGTTTTCAGCCTATCTTTATAAACTATTCTTGATAAACAAGAGATTCACCAAAATTGTAGTAGTGCAGTAATGAAGAAAGTAGCAAAGTTCACATCTCCTGATTTAGCAAAATTCTTCTCCTTCCAACTATAGTAGTTGATTTTAAGTAGTGAAAAGGTTTGGCCCAGTCAAGAAATAAACAACCAAAATGGAGAAAAATAATGTTGACATTGGGAAGTGGTGCCTATCAGTGAGAAGGAGAAAAAATATTACTAGATAAAGAACAATCTCAGAAATTGTGGACAAATTGTGCTGAATGTCTCTTGTGTAACATTAGATTATTCATGAAAAAATCTAGAGAATTCCTAAACTAGGTCTCAGGTACCCTGCCAACTTCTAGAACATGGGTCCTCAAACTGCAGCCCGTGGGCTGGATACGGCCCGCCATGCCCATTTAACCGGCCCACCCCAGAGGTTTTGCACTCGCTGTGCGCACAGCTTGCTCGCACGGAGATCATTTTGGACTTGCTCAGAGAAAACAATCTCCACGTGAGCAAGCCACTGCCTCGCACTGCGCACCCCCCCCTGCTTCCCCCCCCCCCCGCTGCCTTGGCACCCTGAGCCCACCGCCGGCACCTTTGAACTGGCCCCCGTTGAAAAAGTTTGAGGACCCCTGTTCTAGAACCATGATACAATTGCTTTTTATTTTTTCAGTAATTCTTCTTGCAATCTACTGCATAATAATTTTGGCAAATGCACAGATTGCATAAAAATGTCACAAAATAACAAGATTGATTGAAAATTTTAATTTCGGAGAAAGTAATTTTGTTATCCTTCCCCAATAGATACAGTGAGGGAATAAGTACAAAACATGTGGACTAAAATGGACTTGCTGTCATCTCCAGCATTTTTATTTGTAAAATTTCCACATGAAGAAAAAAATGGAGGAGGGAACAGAAGAAAGCAAGACACTATTATGCTGAATAAGCTAGATTTATAGGTCAATAGATGGGTTTTGATTAAGGAACAGACTGCTGTTGCAGTTTTAAAATATTCTGCCCAAACTTCATTCAGTTCTCATATAGTCCATGTCAGGTTTTGGGGCACCTGAAATAAACAGGTATAAAATTTACACCTGGACCTGTGGGATATATTTGGATACTGTATCTTATTTATTTTATTGTATTACTGCCCCGAGACATTGTGAAGAGTGGGATGTAAAAGTAATAAACAAATGTTTGAAAAATTAATATTTTTAGAGATTCCAAGGTTGTATTCTGATATACTGGGTTCATATGTCATCCTAAGCCATAATAGGTTATTTTGCATGATGTCCAAACCTGGAGGATTTTTTCTGTTGTGGGTATTTTCTGAAAACATCTACTGTAAGAAAGCATGTGTTGTGGTATGTTAGGGGTGTTTTATTCGCAGGGTAGCTTAATGTGATGTTTGGATGCAGCAGGACAATGTTTCCATTGGTTATCAAGAAGTAGAGAAAACCCCCTGCCATTCCTTATAAAATGGCTTGTGCCACCACCATTCTTCAGTTGTAGGAAAAGCGCTTCTTTTCCTAGCAAACGCCTTTCACTTCTAAAGACTGCTTCACATTACACATTGCACTGAAATAATACCTGCCCCAAAAGCTTTTTCTCTTTTACAACCACCAACTGCTTTCAGGTCTCCCCTCCCCTCCATTTTCTGCTTGTTACTTCCCTACAGTGGTCTCTATTGCTACTCATCAGATATACATGGATGGATATTACAGAGCCGTGAGCAGAATTACAAAAATCAGGGCAAAGTGGTAAGGAAGGGAAATTTAGTCACATTCCATGGCAAAGCAGTGTAACAAAGGAGGAAATGATGCAAAATTCATGGCAGAGTAGTACAGCAAAGGAGAAATTTGCACAAATTTCATGATAGGAAATATTAACATGGAAAGTTTGTTAATGTATTTCTCCATTCATGAGGACTTTAAAAAGTATTTGCTTTATACCATCTGATGTAGGGTGGGTCACCTTTGTCAGCAGGCAGCCACATCAGATGAATTGCAGAAAAGTATGCATGGAACAAAGAAAAGAAGACCTCTGCTACAAAGTTTCCTTGGATATGTACCAGCCTAGGGCTGGAGGACTGAGAAGGGAGTGAGGGAGGAACAAGCTCAGAAACAACAGACAACTGTTGAGAGCAATAGACGAGTCACCCACTGTGGCTTTTTTCCAGAAAGGTTTAGCATGATGAGTGAACACCAGCCCCTGGTTGAGACTGCTGTTTCTGGGAAACCAGGTTTACAGCATATTGGTAAAAGTGAACCTATATTGTGAAAAGTGAACACTTTTCAGAATAAATATCCTGAAGAAGATTCATTGTATATTTTGTATAGCTTTGTTTTCTTCCTTTTAGAAATTGCAAGTACAAGTATGAATTATTTTTGTAAATAAAATAATTTATTGCCTATTGGTTATAAAAGCATAATCTGATAACAGGTTGGTTAAATAGCAAATTTTCTTTGGGGCTCAATGCAATTTACAATCTGGCTGGGGTGAGCAGCAGTATCCCCAGCTAAGTAATTTGTTGGCAAACTGAATAACAGCTCCTTCCTGCTGGGCAATATTAATTCAGAGTTATGGCAGCTGCACGTACAGTACACTCACTTCTAGTCTTAAAATCAAGTAACCCTTTAAGATGAGAAGGCAAGAAGGAAAGCTATAATGCAGCAGCAATAGCTGCTGCTGTTGCTACTGCCTTGAGTTTAAATGAAGAGAAGTCTTAGTAGGTTGCCTGTACAGTGTTGTCTTTTGGCTCAAGTAGCATTAACCAAGTAGGGTATAAAGAAACTGTTTACAGTATAAAAACATGTATTTATATTTATCTCCTATGAGGCATCAAGAAGCCAGTTGGGTTCAAAGGTGCCTTAGCAACCTGTGATTGGAATTTCATGAAATTTCTGGGACAAAGCTACAAGAAAACTAAATGTACCATAATGGTCAATGAGAGAGAGTCCAAGCAAGTAAACTAGCATCGAGCAAAGCAGCTGTATACTCAGTAATGCTTTTCAGTGTTTTAGTGCAGAATATATTAACTCCAAAATGCATGTAGATCTCACATGGATTAAAACAGTGAAAGAAAACAGCTGAAAAAGAGGGCCTTTGGCTATGAGGTGGCATACAAATGTGATAAATAATAAAGGTTTTACTCCTTTGTAATGTTTCACATAAATTTTAATAGAAAATCAACTGATTGCTGGCCTAGGAAAACCAAGATGACCCCGCTTTGAGGTATAACATTAATTTTAAACTGTTTCTCTTTCAGCAGCTTCATGAAACAGTGAAAAGGAAGCTTGATAGTTCTGTTCCTCCTCAGAATGGTGACCAGCAGAATGGCTATGGGGACATGTTTTCTGTGCCCAAAAAACGTCACGATGATAGTCTTGGTGGGTTGAGTGGCTCCACTAATGGTATCCCTCCTGTATCACCTCTGCACCAGCTGGATAGCAAACCTTCCGGTGCAGACACTTTACAGCTTAATGGAAAACTTTCCATGGGGCTAGATGGCATCAGCAAAAAGTGTCTGCCAGATTCTAACCTTCAGCTGAATGGAAGCAGTGATGCTGATGACACGTTTGCTATGGTTATTAATAAAGAGCTCAAACAGGAACCGGATGATCTTCCTTGTATGATTTCGGGACCAGGAAGTTCTATCCCTTCAAACATTTTGATGCCAGATCTTAACCTTAATGAGCAAGAATGGAAGGAGCTCATTGATGAGCTCAACAGATCAGTGCCTGATGAAGACATGAAAGATCTTTTTACTGAAGACTTTGAGGAAAAGAAGGATGTTGATTCTTCAAATTCAGCTGCACAAACCCCATTACCGCAAGACATCATTATAAAGACTGAATTTTCCCCAGCGGACTTTGAACAAGAACAGATGGGATCTCCACAAGTTAGATCTGCTTCTTCTGGCACAACATTTATTGGTACCTCTTCTGTCCCTGTTAGTGCAGCTTCTCCAGCAGTTAGTAATTCTCAAACTATGTTTCAGCCATCCAGTCAGTCAGTGACTGAAAATCCCAACCAAGCCATGATGCAGCCATCAAACCAGTCTCCAAATGTGCAGAGGCCTCTGTCTAGTTCACTGTTGTCCGGACAAAGTACAGGGAGTGCCAAGGAGATGTCATCTGCTAAACAACTTCAACAGATAGCTGCCAAGCAGAAGAGAGATCAGTTGTTACAGAACCAACAACAGGTACACCAACCTAACCAGATTTCTAGCTGGCAACAGTCTGGCTCTTCTCACAGTCCGTTGACTGTCCCATACACGATGGAAAATCCTACTAGCCCTTCCATTTATCAACAAGACTTCAGTAACCAGAAACTCATGATGTCTAGTATGCCAAACAAGAGTTCTCCCAGGGCTGGAGGCAATTATCATGGTGGAAATATATTAAGCCATCAGCCAAATACTCTGAACCAGAACTCTGTGTCTAATCAAAGCTCTGTACTAGACTATGGGAATACGAAACCTCTTTCACACTATAAAGAATGTGGGCAAGGAGTTACAATAACTGGACAGAACAAACCCTCTATGTTGGCATATATGCAGCAGCGCCAACAATCTACACTGCCTCATATGAGTGATGAGCAGAATGGAATGTTTGTAATGAAGAAGTCTGGAAGTATCGCTTATAGGCCTCTGGTTTCACACAGCCAGGTAAGTGCTTCTAGTAGCAGCTTGGCCATAGTAAATGTAGAGGGTTGGGTATGTTGAGCAAAGTTGTTCCGTAAGTGAGGTGCATATGGTAGTGTGTGCTACAAAGAGGATGATGGGAATGGCTACACCAGTCTTTATTAGGAAAGCAATGTGTGACTTCGTGATAGACTTTCTAATCTAAAAAGCCCAAAGAATGGGAATCTTGCAGGTACCAATTAACAGATTTTTAAAGATTGGTGTACAAATCTGTTAAACAGGGTACAATTAAATTTAAGAAGATAATTCTTTTCCTCTTATGGTTTCTTTAAATGGCTTGCTAAGGGCTGAAGATATTTCAATAGCATATAAAATTGTGTATGATTTTACTCTGGCTAGCAGTTTAGTTATCTTCATTTTTACTGTGGAGGGTCATCACAGGCACTGTGTCTAGCATTAAATGTTACTGATGAGCTAGAAAGGCAAAGAATCACCATCTGTTTTATTCCATACAGAGTTATTTTCTTTTCTCATTGTGCTTGTAATAGGCAAGAAGATACATCAGTTTTCTACCCAGTACTGAGCATACTGACACTCATATATCCTTATTCTCCCTCTGCTGGCCTGTGGTAATAAGGTCCCCAGTGAGAGAATATGAAAGCTTAAATGCCTTCGTATTCCTTATAGGAAGCAATATCTGGTATATTTCTGTTCTTAATGAATAAATCCTCTTTGATATTAAGCCGTTTAGGCAGCTCCTCACAATGTAGCTTCTAGACTCTTATGTGAAGGAGCAGACACCCAATCTTATTTCTGTGCAAAACAAAGTTACGCTGAATATGAATTCTTGACAAACAGCTATAGAACAAAGTTTGTAGGTGTTTAGGTTCCAGGGCTCAAACTATGAAAAAACAAAGTGAAAATGCTGGCATTTCTAAAATGAAGTCTAGGCTATTTTACTTAATTGCCATGTCTGCTTTTGTAGGATCAAAATCCTTCTGCTGGTGTTCCTCGCATTCCTGTTTCTGTTCCTGGTCCTGGTGTGAATGCACAGCCTCCTAATGTTTCCATGGCAGGTAACCATGGTAACACAACCTATCTCAATAGTCCGCAGCAAGCAGCTGTAATGAAGCAGCACCAACTTCTACTAGATCAGCAGAAACAGAGAGAACAGCAACAAAAGCATTTGTTAATGGAACAGCAGAAACAGTTTCTAATGGGACAGAGGCAACTTCTTGCTGAACAGGTAAATGTGCATTACAGTGAAAAAGAGTAGTCTTCTTTCTCTGTCAGTCTTACTGGTTTGAAGGATTTGAACCCTTTCCATATGATATTTGTGCAGCTTGCCTGCTGAGAATTCTTTAATCTCTCCCCTACTCATCCTACCACCTTCAGCAGAGAGATTTGAGAAGATTGCTGTCACATATGCAGGAAAAGAAGATCTGCTGGTCACCTTTCTTTACTCATTATTCCTATCCACTGATCTTTTAGTGGTTAATTATTTCCTCTTTGTAAAGTCCTGCTTGATAAAGTTTATGTCCCTGATTCCTTGGTGCCTAATTCCCCCTTTGTAAAGTCGAGGATTGAGCATGGATCTTAATGTAGCCAGAACAACATCCATGCCAAAGAAGGTGGTATCAGGAAAGTTGGGGGATGTACAAAACTTCTTCAGGGAGGAAAAGAACCCCAAGGAGGGAGAAGTTAAGAAACATTCAGAAACATTGACTAGAGGGGGAATAAACAGAAAAACTGGGTCTGAGGGGGAACAGAATCAAGTACTGCGGAAGTAGGCATGGAACAATGAACAGGAACATTTCACACAAGATTTTGTTAGAGGACCAATTTGTTTTTCCTAATTTTTAGTAGGATTGGAGGAATTAACTGCTATCTTATTTTATTAATTTTTTTATTTATTTAAACCATTTTTATGCCGCCCCATTTGCAAAAAGCCTTGGGGCAGCTTACAACAATAATAAATAAACATAAATAAACAATTTGTACAATTGGAGTTAAAAAGCAGAAGCATCTCGGCATATACCTAAAAATCCCATAAATACAATTCATAAGTTAACAATTAAAATAACTTTTAAATAAAAAGGTCTTGGCCTGGCACCAAAAAACAAATAACAACAGCGCCAGGCGGACCTCTCTGGGGAGCACATTCCATAGGTGGGGCGCCACCGCAGAGAAGGCCCTCCTCCGGGTACTCACCCTCCTAATATCTTTCATGGAGCGTTCCCGGAGAAGGGCCTCTGCTGCTGATCTCAAGGGGCGGGAAGGCATATATGGACGCAAGCATTCCTTTAGATTACCAGGTCCCAAGCTGTTAAGGGCTTTATAGGTGATAACCAACACCTTGAATTGTGCCCAGACTTCAATGGGGAGCCAGTGAAGCTGGCGGAGAACTGGGGTTATATGAGAACAACGCCCAGTCCCCATCAGCAACCTGGCAGCTCTGTTTTGCACCAATTGAAGTATCTGGACCGTCTTCAAGGATAGCCCCACGTAGAGCGCGTTACAGAAGTCTAATCGGGAAGTTACCAGTGCATGTGTCACTGTCGCCAGGCAATCGTTCTCCAGGTAGGGACGCAGCTGATGGATCAGCCAAAGCTGAAGGAAAGCGCTCCTCACCACTGCCGTCACCTGAGCTGCTAATGACAGCTCAGGGTCGAGGAGCACTCCCAAGCTGTGAATCTTGTCCCTAAGAGGGAGTACAGCCCCATTCAGGACAAGGTCCAGGTCCCCCACCCCGAAGCCCTAACCATCTACCAACAGAACCTCCGTCTTGTCTGGATTGAGCTTCAGTTTATTGGCCCTCATCCAGCCCATTACCTCGGCCAGGCACCGGTTCAGTACAGCCACTGCCTCACCTGGATTGGTTGAGAACGAGAGGTAGAGCTGGGTATCATCAGCGTACTGATGATTCCGCAGCCCACACCTCCTAATGACCTCTCCCAGTGGTTTCATGTAGATGTTGAATAGCAAGGGGGACAAAATGGACCCCTGCGAAACTCCATGGCATAACTGCCATGGTGCAGAGCCATAGTCCCCCAGCACCACCTTCTGGAATCGGCCATTGAGATAGGAGTGGAACCACTGCAAGGCAGTGCCTCCAACCCCCAATCCCGCTAGCCTATCCAGAAGGATACCATGGTCGACGGTATCAAAAGCCGCTGAGAGGTCCAGGAGAACCAACAGGGATGCACTCCCCTTGTCTCTCCCTGCACAGGTCATCATACAGGGCGACCAAGGCAGATTCAGTACCATACCCGGGTCTGAAGCCGGACTGCAATGGGTCCAGATAATCAGTTTCATCCAAGAGTGCTTGGAGTTGTCGCGCCACCACCCGCTCTAACACCTTGCCCAAGAACGGGATATTGGCCACCAGTCTATAATTGGCGGCCATCTCTGGATCCAGGGATGCCTTCTTTAGGATCTTACATGATGTTACATTCATTTAAAATTATGTTTAGGGTACTTTTATGGGTAGAACCCTCTCAGTGCTGGGAAGGAAAGAAGTCAGTGGATGGAAAAGGATAGTTAGCAGCTCTTCAGTCTCTCTGTGTGTGTAATTGCAATCTCCTCCACCTTTCTCTGCTAAATTCTCAAGAGGAAACATAGTGTTGCTCTTATATGGTAAGTGGAATATGTAGTAAAATAACGATCACATTATTTTGAGGTGGTTAAGCTGGCTGGCTTACATGAATCAATTGACCATAACTTTAATATATACTCATTGTTGCTGTATTAGTTAAGAATATATTGACTAGTGTGTAAGTTTAGAGTGTGATACTGTAGGCAGTGATGATGATTTTGTGGATGGGAGGAGGTAAGTGTCATATTGTCAGGCAAGCTCACCTGTATCAAATTTCAGTTTTGATAGCCTCAGTGAAAAGACATAGCTGAAAGTGTTCTTGAATTGTGAGAAAGGATTTCAGTAAACTTTTTGACGGGTCATACTTTGCTAGATTGTTGAATGAGGAGTCTCAGAGCACCATTATTACAAGGATGTGAAAGATCTGACTTCTGTTCTTCAAAAATTTGTGATGATAACCACAATATAAAGGAATGACTATCACATAGAAAAAGGGTACAAACATGTTTTCTGAAGTAGATTAGATATTAATGGGCTGAAGTTGCAGGATGGTAGATTTTTACTGAACATTTGGAGAGTTTTCTTCACAGTAAGTAATGTGACAGATTGACAGTGGAACCAGTTATCTAGAGGTAGGTGAGTGCTAACTTTCTGAGGTCTTCAAGCAGAGATCAGATAGCTGTTTGTTGGAGATACTCTAACTCTGGAATTACTGGGCCATAAAGGGAGTTGTAGGCCATAGTTAAATGCCCCCTCCTTCTGTGAAGAATCTGTTTAAAATAGCAGCTGGAAAAAAAATTATATCTGTGCAAGATGGTCAACAGCTTTAAAGTTACAAAAGCAAATGCAAGAGAACTAGATTGTCAAGGATACCTTAAAGATAATTCACTCTGCCAAATATAGAAAATTTGGATGTATGAAGGCAGGCAGTCATTTGGTTCAGGCCAAACTAGAAGCAAAAAGGTACCTCTTTCATGGTCTTAGTAGCTGCCATTCAGAGGCTGTCTTGAAATTAGGCCAGCATATTGCCTTTTTAATAGTAAAGCAGCTATTTTTCTAACAGGTTAGCAAAGAAAAGCAGGACAAGGACGGCAAGTTAGAGTGATAATTTTAGAAATGTAAAATAATTAAGTGCGACACAATATAGAAATGGGAAAATACAGAAAAGGGTGTGTGTGTCAGACTGGAATGCAGTTGTTACATAGCTATGCTTAGTTTTATTGAAGGAGTCTTTAGGTTGAGCTATATAAATATTTATTTGATCGATTTATTTCTTTAATGTCCATTAATCAAGATGGTTAATATAGCATCCAGTCCCATGTTTAGACCTTTATGGGTTAATTTTAACACTGTAGTATAGGATAAAATTTCCCCACATGTGGATGTATACTAAGACTTTACACATTGCTGCCACATGTTTTCTTTTTGTTTTCCTCCTTTTCCACTCCATGATCAGACTTGCTGGCTGTACACAAGGGAGATTTGAGATGCATTCCAGATGTAGAACTCAACTTGCCCTTGATAACACTTATGTATATTTTTTTCAATAATGTTAACTGCAGGCAAATACTTTTATTGAAATATTTATCAGTTTTCTGTCTTCAACATGTTGTTACTTCATTTTTCGCTCTGTATTCTATAGGATGTTATCTCTTTGCATGACTGGACTTCTGCACTCCTATCTCTTCTGTCCCTTATTTTCTGTTTGGCCAAGCCCAAATTTCTGTCACCTTCTCCCTTTTATATTTATATTTGTTTATTAGACATTTATACTGCCCGGTCGCTGAAGCAATTCAAACCACAAATGCAATACAAAAATATAATTTAAAATGCTTGGGAAAATAAGGTCTTGGTATAAAAAGACCCCTGCTTTAGTCCTTTTATGTTTGTTTCCTAATCCTAGAACCTTGGTGTCTGCCCACTCCCTCCTGCTTTAAATTTTCCTAGAAGCAGGTGTGAAAGGGCTGCACACTTCTTGTAGGATTCCACGAACGTGCAAAAGTAGTCAGAGACTGCAACTGGTTTAAAGATATTCATGGAGGTTTAGCTTAGTCTTAGCCACCAGTGCAGTCACAATAGTACTGTTCTGCTTTTTCATGTGTCCCATTTAGTAACCAGTTATTTACTTGGCTGAGTCAATATTTAATTAGATTTGATTTGAGACATTTCCTGTAAGTAAAATACATTTGAAAGGAGGTATGACAACATGCTGCTAGATTCCTATACCTCCTTTCTGAATCTTTCTAGTAGTGTGCTAATATGCTTTCTCTGAAAATAATGAATAGAGATATAGCATACTCACTGTTGGAATACAAAAATAATTTTTTTACCATGCATCAACATGTTGAATCAGCCTCCTCAAAATTAACCACCGTTGTTATTCCCCTTGATTAGGTTCATGTGAGATGAAGCATTGTTTGACTCTTTCAAAATGCCCACCTGGTTCACACGTAATGCTAACTTATGCTTTATTTAAACCCATAGTTTTATCTGGCAGATGGTCAAACAAACTGTGGTTTGTTTTCTTAACCCCTGGATTGTTTGCTTCCCTCCTCCTTTGCCTGCTTCCTACCAGTATCTCAAATGCTTTTGAAGTACTATATCACTGGTACATAGACTGTCTGTTGTTGGCTTTTACCACTCTTGGCACTCTTTCTATAGCCTAGTGAAGCAGCCCATGAACAGCCTATGCTACTGCAGACACATGTAATGACAACCCATGCTTTAAGCAACCCAAAGTTCACAAATCATATGTTCTCTGAATGGTTTGTAGTTAATAAACCATAGTTTGTTGGTGCAGCCTTGGCCACACATCACTGCAACCTTTGTTGTTGTTAGTTGCAAAGTCACGTTCGACCCATCGCGACCCCATGGACAACATTCCTTCAGACCTTCCTGTCCTCCACCATGCCCCAGAGTCCACTTAAGCTCACACTGACTCCATCTAGCCACCTCATTCTCTGCCATTCTCTTCTTCTTTTGCCGTCAATCGTTCCCAGTATCATGGTCATTTCCAGTGATTCCTTCCTTCTCATTAGGTGGCCAAAGTATTTGAGTTTCATCTTCAGTATCTGGCCTTCTAAAGAGCAGTCAGGGTTGATCTCTAGGACTGACTGGTTTGATTCCACAACTCATGGGTTGAATAAAAGCTTATGTACCACAAAAGAGAGAAGAGCTCTAGTAGCACCCCAAAATAATCTTCACAATAATGTAGGAAAGAAACCTGACAATAAAGCACATGGGCCTCAGTGTCTATACTCTAATGCCCAGACTATGGGAAATAAACAAAATGAAATTGTACTTGAAAGCAAATATGATTTGGTAGGCATTACTGAAACATGGTGAATTATTCCAATGACTAGAATATAGGAATTGAGGCTGTAACTTGTTCAAAAAGAAGATAAGAAATCATAAGAGAGGTAGAGTCACATTATATGTTAAAAATTCTTATCTCTGTGCAGAAATACAGGACGATGAGCCTGGTAGCTCCATCAAGAGATTCTGGGTCAAAATATATCAAGGGGTAAAAGTAACGTGATAGTTGGAGTCTACTACTGACTCAGAAATATGAGAATGAAACTTTTAATAAGCAAATTGCACCTATTTCAAAAAAATGTGATGTGATAGTAATGAAGGACTTGACCCTTGATATCTCTTGGGAGACAAATCTGTCAAGTGACTGCTCCAACAAATTCTTAAGGAGCCAGTGTGGTGTAGTGGTTAAGAGCATGGAACTGGGACTCAAGCAACCTGGGTACAGTGTAAGTTGTGGGGCCTCTGTGTTAAAGTGGCCACATCCTACTTGAGTTTTTGATTTTAAAGGAAGCAAAAACTATACTCTGGATTTTGGGAAAGCTGATTTTAGTAATGTCAAAACAAGGATAAGTAAGGTTCAAGGCAAGTGAATCTAAATTAAAACAGAGTTCAATATAGGTGGACATATTTAAAAGAAGAAATTCTAAAGACACAATTACAGTTCCATCAAAAAGAAAAGGTCATTCAACTTCTTAGTGAGGAAGGCAAATGGATATCAGATGTCAAAAGACCAAAGTGCTCAATTTCTGCTTTGGCTCAGTCTTTTCCCAAGAACAGGTCTATGACCATCCCCCAGAAAAAACATACAGACTGAAGGAGCAGGATTAAATCTTAAGATTAATAAACAAATGGCCAAGGAACAGTTAATGTTTTTGAATTCAAATCTCCAGGGCCTGATCAACTGCATCCTAGAGTACTAAAAGAACTCTCAGAATCACTGTCTATTTTCTTCGAGAAATAATGGAGGATGGGTAAAGTGCCAGATGACTGGAGGAAGGTTAATGTTGTCCCCATCTTTAAAAAGGGCAAAAAGAGGTTCCTGGGAACTACAGGCCAGTTAGTCTGATATCAGTTCCTGGGAAAGTTCTGGAACAGATAATGAAGAAGTCATTGTTGATGAAGAAGTATCTTGAAGACAGTGCAGTGATTACTAGAAGCAAGCATGAACTTCCCAAACACAAATCCTGCCCAACTAATCTGATCTCATTTTTTGATCAGGTAACCTCTCTTTTGGACTGTGGGAATACTGTGGAGATAATGTATCTTAGTAAAGCTTTTGACAAAGTGCCCAATGACTTTCTAATCAGCATGCTAGCTAAAAGTAGGCTAGATGGAAAATGATCAGGAGGATCCACAGCTGGCTACGAAATTGCATCCACAGAGTGCTCTTCAGGGGCACCTTCTCAGACTGGGGAGATGTAACACCGTTTCCACAGGGTTCAGTTTTAGGACCAGTACTCCAACATTTTTATTAGGTTCAACATTTTATTCAACTCTACTCTTTGACGCTAGAACCAGCACAATAATCTTGAAAGAATGGCAGCAGAAAGGGAGTTCCATTCTCTTCTATCTGGGTTATAAATTCTTTTCTCAAACTCTTCCTAGGAATATCACTTTAAGATTGACTGTGGCTCACTATTATATTGATATTCTCCTTTCCCTCTGCCTCAGCACAACATTTTAAAATCCATTCTGTTCTGTTTAAAAGAGCAGAGCATTGCATTTGATTTTCTTACATAGAAAGAAATTGCATTTTCCTAGTACCATTCATCTTTCTCTTTGGATTGCTACTCAAACTAGGATAGCCAAATCATTGACTCTTATAGCAGTATAATTTGCATTGGCTGCCAATCTATTTCCAGGTCAGACTCAGGCTGCTAGTACTAACTTGCGAAGCATCATACAGCTCATAGCCTAGCTTCCTGAAGAATCACTTCCTTCCAAATACGTGTGCTCAGATGCTAAGATCATCCTTAGTGGCCCTTCTCTCAGTGCCCCCACTGAATGAGAGGTGAAGCAGGTGGCTACTAAGGGGACAGTCTTTTCAGGGGTGGATCCCTGGTCATGCAATGACTTCTCCAGAGATACCCACCTGATGCCTACCTTGTGGTCTTTCAGCACCAGTTGAAAATTTGTTAGTTTTCTTAGACTTTTTAGCTCTTTTATTGTTAAAAAATGTGTTAGTGCATTCTTAAATCTTTGCACTACTGCTGACTTTTATCTTGGTTACTACTTTGATTTTATTCTCTTTTAAATGTACTTTAAAATATGCTAACACAAATAATATTTTAAACTGTGTTAGCATATTGAAATGGTGTAAACAGCCCAGAGAGCATGAGTTAATGGACAGTATAAAAATGTAAATAAATAAATTTAACCTTTACAAGCCTTGCTGAGTACAGAGGGAAATTATGTGTGATGAAATTTGGGTTAGTCCATGTAACACCTTTATATCACCCCTTTTTTTTAGGAGAAGCAAAGACGCCATCAGGAGCAACAACTCCAGAGACATCTCACTCGTCCACCCCCTCAGTACCAAGATCAGACACAGAATCCATACCAACAGCAGGTTGGACAGTTCACAGGTAAATAATCCTATGGGGTTGACTTGCAAAAGATTCCCTGGGAAAAGGGAACTGCTAGCACAGTTCCTTCACATTTTCTGAATGTGATATTAGTTCATTTTAAAATGTTGTTTTGCATCAAGTTTTTGTTTAACATTTGTATGGTGTCCATTAATCTAGATGGATTCTTATTCCTTCACACTGGTTTTAAGTTCTTGAGTTTAAATGTTGCATTTCACAAAAGTCACTGAGGAATCACATCTGCTTCAGTGCACATGCATGTTGGGCATATTTTTACCTGAACACTATTTCATTTCATTTATTTACTATATTTCTATAATGCCCAATAATCAAAGCTGCCTCAATAGTAAAGCTCTGCTAAGGTAAAAGAAAAACTGATGCTGTTGTAATAGTAAATGTTCTGATTTAGTCATGTTACTTTGGGCAGTACCAGGATTGGCGCAAATGCCCATAATTTTATTATACGGGGAACTCAGGAAAACTGAATTAACATATTCTTTCATATAGTGATTGTACATTTATTTATTTATTTATCGATTTATATCCTGCCTTTTTCCTACAAAGGGCTCAAGGCAGCTTACATCATTCTCCTCCTCCATCTTATCCCCACAACAACCCTGTGAGGTAGGTTGGGCTGAGAGTCTGTGACTGGCCCAAAGTCACCCAGTGGGCTCCATGGCTGAGTGGGGACTAGAACCCAGAACGCCTGAGTTCCAGTCCCATGCTTTTAACCACCACACTGGCTCTTCCCATGTTGTTATTCATTTGTTGAAAATTTTCTGCCATCCATTGAGTCTGTCTAGGCTAACTGTTCAATATGAGCATACAGTGGCTGTGAACTAAGAATAATTACCACTTGAATGTTCATTTGAATTCATCCCTGAATTATGACCTGTTGCTTTTTTCTCTCATAAGAACATAAGCACAGAGGAAAAGCCATGTGAGATCAGAGCAAAGGTCCACCTAGCTACCACTCTGTACACACTCCTTCCCCTTGTTTGGTGGTTGTTCACAGTCATGCGAACAAAGGTTTTGTATAGTGCTTCTTTTTCTGTGCAACAGCTTCTCCAGTTCCTGATTTCAAACATATTACATCTTCATACTGCCAAATAGCTTAAGCTAACTAGGTGGTTCACAATGCAAAGTATAAAACACCACAAAATAAATTATACAGATTAACTTTTTTAAAGTTTAACACTATGGTATGAGTAAAAAATAAAAAAACAAAATAAAACCTAACAGCACAAAGATTTAAAATATAGTAACAAATTCAAAACAAGCCGAAAGACTAAAATGCCTGAAAGGATGTTGCCAAGTAGAGCACGTTGTAGGTGACAGAGGAGTCTCTCCTCACGTCAGATTCCACAGCAAAAAAGGCTCTGCCTTGGCAGGGTCTCCCTACAGAGGAACCACTGAGGATGATTGTAGGGTCCAGGCAGAGGTACATGGGAAGGGATGATCCTTCAGGTAACCTGGTCCCAAGCTGTTGAGGGCTTTGATTGTTAATATCAGTGCTTTGAGCTGGGTCCAGACATGGACTGGCAGGCAGTGCAAATGGTACAATACTGGCCTAATAGGATTGTGTGGGCCAGTCCCCGTTCACAATCCTGCTACCCTGCTTTGAACCAGCTGAATTTTCATGACTCTTTTTAAAGGCAGTCCCAAGTATAACACATTGCAATAACCTAACTGAGAGGTTCCTCAAGAATGGATAACTGTAAGCAATCCCTGTCCATATCAGTCTAAGCGGATAAAAAGTGCTCTGGATGTGGCAGGAGTAAAGCAGAGGTGCCAGGACCCAGGCAACAGAACTTAAGGCAAGGCAGGGTCTAAACACAGAGTAATGTCCATAGTAATGTCAGGGGCAGGGTTGTAGTCAAGTAACAGGTTGAAGTCAGAAACCAGGAGGACATAACTGTGCTAGCTAGACTTTCAAAACATTTAGCAGCAAATCTCTAACTCCATATAGCAGGGACTTGTGCATGGCAGGATTCCAATCAGCTGGGTTTAGACAGAAACAGCAGAATCCCACTTGAAAGTAGTGTGAACAAGAGGACAAAGGAGGTGGCTACCTTTTATAGATTAAAAACTTATGGTATTCGGTGCATGCATACAGCATTCTACATAATTAAAAGATATGATTACTAGAATGGTTTTGATACTATTTTCACAGGTGCTGATAAATAATATAGTACAGTGAGCTAGTAAGAAGTATTTCTGTCTGGATGGCCAAGGTCTGGGATCAAAGCATAGGCTCATGACTGCCTTTTGCCTGCAGAAACAATGGCTGATAAGGAACGTTCAAGGCTGCAGATGTTCCTTGTGCCATCTTAATATCAGAAAGGGAAATTCCTTAGCGTCATGAAAGCAGACTGTCAGGGGAACACTAACTAAAGCTCTTTTGTACTATCGTAAGCAACTAAACTTTAATGTGAAGTAAGCCAAGAAATTTGAAGAGATGGAGACCCAGGATTGGCTTTTTTTGTCTCAATAACACAGTGAGACAAGGATGCAGTCATGAACAAGCATCAAGAAACATTAAGACAACAGAGCAAGGAGCAGGTACCTTAAGGCAAGATAACTGGACAAGATTCAGGAGCGGCAAGGCAGGAAGCAGGGAGGGATAACAGGAACCAGGTGCAGCAAGGGTCCAGCAATGTACAGGAATTGAAGCACAGCGAGCAGGAAGACCTGCATTACTGAGGCTGCCACTAGGGGGAAGAGCCAGTTCCCAGCTGGCACTCAGAAGGCTGGGAGCTTCAGAAGGGTCAAGTACTGTGGTGACTGCCCTGGGTCTGGCCACCAGGTGGAGGCCTGGAGCTGCCCAGATGCTAGTACCTGTACATCTATTAATTAATTAATTATTTATTTATTTATTTATTTATTTATTTATTTATTTATTTAGGGAACTTCTATGCCTCCCCATTCACCGAAGCCTCAGGGCGGCTCACAATCTAGTGACAATGCTGCATCCAAGAACAATCCCAAATGATGAACCTGATCCTTCAGGAGGGATGCAGCTTTCTCCAAAAGAGGTTGACCTTCAGTTAGCCAGCCAGACAAGCCATTCATTTAACAGTACCTCCATCTTGTCTGGATTGGATTCTGGTTTATTGGCCTTCATCCAGTCCATTCCATACCCAGTTGTTGGTTCAGAATACCCACTGCCTCATCTGAATTTGATAAAAAGAAGCAGTGAAGCTGGGTGTCATCTGCATATTAGTGACACCTCACTCCATATTTCCAGATCACCTTCTACAGCTTTTTCATGCAAATAGAAGCATCTCATGGTGTAACTATCCAAGCACCACATTCTGAAATCAGCTAAGTAGGAGCAGAACTACTACAATGCAGTGCCTCCAGTTCCTAGCCAGATAGCCTGTCCAGAAGGATATTGTAGCCAATGATAATTAAAGCCATTGAGAGGCATTTGTTGGGTGCTAATAAATGCTTCTGCTGGTATATAACAGAGTAGGTTGTCCTGGTCTCAGACTGCTTCGTTCTCCACTACTACTAAAGTAGCACCAATGCCCCAGTAAATGTTGTCTTCTCTCATTGCTGTTTTGCATTCACCATTAATGTTTTAGTCCCTTCCTGTTTTCCAGTAGGGTTAAAATATGAATATTTCATAACCAGGAAGTTCCTGGGCTGTGTTCAGAAGGTAGCTTCTGTTTCCCTTCTTCCCTGGCAGTCCCTTGCTCCACACAAAACCCTCTCCAGAGGATGGAGGCTTCTGAACAGAGGAAGGCTGTGCTGTTTAGGGTTGCATTGGGAAGAGGGAATTGCTCAAAAATCAGGCAGAGGGATTGTGTGCCAGTGATCCCACTACATGATATTAGGCAGTTCTGTGATCCCATTGCAACCTCATATGACACAGCCCCCACTGTTCAGGAAAGACCACCATCCCTCTGGAGAGGATTTTCAGGGGGTACAGGGGCCTGAAACCAGGGGAGAAATACTGGTTGCATGAGTTGCCTTCTGCCTCCATAACCATTGAATACCATCCAACATGTCTTAATAGGTAAGGACTGGTTCACACAGGTGCTTTTCTCATTGTGGGACATTCACCACACTCCTAACCTGTTCTTTGGCACATTTTTGTGAGTAAACACAGGATAAAATAGTTCTACACTAATACAGCTTTAGAAAATTCCATTATTGGAGCAGCTGAAAAAATATCTGTCATGGTCATGGAAATCATTGCAGCCATATCCGTAAACAGTCCATAAACAATAACACTTTCCTACATGAATATGAGTGCTAGCATAGCCAAGAGTGTCTTGGCTCACATGTAGAGGAATGTGACAGTTTGAATCAATCTTGTATCTGGAATAAATTTAAATTGCTAGAGTTGTAGTTGGAGCAGAATTCTCAATATGCATAGATGGCAGTCTTGAGCTGTCCTCCCAAATACTCCAGTTTATGAAACAGTCCTTATTACTGTGCTTGGTTGTCAGTCTTGTGAGGTATGAATTTGTTTACCAAGGAGTTGTTAAATGGCACAAATGAAATGATTCAAGGAAAGAAGCATGGAAGCTGCCTCTGCTTAATCTTCAGTTGACCCCCCCCCCTTGCATCCCAGCCACCCACATCAAATCTCTGCACATTCAAGAAAGTTCCCATTAGCCAGGAGAGGCTTTTCAGGGGTTGATACGAGGTAGGGGGGAAGCAGGTGGGGAAGTCACCTTCTGCCTTTCCCCTCCTGCCAACACTTGTGAGGACCTAAGCCAATGAATCCTAAATATAGTTACAAAATGCTGCATGCTGCAGTGTATGTGTAATGTGCCTAAACTGATGACAGGTGTTGAACCAATTCTTACTAACAGCAGTGTTAAAAATCTCATTTTGTATTACAGGCTCATCTCCAGCAATGGCAGGGGTGAATAATTTAGGCCAGTCCAACTCCAGTAGTCCACGCATGTTTTCTCAGTCCCAGAACATGATTCAGATTGGAACTGGGCATAGTTCTGTTTCAACAAGCAGCAGTCAGCAGGATAGAGGAGTAACTCAGTATCCTGGCATGCAGAACATTCAGCGAAGTAGTTTGTACAACATGGCATCAAGTATGACACAGATGGTTCCACAGCATGCGAATCCAAGTGCCAATGGACAGCCACAGATGCAAAGACAACCCAATTTGGCTCAGAGCACTACTCTTCCTGCTGGATATGGACAGAGTACCTTAGGAAACACAAACATTTCTCAGCCACACAGTAAAGGAGCACTGAATCCTACACTATCCAAGCCCCAGATGGCAAGAATGCCAACAGCTCTTGGGACCCAAAATCCCTCCTGGCAACACCAAGGTATTTCCAACATGAACAACCAGGCACAAGGAAATACTGGTTTAGGGACATTTACTGCCAGCTCCACTTTCCATATGCAACAGACTCATCTAAAGTTGACCAGTCAGCAGTTTGCGCAAGGGATGCCTCAGGTAAGCCTCAACACCAGCAGGCCAATGGCCTCTATGAACTCAGCTGTCTCTGGACAGATGCTGTCATCCATAGGTGCCCAGCAGAGGACAAACTCATCCTCCCAGCAGCCAGTCCCATCACAACAGGTCTTGCCAGGCATGAGTCAAGCTGTCCCAGATCTGACTTCTTTCAGCCAGAATCAGAGTCAGCAACTGCCCAACAGAACTAATCTGCACTGTAGTCAGGGTTATCCAGTGAGGACAGCCAGTCAGGACATGCCGTTTGCCTACAACAGTCCATCTGGAGGCAATGGACTACAGAGCTTACCCGGAGATACAGATCTCATAGACACCTTGTTGAAAAACCGGACTTCAGAAGAGTGGATGAATGATCTGGATGAGTTGTTAGCGAATCATTAAAATGCGGTTGGGGTTTCCCTCCATGAATATTTTTTTAATTACAAACTATCTTTGGACCAAATACCTGTGGCATTAAGAAGATTCACAGGTACTAGTGGGAATGTATTGGAGCTGCTACCTTCTGGGTTTAACAGCATGAGAAGGATGCACCAATTTGCTAGGAAATAACTTGGTTGTTGTTTTAGCGTGTCTGGAACACTGCACATGAAAATATTCTCTATTAGTTTGGTGTACTTCCCAGCCAGCCCTTCAGAAATTTCACTTTTAACAGTGTTTTGCATTTTGAAGATTTAAGTGCAAACCCATGCAGCGGTGGTGCAGAAAGTTAAGCCAGCATCAAAGACTCCATATATATATTCAGTGTTAAAGTAATCTTTCCTGCAACTACTACTTGACAGATTTTTTAATGCTAATTTGGCCCACTAAGTAGTGAACGTAACACCATACCAACTTTTTATGAGGAAAGAATGTGCAACCCTTGTTCCTTTGCAGGATCTTCTCTCATTTTGAGAGGACAGTCTTCTGGTCAACAGTGATCTGTGTGCCTGCATTCTCAGCAAACAAAATGTGAGCGTTGTCAGTAATCACTAATGGCTATCTGTGCTGTCAGTTGTCAAGTGTTAAAACATGTCCAGTGGTAGGTTCCTGTAGACTTAAACTAGGGGCCTCAGTCTTAATTGGCTTATCGCTTACTAAGCTAAGCAGTTTGCACTCTGCTGTGGAGGGAGGTTGAGCGCTTGATTTTTAGAGGATTTTTTAAAATTGGAGAATCGGACTTAAAATCAACTGTGTGCACTTTTTCAATCTCCTTTCCAGCATTTATTAAAAGAGAGTTGAATTCATCCTCTCTAATTCAGAGGCCATTTATAATTAACAATGTCTTTGTTGTCACACACATGCTGTACCAATAAGAACAGAATCTCTCTTTCTTTTGGTTGAGTATGTGAAGCAAGCCTTGTGCCTTGAAAGTTACTAACATGAAAAGCTGCAATAATGGCACAGGAAGCTGGGTGAGGCATAGTACTTTAATAAAGGTTGTTCCATTGTGAGATTGCCCCACCCTTTGGGGAAGAACAGTGACTTGCTCTCTTTATAAATATGTAGACTAATTTCCAGCAAAGCAGATGCTGCTATTTCATCATGGTCCATGGAGATGTCTTCATGGATGAGTTGGGTCAGTCCCATACAGGGCAAGAAAAAGAGAATTGTTCTTAATGTTTTACCAAAAAAAAAAAAAATCTTCTGCTTGCCAACAAGCCACCTTTTGCCTTAACCTTTAGTTTTTAAAGGTAATAAATTTGAAAGTTGTTTTAGATGCACAGATACCTCTCTGTTCCCTACTCTGGGTTTGGTTTTGTTCTTTAATGAACAGAACTATTTACCTCTTGCTATAAGAATCCTTAATTCATCACATCTACAACAGAATCACAAAATTTCCTTCACATATGGCATATTCAGAGCGTTTCTGCACAAGAAAAGTGTGAAAATTTAAGTTTGGGATATTTTGAGGGGAATGGTAAATCCATAGGAAAGAGATCATATTTTACTGTATCTGCAGTGTTTTTCCTCAAATCTGCACTTTGGAAAAAAAATCTGCTTTAACACTACTTTTTGTATTTAATCTTTCCCGTTGGTTTTGTTTTATGTACTTGCCACCCATGAGCAAGTTTCATATGCTGTGCTAAACAGATTTTTGTATTGTATCTTGATGAACTGTTGATGGGGAATAAATGGTGAAAGCTGCATGTTGACGAGTGGTTCCACTGCTGAATGTCCAAACTGAAGTAATTTGCATTACTTGTATATTTTCTAAGAGGTGCTTAATTTAATGAATGAAAAATAGGTGTTACTGACATTGTAAGTAAATTAGATTATAGTTGAATTTACTAATCCTTTCCGTAAGTCAGCAGTTGAATTAAGTTGTTTCAATGAGCTTGGCTTAATCAAAGAATTGGTCCAAGATGAATGTCAGCAGAAAAATCTCCTTCGACTCTTCATAGCTGCTTTTTTTTGGCCAGGGAAAGTTTGGGTGGGGGGAAGTCAGAAGTAATTGTACTCATTTTGTAAATGTTGGGGAATTTTGCACCAGTGTGCCTTCTTTTTCTTATTGGAGGTACGTGGGACCTCATAGTTCTTAGCTGTCTTGGTTCTACTGATTTCCCCCCTTTGGCACACTGAAAAATAACAGGTTTTATGGAATTTGAGTATTAAATTCTAGATTGATTTCCCAATAAGAATTTAGGTTAAAAGAAAATACCACATTTTAAATTTCTAATGCTACAGTAAGAATTTGATGTCCACTAAGAGACTGATGCCCCCCCTAACTTTATTGTAGTTACATAGGGCTTTGTCAACTGCAGGTTTATACATTTTAACTTCTGTTCAGATATAACATTAAGCAAATTGGAATAGACTACTTTGGACTAGAATATTTGAACAAATCTTTTAAAACTTGGGTTTAATTTTTTTTTTTTTAATTCTAGTACACACAACAGCCCTTTGGTTCCTGTCCATCTGTAATTGTTCAGCTCCTTAAAATACAGCCTTGGTGGAACAATATTAATGTGCTGTTCAGTTATCATTGAGCATGAAGGCTGGGTGGGGAAAGGTTAAGTGCTGTCCTTCAGTCACTTGTAGCAGTTCATACATGAATATATGCACTTCGGCTTTCCATTTGCTGCAGCTTAAGAGCAATAAGAGGTGGCTCCCTGAGCTTTACCTAGCCTGCTGCCTCAGCTTTATTTATAGACAGTGGTCATGGACAGGTGAGGCGGTGTGAAAATGTCACTGTTCGACTTCCACTGGCTTCCACAGACCCCACAACTCAATTGAAAGGGTGCTCAGTTTTCTATTCTACACATTTTCTTTGTGTAAATAAATGTTTACAGTTTTATATTAAATATTGAATAAGAGTTAGATCTTCTGAGTGTATATTTTTTACTTTTTATAGATTTTAAAACTATAATTCTTTATATATATGTTGGGGTGGTTATGATACGTTTTACACTTGTTTAAATTGTGAACAGTTCAAATTTAATGCTAACCCTTTTTGTCATTGAAATGTATAAAGAGCCCATTAATCCAGTCTTTTCTTTAACTACAATTACTGTGGCACACCAAAAAGAAATCTTTTCATTTCTGTTATGTCATTATAAAAAATAAATATTTTGCTAGTGTATTAAACAATTTCTTGTGGTTTTTGAAGCAGCACTTGATTGGAACATAGTCCTTTAATAATCTTTCCTGTGAAAACTGATCCTTTACATTTGCTCCTTTTTACATGATCAAAACCCAGCCTGATTCTCTGTTTTCAGACTGAACCCAGTAATAACAGGAAGACATGACTATCTTTGAAGGACAAGAGTGAAGTATTGATTTGGCTCTGTCAATTGCACATGAAATTTTTACAGGTTAACTTGAGTGGTTATTGTATTATAGCTTTAGTTCTATATTTACTATTTTATTAAAGCAAATTTTATTATTTTCTCAAACTAAAAACAATTATTTAGGACATCGGATATACTGAGTCGACATCACACTCTTTTTTTTTTTTTACATTTAAGAACTATATTCAATTCTACACATAGTCCCGTTTCTCTAACCAATGATAAAAAATATTCCAAGTTTGATAGAAGTACATATCTTCCTTCTCCTTCAAAGACAAAGTCAATCTGTCCATCTCCGTGCAGTCCAAGATCTTTTTTAGAATCAACTCTTCATTAGGTGGCTCTTTGCTTCTCCAATGTTGAGCAAATGCAATCCTCACTGCAGTAGTTATATGTAAAGTCAAATATACAGCTTGCTTATCAAGATTATCAGGAACAATACCTAACAGAAAGACTTAAGGTTTAAATGTTAACGGTTTATGCAGCATTTCCTCAAGCCGCTTTTGTATTTTAATCCAATATTTTTTTGCCTTAACACATGTCCACCACAAATGATAGAAAGTACCAGGTCTGTGTTTACATTTCCAACACCTATTTGACATATTTGGAAACATTTTTGCTAATCTGTTTGGTGATAGATACTGTCTATAAATATTTTATGAAGGTTTTCTTTATGTGAAGATGCTAGAGTTACCTTAATATTTCTTTCCCACAGCTTTTGCCATTTCTGTAACTCAATATTATATCCAAAGTTTTGTTCCCAAGTTATCATAGTCTCTAACTTGTTCATCTTCCATTTTCATATCTAAAAGAAAGTTATACAACCTTTTAATCATTTTTTCATCTGATTTTAAAATCATTTGATCACTATTTTTGAATTGCTGGCTTTCTTGATACTTCAACAATAAGTGGAAATCAATTTTTAATTGACTTTGTTGAAAATATTGAAAATACATTATTTCTTCGGTCTTGCTTATCTTCAGAGTATATGCATCGGGGTCTTTCAAAACAAGCATATTCTTTGCAATGTTCATGTAAAACATTAACTATGTTTTCACTGAGTTGGGGGATTGACCAGAAGATAATTGTAACTTTGAAGCATTAAAGTATTGCTCTCAAAACAAGACAAAGTGTGCACATAAGTGAAAGAAAGTTAAAAATATTTCTCTACAGAGCCTACCTTACAATCTGTGTTTGTGGCAGTCACACTTCACCTTTTTATATTTACAACTACATTTTAATGTGTAAGCAACTCTTCCCTCAGCTTTTTTTTTTGTCATGGCCAAGCTGTAAGTATATCTTCCTCTGCTACCTTGCATGGAACTCAAAAGAGGTAGGCTGCTGGTTTGTATGATGGGCACGTAAATGCACAGAGGGACACCAGTGTAATTCATAGTAACAATCTACTATTTCCTGTTTCAAACTATAGAATTCTGTTTTGCATCAGAATATGCTGTTTCTGATTTATCTGATTCATGTGAGCTTGGTTCTTCACATGACAAATTAACCACAGTGTTTGTGTTGATAAGAGTAATGTTGGAAAAATAAATTACACATTTTGTCTGGGAGTGTATCTAATCAATTATAATTTTTCATATTTTTCAAAATGCAAATGTTCTTCCTAAAATCATAACTTAATGCAATTCCAATGGAGAAAAAGCATTGTATTCTGTTTCAGATTCTTATTGTGCATTGTGCAGTTCTGCAAAGATCTGTGCAGAAGATTAGAGGGGCTGATACTTCTTTTAAATACCATGTATCTAGGTATTGTTATTTGTATTACATTTATATCGCTGTCACAAAGTAGTGCTCAAGGTAACTAAAAGCAGTAAAATGCAATATATAATATAAAATTACAATTACAATAAAAACAAATCAATTGAAACACAGTGAAATGAAAAACAATACTGACTTTAGCAAATCCATCTACTTAATAGTTAATCCTTGGCTGGATAAAATGTCTGCCAGTAGTCAGAAAGTAAAAATGGAATTAGCTTGTTATCTCGACAAGGGATTCCAGAGCTTGGGAATGGTCACCAAGAAGGCCTCTCTCCTGTTCCCATCAAATGTGTTTTTGATTATGGCTGGCACAATTGGCAAACTCAGCTATGCTAAGAAACCCCTGGCCACTGCCAATACATGTTGAGCCAGGTTCAGGGCTGCATCCCAGGTGTACATTCAGACGTGCAACCTGAGTCTTTAAGGTGAGTGTAACCACATTCAAGATAGGATGAATCCCTTTCCCCGATGCACCTTTTGTCTTGAAGAGCACCACTGTCATTTCTGGATTGAGTTTCAATTTGTTCTTCCAGTCCGTTACTGAAACTTCAAAATGATTTCTCAGTTTGGGGCATGCTAAGTGAGTCCGTGAGCCTTGTATCGTTATCAGTTGTACATCAGAACTGGGAAACGGCTAACATTTTTGTGGTGAAATGTTGAGATGCTAGCATGCAAGATGCTAACAGCAGCAGTTTTCGAACTGATTATTGCAGATACTTTAAGGGATTCTCATGCAAGAGCGCTATACTAGCCTTTGAGCACAAACTGCTCAACTATTTATGTATAATATTGAATATATTTGGTACATTTATAAATCACAACAAGAAGGGCTAAGAACACCCATTTTGAGCTGCATATGACTTAGTGTTCATGTGCTTGTATTGTGTAAGATATTGGCACTGCATAAGGTTTAAGGGGGCGGGGAGTCAAATGCACAAGAAATTCCATTTTGGAAACCTTACTGCTAATCGGATCTAAAGAACTTTGTATCAACAAAGATTCTAGCATCTTCAGGCACGTATTAAATGACATATCTATGAAAATGTGTTTGAAGGGAGGCAAGACATTTATAAATTAGATTAATATCTAGAAGGAAGATGGGTCAGTATTCTGAAGTTGTTTGTTGGGAGGTAGTGTAACTGCCTTGAAAAGTCTTTATTTACAATGCTGGTGCTTTGAATATCAGACTTGTGCCAGGATTCTGGACTGGTCAGAGATGAAGTTAGATCTTTTCTATTTCTGCTGCTCATTGTATTCTGCATTGTGCAATGCAGAAAAAGACTGCAAGCTTATGAGGACCTTTTTTACTATAAACCCTACTGGAAGCTGTGGGAGTTTAAAGGAAATGGGGCTTGCATAGATTTGACATCTTGTTTGACTTCAACTGATTTAGCTGGAGGAAGTGAAAAGCAGGAGAACTGTTGCTACGTGTCACTAAGTTATCCCCAACTTATGGTAACCCTATGAATGAGCGCTGGTTAGGCCTCATCTGGAATAGTGTGCCCGGTTCTGGGCCCCACAGTTTACGAGAGAAGCTAGAAAGGGTTCAGAGGAGGACAACAAGGATGATCTGAGGGCTGGAAACAAAGCCCTGTGAGGAGAGATTGAAAGAAATGGGCATATTTAGCCTCAAGAAGACTGAGGGGAGATATGATGGCACACTGCAAGTACTTGAAAGGTGGCCACAAAGAGGAAGGCCAGGATGTCTTGATCATCCCAGAGTGCAGGACACGGAATAACAGGCTCAAGTTACAGGAAGCCAGATGTGGGGCTAGATAGCAGGAAGAACTTCTTGGCTGTTAGAGCAGCACGACAATAGAACAAATTACCTGGGGAGGTTGTGGGCTCTCCCACACTGGAGGCATTCAGGATGTGTTTGGGCCATTATCTGAGATGGATGGTTTAAGTTGGACTCCCAATGCTGGACCCAATGGTCCTCTGATCCCTTCTAATTCTGCTGTGATTCTATGATAATTTGGATTGATGATTGAACCAAGCTAAACAAAACCTTTCACAGTTTCAGTATCTTTACAGTTGACTTCAACATTCTGTTATTCTTCTGTAGTCATGTTTTTGTTAGTGTTTAGGTGCAGTCTTGCTTTTGCACCTTCTTCCACTTTAATTAGGTCGTATTTAAATTCACCGCTGTAATATGGAAATATCTTTCAGATAAGCTTTGAATTGAATCCAACTTCCTCCTCCTGCCAGCAAAATGGAAACCACTGCCAGAACAAGACTCCTTTATCCTCTCCTTCCTCATTACTGTGCGTACTCCAAATCTTCTCTAAAGGGATTCCTACCCACCTAGAGCAGAGTCAAAAGCTGTGCACTGAGTTCCAGAGGCAGGGAAGTCCTATCCCACTAGAGACATCTGTTCCATAAGTGGCATAATGAAGTTGGATCCAGCTTTTATCTGCCATCTCAATATTTTGTATTTATTTTTATTTATTTAAAACTTTTCTAGACTGTCCCATTACCAAAGTCTCGGGATGGTTTAACCGTACAAAATGTAAAACATTTTAAACACAGCTTCCTAAAAATTCAGCTGATGATAAAACCCCAATTAAAACAGTCAGGTCTTAAAACATTGGGAAAATAAAAAGGTTTTGGTTTGTCGCCGAATAGAATAAAGTGATGGTGCCAGGCAAACCTCTCTGGGGAGCGAATTCCACAATTGGGGTGCCACCACAGAGAAAGCCCCTCTCTGGGTAGTCACCCTCCTGATCTCCTTCAGGGAGGGCACCAGGAGAAGGGTGTCTGCCCCAGATCTTAAGGGGTGGGTGGGCACATATGGAAGGAGATGCTCCTTCTGGTAACCAGGCCCTAAGCTGTTTAGGGCTTTATAGGTCATCATCAGCACCTTAAATTGGGCCCGGGCTTCGACTGGTAGCCAGTGTGAGTGGAAAAGGACAGGTGTTATATACCTGTCGGTCCCTTTTAACAACCTGGCAGCTCTATTCTGGACCAGTTGAAGTATCCGGACCATCTTCAAGGGCAGCCCCACATAAAGCACATTACAGTAGCTCAATCGGGAAGTTACCAGAGCATGGGTCACTGCTGCCAGGCACTGCCCATCCAGATGGGGGTGCAGTTGATGGATCAGCCGAAGCTGAAGAAAAGTGCTCCTCATCACTGCCATTTAACAAATTGGACAATTTAAGAAAGTGAAATAATGTGCTCAGGTGCCAGTAACACTGGTCTACAAGGAGAAAGCCTCAGAAATTAGCTAAGTTTTACCAGAATTGGGTCACTAATAAAGGAAACTTAAGTCCTGAGTATTAATTGGCTTCAGTTTCCAAGATACAGCTTCAGATCAAAATTGCATCAAAATAATTCAAAATTACAAGGGGGATGTGCAATTATGCTCCATAACTATCCTGGAAAATGTGTTATAGCTATGAGAATGGTGTCACACCAATTGTTATAAATTTATCTTTCTATTGATACCAGTAACATAACTTTCCATTCATTTATTGGTTTTTCATGTAACATTCATCCACTGACATTGACGGCCCAGATCAGCTGCATCCTGCTCATTGTCTTTATCATCATCTGAGTCTAGCGAGTAGGATTCTGGTGGATCTGGAATCGGCAAGTCCTCACCATGGGGTATGGGGTGCAGTGTGGATGGAACGTTTGGATATTCCATGGTCCACTTCTTTCTTGAGATCCCTTTTGCAACTGGGGGAACCATGCAAAAATAGCAGACACTACTATGATTGGTGGGTTCCCTCCACACCATTGGGACTGCGAAAGGTGTGGACTTTTTCTTTTTGTTTACATAGCCAATGACGCTGATAAGTAGCCCATGTAATGCAACAATAATGAAGGGCCCAACTCTTGTCCTGATCACCTAATTTATTTATTTATTTAAAACATTTCTATGCCGCCCCCATCGCAACAAAGCCTTGGGGCGGCTCACAAAGGATACATAAATACATAAATAATAACAATATAACATTTTTTAAAAATTGTTTAAAAACTCCTGGTGCATTCTTGGCTAAAAATTGAAAATCCTATTAATTCAAATAATTTAACAATTAAAATAAGTTTTAAATAAAAAGGTCTTAGCCTGGCGCCGAAAAACAAATAACAACGCCGCCAGGTGGACCTCTCTGGGGAGTCCATTCCATAGATGGGGCGCCACCGCAGAGAAAGCCCTCCTCTGGGTACTCACCCAAAATATAGGTGGGATGCCTTTTTTACCACTGCTATCATGCTGTACTTTTGAGATGCAAATGTAACCTCTCCGCAAATGTAGCAGAAGTTATCTGCGTTGTTTACACAGTTTCAAGGCAGCTTGGCTTCTGAGGGAAAATACCACGGAACTGTTCCATGGAAATGTTAGGCAATGACACTTTCACAAGCCACCAGGTGTAACTGTATGATGTGTAGATCTGACCAAGACAAATGTACCTTGCAATAAAAGAACAATAAATTACAGTTAGGTGATAAGCTTTAATCTCAAAGTGAAGATACATTTATACACTTCCATGTGGTACCATTTTCATTGTTCTACCATACTTTGTTGAGAAGTTATGAGGCATCATGAGCATCAGACACCTCCTTTTCTAATTCATCTAATCAAAATATTTAAGAATTACCACATTTTGTCTCAGAGGTCAGTAATTTCCCAAAATTTGTAGACCAGCGTAATCCATCTTCAGATTTGCTTTTTAACTGCTAAGGATAGGTTTTTACTTAGAAAAACCTTTCCTGCGTTGTAATTGTCATGAGGTGATCTTCATTCACCTTGTATTAACTCTGCGTGTAATGTTTTTGAAGATGCCTCTTTAAACTGAGAACCAGTGTGATGTAGTGTGGTTAAGAGCACAGGTCTGGGACTCAGGCTATCTGGGTTCTAGTCCCCACTCAGCTAGGCAGCCAATGGGGTGACTTTGGGCCAGTCACAGACTCTCAGCCCAACCTACATCACAGGGTTATTTTGAGGATAAGATTGACAACTGGAGGAGGAGAATGATGTAAGCTGCTTCAAACTCTAGGAAAAAAAGGCAGGGTATAAGTCTAAGAAATAAACAAAGAAAAAAAATAGGCATTGCATCACCTGAGTTGTAGTTTGATATATGACTCATTTGTGGTTATAATATTTCACAATGGAACATTTGGAGAACTGCATTAATTTTGCTAATCTGAGTGTAGTAATTCCTTATCAAGGAACTGAAAGTTCCCAAGAAAGCATTTGGAAACATTTGCTTATGAAATTTTGTAAATCTTAAGCTGATCTCATTCTGGATAATCTTCTGGAACTACTCACAAACCACTTCTCCAGAATTTTACCTCTAAGGGTCTTGTAGAGACAGAATCAATTCAGATGAACTTACTAATATCCTTTAAGAATTGATCATAGTTTCAAAGAGGAAAAAAACGTCAAGTGAAGATTGACCTATTTTATCTGATCACACTGTCTCCTCTCCGACCTATTATTATTATTATTATTATTATTATTATTATTATTATTAGAACATTTCTATGCCACCCCTTGCTGAAGCCTCAGGGCGGCTTACAACACAATAAAATACAATACAATACAAAAATAACAATATAAAATTAAAATTAATAATATAAAATAAATAAAAAATATAAACTATATAAAAGAAGTTATAAAAGAAAAGTTATAAAAGAAAAGAAAAGAAGTCGCCCTGGCCAGATAAATAAGTAAATATTGTTAACAATTAAAATGACGTTTAAATAAAAAGGTCTTCACCTGGTGCCAAAAAACAAATAACGATGGCGCCAGGTGGACCTCTCTGGGGAGCACATTCCATAGATTGGGCGCCACCGCAGAGAAAGCCCTCCTCCGAGAACCTACCCTCCTAATTTCTTTCACGGAGGGTTCCCGGAGAAGGGCCTCTTCTGCAGATCTCAAGGGGCGGTTGGGCATATACGGACGTAAGCGCTCGTTCAGGTAGCCAGGACCCAAGCCGTTTAGGGCTTTGTAGGTCATAATCAACACCTTGAATTGGGCCCGGGCTTCAATGGGAAGCCAGTGAAGCTGACGGAGGACTGGAGTCATGTGAGCATAACGCCCTGTCCCCGTCAGCAACCTGGCAGCTCTATTTTGCACCAATTGAAGTGTTCGGACTGTCTTCAGGGGAAGCCCCACGTAAAGCGCGTTACAGAAGTCTAGGCGGGAAGTCACCAGCGCGTGTGTCACCGTCGCCAGGCAGTCATACTCCAGGTAGGGGCGCAGCTGATTAATCAGCCGAAGCTGAAGGAAGGCGTTCCTCGCCACCGCTGTCACCTGAGCTTCCAAAGAAAGCTCCGGGTCGAGGAGCACTCCCAAGCTGCGGACCTTGTCCCTAAGAGGGAGTGTTGCACCATTCAGGACCAGGTCAAACCCACCCTCTCCGAAACCCGATCCGCCAACCAACAGGACCTCCGTCTTGTCTGGATTTAGCTTCAGTTTATTGGCCCTCATCCAGCCCATTACCTCGGCCAAGCACCGGTTCAGCACAGCCACTGCCTCACCTGGATTAATGGAAAACGAGAGGTAGAGCTGGGTATCATCAGCGTACTGATGATTCCGCAGCCCACACCTCCTGATGACCTCTCCCAGCGGTTTCATGTAGATGTTAAACAGCAAAGGGGACAAAATGGAGCCCTGTGGTACTCCATGGCATAGCTGCCATGGCGCAGAGCCATAGTCCCCCAGCACTACCTTCTGGAATCGGCCGTTGAGATAGGAGTGGAACCACTGCAAAGCAGTGCCTCCGACCCCCAATCCCGCTAGCCTATCCAGAAGGATACCATGGTCGATGGTATCGAAAGCCGCTGAGAGGTCCAGAAGAACCAACAGGGATGCACTCCCCCTGTCCTTCTCCCTGCACAGGCCATCGTACAGGACAACCAAGGCAGATTCAGTACCGTACCCAGGTCTGAAGCCGGACTGAAATGGGTCCAGATAATGTTTCATCCAAGAGTGCTTGGAATTGTCCCGCCACCACCCGCTCTAACACCTTGCCCAGAAACAGGATGTTGGCCACTGGTCTATAGTTAGTGGCCATCTCTGGATCCAGTGACGCTTTCTTCAGGACCGGTCGGACTACCGCCTCCTTTAAAGGGGCAGGCACCCGACCCTCCCTCAGAGAAGCGTTAACCACTTCCAAGATCCAGGTCCCAATCCCGTGCTTGGAATTATTTATTAACCAAGATGGGCAAGGGTCCAATAGGCAAGTGGTGGGATGTACTCGTCCAAGCACCTTGTCCACATAATCGGGCTGCAATAACTGAAATTCATCCAATAATTCTGGACCAGATGGCAGCATTGGCGTCTTCCCAGAAACCTCTGATTCATTAGTGGAGTCCAGCTCGTGACGAATCTGAGCGATTTTCTCCCTGAAATGCCTGGCAAAGTCGTCACAGTGGGCCTTTGAGGGTGGAACCAGATCTTCCTTAGGACCCGGGCAAACCAGGCCTTGCACCACTCGAAAAAGCTCCACCAGACGGCATTGTGAGGAGGCAATGGAAGCGGAAAAAAACTTCTTTTTCGCTGCCTTCACCGCCACAGCATAGGCCCGATAGTGGGCTCTCAAGTGTATTTGGTCAGATTCATCCCATGATTTCCTCCACCTGCGCTCTAGTTGCCTCCCAACCCACTTCATCGCCTGCAATTCAGGTGTATACCAAGGGGAAGAGCGGACTCTGCCCGGAGGGAGAGGTTGCTTAGGGGCGATCGTGTCCACAGCCCTGGTCATCTCTCCGTTCCACAGTTCGACCAGAGCCTCGACAGGAGCACCAGTCTTGTCACCCGGAAACTCCCCCAGGGCTTTCAGGAATCCATCCGGATCCATCCGGCTCCGGGGGCGGACCCACACAATCGGATCCACACCCTTACAGAGGGAGAGGTCACTCTCGAGCACAAACCTCACCAGGAAGTGATCTGACCATGACAGGGGAGTGAAACATAAATTTCTCACCCTCAGGTCACCCTCTTCCTGCCCCGTCGAGAAAGCCAGGTCCAGAGTGTGTCCACGTTCATGGGTTGGGCCGGAGACATGTTGAGACAGGCCCATGGCCGTCATGGAGGCCATGAAGTCCTGAGCCGCCCCGGTCAGACCAGACTCAGCATGGAGATTGAAGTCCCCCAGGACCAACATCCTGGGGGTCCTCAACACCAGGTCCGAGATGGTCTCCGTCAGCTCAGATAGGGAGACTGTTGGGCAGAAGGGTGCACAGTACACCAACAGAATCCCCAATCTGTCTCGTTCGCCCAACACCAAGTAGAGGCACTCCAGCCCTGGCCTCGAAGGGACAGGAAGTCCCCTGAGAGAGATGGAGGCTCGGTAAACCAAAGCAACCCCCCCTCCCCTCCCCTCTGGGCGTGAACAGTGCTAAACCAGATACCCGGGCGGGCACAGTTGAGAGAGGGCAACATCCCCCCCCCTCCCACCCAGGTCTCTGTTATGCAAGCCAGGTTGGCCCCCTCCTCCACAATCAAGTCATGGATGAGGGAAGATTTATTATTGACCGACCTGGCATTGAGCAGCAGCACTGTCAGGCCTGAGGGGCGGTTGGCAAGGCTACCTGGCACCCTCTGGCTGGGGGAAGAACCAGAAAGAACCATGTCGTACCCCAAATCCATCACTTCAATTTGATCAAGCAGCATCCTGCTGGTTCTGCTGTGAGGTCACAAATGACCATATGCCTGCCATTCAGGGTCGAAAGATGAGGTTTCAATATCTTCTCAAAAAGCAAGACTTCCCCATCCAATGCATTAAATATGCCTCGGATTAAAATCTCGCTCATAACCTCCCAGTACACGAGACAAAAGCAATCTGAATACATACAGGGTCTCCATAACCCTTATGAAAAGAACCCCTTGAATGGCAAGGGCGCAGCAGTAGCTTGAGCAGCATTGAGTGGCACTAACACAGACCCAAACACAGATCTGAACTAATGGAAAAGGTAACGTTCACATTTCTTAGGAAAATCAGTTTATGCAGCCTTAAAAGGTATATTAAACATCAAGAACTAAGCAACCATCTTGCTCTCTAGCTCAGTGATGCAACTATGAAGCACTTGATCGTGTGTCTTGATTGCAGGCAAACCGTTCCAAACTCAAGCCGCCTTAAACAGCTGGCCAGAGGGGACCATTGTCCGCAGTGGCACCCTTGAGCAGCTGCTGGTAGCCCAGCATCCCAGCAGGTCCCCCCACTGACAAGTATCCTCCCCACTGTCAAATGTTGCCAGAGCAGCACTGAATAGCTGGGCTTGCCCCAAGGCCGTGTCACTGTCAAGAATGGCAGGGGATTGCGTCCTTGCTCTCTGCCTTTCAGGGGCAGCAATAAGGAGGGAACAAATGAGAGGCCACCTTCCAGACTCACCCCCAACCTGGTGGGGGCCACACAGGATTTCCCGAAAAAGAGGACACATACCCCAGAAAGATGTTGCCTGAATCAATCTGTATGGATGCAGATTTGGAGATAACTGCGGCTCAAAGAGAAATAGTGTGCCTCTTGCCATAGTGTGGAAGACTCTGATCAGGCAGTCGGTGTCCTCTCTCTGCCACCCAAGTTCTGTCACTGGGCAGCTTCAAGACCTCTGCTGCACTGTCCTTCCATGGTTCTTTACCATTATATCAGACTGGGGCCACACTGGCCCCAGGGGACATAAGCACCTGTCCTCTGTTAAAGGGGGGCACCGGGTCATTACAAGATCTGAAATCATTTCTGCAGATGACTGCAGGAGCACCCATGCCCTCCATTAAGAGACACAGCGGAACTGAAAGAAGAAGAGACAGAACCACATTTAGAGGTGTGCCAGTTGAGGATTCTCAGCCACAGGGAAAATTGGATTAAACTTTGTGTGCTGTTCTGGGGAAACACCTCTGAATTCTCTCATTGTCAGTGGTTCTCGAAACAAATCACAGGGCACTCAGTGGAAGGAGATGATTCTGCTCAGACGTTCCTAGATGCATGCATATATGTGTCCATTCATGTATTGTGATGCTTCCATCCTGGTTTTCCTCTATTTGTACAGGGCACGATGTCTAATTAGCCTAGCTTTAGCTAATGGGTGAACAAAGGAAGGAAGGGTCTGCTTGTCATCTGGTCTCACACTGAACCACTCTTTCTATTTGAGGGCTGTCCCAAAAAGGACCTTAGAGGCACATTCCTATGTGAGTTTAGGCAAGAAAAGGGCTTTCCACAATCACCCATGATCCACAGATGGAAACTGCACACAGAGAGCCCGTCTGAATGCCTTGGGAGCGGAGTTTAGGCTTTAGTGAGGGGGATGCTTTAATGACAGAGAAAGGAAGCACGCAAGAGCAGCCCTGTCGCCGGGATCCAATCATAATGGCCCAGCATGCAAGGAGTTAAGTTTGGAAGAGGAAACAGCCTTGCTGCTGTCTGATTATATTGATAGCAGCTGTGGGTATATCTGTCCAGTGCAGAAAAGTCAGTCTCACAGTCTATCCCGCTTCGCTGCTGCCGCACTTTTATCTCTCAGTTTCTGGGAACCATCATGCTGCATCAGACAGCCTTGCTGGCCACCGTGACCATTTTGGGAGTCTTGGAACAAGGTAAGGCACGGCACATGCTCTCACTATAATCGGGCTAAGTCAGATGCCATCTATTTTAGGCAGGATGAAGCCAGGGCTCTTGTGGTGACCAGGACATGGGCACGCTGCCCTTGACTTGGCTAGAGGGGGAAGAAGAGGCACCCGGATGGGGGATACCCTGGTAGTTCTTTGATTTTTAAAGCCCGAGATAAAACTGACTTGTGGCTCTTGGTTTGTGTATCAGAAAATAGTAAAACCTGGATTTTAAAAACTATGCTTACACCTGTGACAACTGAATAAAATGGTTAGCTGATTTTGAATAGCCACTGATAAAGAAATGTAGGGAGAGGATCAAAGCAACTGCACTACAAAGAGGGGATGTTTTACCATGGAATCTCAGCTCAAGCCCTGGAAGATCTGCAGGTCTTCAATGGGGGAGGGCGGGGCTTCGCTCTCACCTGCAGGGTGCAAGCAAAGGGCTGCATAACTGTGGCCATTGGAAGACATGACACAGGAAGTGCCCCTCATACCGCAGCAACATTACATGATAAGGTCTAAGAAAACCACAAAGCTTTCCTTTCCTTTCCTTTCCTTTCCTTTCCTTTCCTTTCCTTTCCTTTCCACTACCCACCTTGCCTCACACGCAGGATGACTGTACAAAACTAGCAATGTAACAAAGAATGAGGTCAACTTGGTAGATGCCACCAACCTGCTCAGGCCTGTGGCATTAGAGAAATACTTAAGACGTCTTTGCAAAAGCTTTAGCTGGGACATAATGATATTGGGAAGGGGTTAAGAGAAATAACAGATTTCTGCATGGACACCTTAGCTAACTCAGTTACATTGATCAGAAGAGTATAACAGGTTTTTTTAAACCAGTGTACTATATCTAAGCATTGGTTCTGGTGCTCTGCTGAGCAGTAATTTAAAAAATTTTCTCATATTGGGATCACAGAACTTCATTGCTTTGCTACTTTTACATGAAAAGTAAAAATGTAGGTTGTAATGTATTTATTTAAAGGTTTTATATACTGTCCAACTACTAGCGTCTTGGGATGATTTTTCACAGAATAGGAGCCCACAATCAGTACACAATCAGCCCACAAAGTCATGCGAGCAGGCTCCCTGTGTTCAAGAGACACTTCCCTTGCCCCGGAAGGTTACCTAACCTGCCTTGAGTTAAAAAAGTAAAAGCTGCAGAAAATCGCGTGCACACGTGTGTGTGCCCTTTCTGTGCTGCAGTTTAAAAATGGAAGACTCAGCCTTGCACTGTTGACCTCACAGCAAACATCCTGATGCAACTTAAATATTTATGAAACACCATCTGGACTGTTGAACAGTGGGCTTGAAATGATAACTGGAGGGGAGAAAAGGTTGACCATAACATGGGGGTCCAAGGAAGACTTCGTAAGGACTGGGGGAAAAGTGGAGTTGTGAAGTGATCCCAATATGCACCAGAAGTTAGAGGGAAGATAGGAATGGGCGAGAGAACCTGAGGGACTGGAGCGGGGTCTCCAGATGCTGCTGGACCGCAGCTTCTATCAGCCCTACTCAGCATAGCCAATGGTAAGGGATGAGGTGAACTCAAACCAACATCTGGAGGAGGACCGCAGGTCACCCACTCATGCTATGGGGGGAAATGGACTTCAAGAAATAAAAGGTTGGGAGATCTCGGGGTAAAGTAGATCATTCAAAATATCTCTGAGTGATTTTCAGGAGATAAGCAAGGATCTCTGGGGAGGCATCAATGTCCTCAGAGGAATTCACACTTCACAGAAGTTAAATTGGTTTGATGTGGGAATAGAGTAGAGTAATCTGGAAGAGGATATGACTGGCTGACAAGTAATAAGGAACACGCCGTACTGCACCCTTTGTTGCAGATCTTCCTTTCATTGACCTAACTGGATTCACTCTCATCATTTTATGATCAACTACAATGCTAAACTCAAGATTATAATAAGAAAATTGGTGCAATGAAGTGAAGTTGTGTCTCAGTTACTTAATTTTCTTTTCACTTTCACTGATCTGAGGTCACAATTCAAAGAATGTTCCTTCCCCTTCTTACCAGACTTGGCCATTCAAAAAGTAATCTGCTGAAAGCACCAGATTTAGTAATGAAATGAAAGATATTCTGGGCCAGTACCCACATCATAGAGGAAAACTATGAGTTGTTTGTGATTCATAATTTACTTCTGCTTTTTGTAAACCATCTCCAGTCAACACATCTCAAGGATTCCAGTGTGTCATCTGTGTCTGGACCATGCGGTGGTTAGGGGCTGAACAACCAGCAGTTAACTGGACCAAGCAAAGAAAATAAAACATGGGTTAACTGCTGGTAGTTTAACTGCTTTAATAAGCCAGCAGTCCAGACTCAGATGTCATGCTCACAACTCCCAATTGTATCAATCAAATATTGTTTACAAAAACAGGAAACAGCTCACATTTGGCACATGTCCCTGCAAACCATGGATTAAATAACCCACAATTTGCTGCCATAATATGCCGATCAGGTCAATGACTTATCCCTTTTTAGCATCTCTGGGGGTTGTATCTTAACTTTTTAGCTCTTCATTATCATTATTTTCTGAAAATTGGAATTGGGCATGGCCATAGGAGTGAATCAGTTGGATACAGTTGAAACTAATTTTTAAGCCTGAAAAGCCAGCATGTTCTAGTTACCTGGACTGGAAAGGAAAATGTGCAGACGGATTCAACTGCAAATTCAGAATTTAGCAGTGGTGTGGGTGGCTTTAACAGCAACCTCCATCCCCAGCTGGTTCTGTCCAGTTGTGTTGGGCTATAACTCAGCATCTCCTAGCCAGCATTTCCTAGCCTACTAGCCCCTTGGCTAGCTTAGGAAGGCTGGCTGGAGAGCTCCAGCTTTTCATGTCAAATCAATTCCTCCCTCACTTTGTCCCATTCTGATTATCCTGACCATTGTTCCTCCTTCCACAGTTCTTGTTGAATAACTTGGCGGAAAAATATAGTATGTGAAAAAGCCATCAAAGCAAAGCTGCACAGACAAAACAAAGATGACAAACTAAAAGCTCCTTTTACAGAATATAGTGTGTTCTGGTTCATAAACTTGGAACTTTTCAGGCTCTTAAAAACAAAGGAGGCCTGCTGCAAAGGAGGCCTCAGACCAGAGGCCTGTCTAATCCAGTGCTTCATTCACACATTAGCAAACAAGCTGCCCTGGGGAAGCCTGCAAGCAGCGCACAGGTGCCACAGGTGCACGGGGCATCTTGCCTCTGGTTCTGGAAGTAGCATAGAGCCATCAGGACCAGGGGCCATTGCGATTCCTCCAGGAATTTCTCCAACCCCCTTTTCAAGGTGTCCAAACTGGTGGCCTTCCCTGCATCTTGTGGCAGTGAATAGTCTAATGTGACTTGCTGTTGAGAAGAGGATGAGGACAGGCTGGGGAGAATAAAGGTCAACTAGTTTGCAAGCGATCACTCCGAGATAAATGCTGCCTTCCTTTACTGTGTTTGCATGTGAAATATGAGTGCTGATTGCTGATGCAGGTGAGCAAGTTATGAATACATTTGTTATGCATTGTTTGTGCCTCATCTCCCAGGTATACTAAAAGGTTTCTTTTCTTCCCCCACGCCTCCCTTTCTGTCCAGCATATTTTGCCATGCAAGTGATCTATGCTAGGCGGAAGTGCAAAGTTTCTCCCCCTATAACTTCAGGTCCACCAGAATTTGAAAGGATCTTCAGAGCTCAGTAAGTCAGCTTTCCTGGAGGTTGGTTTGGGGTGGTGGGGTTGACGTGATATCCCAAACACTTGTGGAATAAGCTTCCACTGAGATAAAAAGGTTAACTCTAAGTACATGTGTTGGTACGATCAGGGTGATAACTGGCACAGACATGCAGAGGGATTTAGCCTCGGTGCTCAGCCCCTGCAGTGGGTTTTACAGACTGAAACGCCTTTCCATCCCTGCATTAGAGAAATTAATAGGCAAGTCTTTCAGGAGATACTCTTCAGCAAACGTTGGAACAGGCAGGCATCTCTAAAGTGCCATCCCTGTTGACCTTGATGAAGTACCTTCTTTTCAGACTTTGTCCCACCTCCTATACCCACATGTGGGTACAGAACCTGTATATATACTTCCTGGTTTCATGGCTGTGTGAGCTGGCTAAAATGACCCTTGATCCAAGGCCAGACCTTCCATATATGCAGGTTCATGAAAGGCATTTTGGCAAGTATGCTGCCAAATTCTGAGCATGGGGTAAATTTGTTGTGTGGAGTAACTGGGAGGTGTTGCTAAGTGAACACCACTGATCACTGGAAAGCTCCCTCAGCCTCGGAGGCACCTTCTCTGGTTTCTAACCACCAGTTCAGCCAGGTTGTGAAAATTGCAGCTAGAATGTTTTGCAGCTTTGTAAAGAAACTGCAGCAACCACTATTCAGCTGGTGAAAACATTCTTGCTCTCCTCTTCCCCTTACTTTTCATGATTTTCAGGAGGGAAAGTTACACATTTTGTAAGAGTACTAAAACACCTCTCGGGGTACTAAGTTGTGCCTTTCTTTTGGAGATACTAATGTGTACAATGGACTCTCAATGCCAACTATACTATCTCACGTCAACATGGAACGTAATTTGCCTGGTGCTGGAGCAGCTTCACATGAAAACGCACGTGCGCTCTATTAGAGAGAATGCGGCCCTTTCCTTTTCTGCACTGACTGCTAATTGCAATCCATACATTACACTGTCAGCTCTTCTCTTTTCTAAATAATCCCTTGGGAGGCATGATTTGCACTGGAGAAAGGACAGGAGGAAAGGCAGTACTTACTCTTCCTGCTGCTGGCTTTCCCCTGAATGGTCCTCCCTCCTAGTTGCTTTTTCCCATAAAGTTTCCAGTCCTGTGTCTGAAGTTAAGACAGCTGCACGTGGAAACTGCTGCAGAAAAGGGGTTCAGAGGACAGGCCAAGAGGGGGCCAAGGTAAGAAGAAGCCTTCCCTTCTCTTCCCCAGTGCAAATTGGTCTCTTCTGAGGAAGTTGTACAAGAGGGAACGCGTCTCTTGAGATTAAATGTAATCTCAATAGAACAGGTAATTTATCCCTCAGTTTAAGATGGGAATGAGCAGCACACCCCACCTTAGAACCTATTCTATCTACATATTTGCAAATAGAAACTATCTTTATTGTCCTTAAAATGAGCCGGACTGAAACTTACCCAGCTGTAGTCTGTTACAGTTACTTTACTGTAATTACTTCATCCTAAGAGAGCTTCTCCAACTATTGCCAGAGTGGGCTACTGCAGCCTCCCTCCCACTGGGGTGGGACCCTGTTTCAAAACGAGAGCCAAATGCGGTGCTCCGGCCGCTCTGGGCTCCTGTGTGCTGTTGCTGGGCAGAGCTGAGGGCAAAGAGATGGGACCGGGACGAGGAGCACTTTTCGGCTTAGAGTTCTTTGTGCCAGTAATGAAGCCTTAGCTGAGGCATTGCAGCCTTTTAGGAGGTGGTGGGGGGGGGGGGGTGGCACAACAATTGGGAAATCCCTACATAAGCAGAAGTTGGGGAGAAAGGAAAGCCCAATCCAGAGGGCTGGATGGGGACCCAGCCTTGCAGGCCTTCAGGGTCTCGCCCTTGCCTTGGGTGGCATCCGGGATGACCTGTGACCAGACGCTGCACTTGCTTCACACTGGTTGCCTGTCCATCAGCTGAGCCGTGTGATAGATAATCCGTGTGTTTCTGGACCTCGGCCTTCGCATCTTTATACTGGCCCCGTGAGACGACTCCTCATTGCCCAGATCCCACGGTCATTGTGGCGCTGCTCAAGGCACAGCTCATGCGAGGCATGCTTCACCTACCTGGGGGCCATTTGTCCTGCCATCTGAACCCGAGTACAAAACATCCCTCCAATGCTCCATACCCTGCTGTTGGGTTATTTGAGGGTTATTCCCCCTGTTGGGTTATTTGAGGGTTATTCCCCCTGTTGGGTTATTTGAGGGTTATTCCCCCTTAAACAAGCCATATCACTTGGGTTTAAATGACAGGGCAAGTTGCACCTCGGTGATGAATTAGACAAATGGCACGAGGCTAAAGTAATTGCTTAAAGAAGCCTCGCAGCAGTGCGGCCTGAATCCCGTGGCTCGGAGGCAGGGCATTGTGCTCCTGTGCTCGTCCGTCATGCTACGTCTGGCCATGAAATAAACTCTTAGGTAGGTTTTCTGGAGGAACAATTTTCAGGGTCTAGCTAGGCCCCCATGTGATATTGGAGATGAATTTCCACCTGAAATTAGTGGTGTCATTTTAAAAATATGCGAATGAATTATTGTTCCCCTGAACAGTCAATTAACAATGTTCTCCTTGCTTCTGTTTAGAGCAAATTGCTCCGAGTACTTTCCAATATTTATCTCCCTCTTGTGGGTGGCTGGAGTCTTTTCCCATCAAGGTAAAAAGCAAATTTTCTTCAGCTGCAAAGTCATAATTATCACCTTGATAATACTTTAGTTCTCTGGTTATAGTTCCATGCTTATGTGATCTTAGTACATTTGTTTGTTTATTTTTAAGGTGTTGGAACCTTATTTGTCTCTTCTGCTGTTGGCGGCCACCGAATCGCAGAGCAGTGGAGTTGACAGGGCCAGCAAGGCCGTCTGGCCAGCCCCCGGCTCCGTGCAGGCAGGGGGTTTGGTTAGGCGTCCATCCTGTCCCTGTGGGTGGCTTTGGGCTTTAAGAGTCCGACGTGACCGATGCAGCTCTGTGTCCCTCAGAGTGTTTCCACATGGGTGGCATACCTGCGCCTGGCACGGGTGTTCCCCCACTGGGGCAGCCTGGTCCAGCCAGGGATCCAGGTGTGTGGGCTAGGGTCGTGTTTGCCACCTTTCACTCGAGTGCTGCAGGAAGCCCTGGTCTTTCTGCAGTAGCTGAGCTGCATCAGGGTGAGGCCACATCATGCTCCTCCACTCTCAGGTTTGTTTTCAAGTTCGCACCCACTTAAACTGAGGATGACAGGACTCTGCGGCTCACTCCTTGAAAATGTTTTGTGCAGCACAAGAAAGAAGCTGGGATCCATCCGTGCTGCTAGGATGTTTCCCTTGCTCCACAAAGTCTCAACAACTGTAGTTGCATGATAATGTCAGAAAAATGGCTCCCAGCATGTGGTGGCTAGCCATGTGCTAAGGTTTTTCTTGTCACGAAAAGACAGAGGGCATCTTAAGGCATTTTCAAAGATGTGAAGCTTTAATGTGGCATAAGATTGAATGGACAAGAACCCACTTACTGATCAGGGTGTCTGCAAGCCACACCTGTGTGGAAAGTGGCTGTTTGTTTGCACCAATCAGGAGGAGCAAAGCTGGGGGCCCTGAGCATCCGTGTCTCCAGGGCCTCCTGCCCAGCTTTGCATGCCATTTCTCAATGGGAGAATAGCCGTGCAGGCACAGTGGTGCTTTTTATGTGGGAAGCCGGCACTGGTTCTCGCATATCTAAAAGGTTTCAATTGAGAGTGTTTTCCTTTGTTTGAAGCATTTTTAATGGAGACGTTTGGTATTGAAATGATTTTCCTGTGGAAATGTTCTGTTTTAAAGTTCCATCACTTTCAAACACTTTCAAGAGGCCTAAAAAGATACAGTAAAGTCAGTCTTATAAATGAATCACAAATGCAGTCCTATGCATGCGAGTTCCAGTCATTGCCTACATGTGCATCAAATGGTGCCCTAAACCAGTAAGTCATATGTTGCTGAAATGTTTAGGGGTGGAAAATGGGCTTTCTCTATGGTGTTGTAGCCCAGTAGTTCACAGTATCCCCTATCAGTGATAACCTCCACTTAAAAGCCCAAAAGGACAAATTTATTTTACGGTGTAACTCATTCCAGGTTCGTCTCCTATTTTTTAAATTGTTTTTGAAGTAAATTCTGTATTTTACAGGCTTTCCACATTAATCATGTTTATTGTTATCTTCTCTGGCAGTTTTGGCAGCGTTCAGTGGATTAGTCTACCTGTATGCTCGCTATCGGTATTTTAGAGGCTACACACGTTGTGCTAAAGAAAGGTGAGTTGCCCTGAGCATGAGGCTCTGCCAAGTCGCTCGTCCGCTTCCTGCCTCCCTCCAACATCCAAGCACCGGCTCTCGGCTGCCCCACTGAATGCCGTCCCAGGCAAGACCCGTTCCCTGCACAGGAGAACCGGCCTGTCCATCTCCAGGTGGGTCCAGGCAAGACCCCTGGAGACCAGCTGCTGCCAGCCAGTGTTGGCAATACAGAGGGACCAATAGTGTGATGACATAAGGCAGCTTCCTGTGTCCTTCGGCATGACCTTGTGCTTCCACATGTCGGCTAAGAAGGCGTATCAAGGCATGCTTTGTTTGGAGTTGGTGGTTCTGCAGTGCTGAGTAGGGGATTGGCTTGCTTGCATTTTGGGGAGTTCTTGCTAGGGAGAGGAGGAACAGAGTGGAAGCTGCGCGGGGGCCGGAATTTCCCAGGGGGCTCTCAGTACTGAGTCCAACACCGTCCCTCCCAACTCTGCAGGAATTCTGTGTGCTGCACATACATTTATTAATTAAATTTCTACTTAGTTTTGTCATCAAAGAGGCTCATGACATATTCAAATCATAACAATATACCTGGTTTAATTAATATTGCTGAAGTGGGGGGGGGAGGTAGGTAGTAGAAAACAACACAAATTTCTCCTATTCATGTTTAGACCATGTTTGAAATTGCTTAGAAAGGTGCAACTAACAGTAGTTTGTTTGGATAGAAGGTTTTGTTTTTTAATTCCTCTGTTTTGGTGTGTATCTGTGGAAAGAAATGTTTTGACTTTCAGGTCTCAGCCCTTTATTAAACTAATGGAGCGGTCTTACATATGAAATATTAGTTTCATAGACTTTAGTTGGACTTGTTTTCAGATTGGTTTGCATAGGATTGATGCTAATTCCAAAACCAACACTGTTCTTTCTCTCCCCAGCAAGAAATGCAAGGTTTAGTATAATGATGAGTCTCTACATCTTGGGAAGAAGTATTTTCTTTTAATTGAAACCCTTCTAATGTGGGCATTATTTTGAGAGCCGGGGGCAGAGCATTGGCCCGGGACACCGAAATCCTCGACTGTAGTCTCCACTAAGTCATGAAGCTCACTGGATGTCCTTGGGCCAGTCCCTGATTCTCAGCCTAGCCTGCCTCACAGGGTTGTTGTAAAGATAAAATGCAGAGGAGGAGGACTACGTAAGCAGCTTTGGGTTCTTGCAAGAATGGGAGAAAGCGGAAAATAGGTATAGTAAAATTACTTTGCACAGAAGTTTTCAGAGCAGCGCTTGATGGTGTTGCTTCTGCTGTGTAACAACGGCAGGCAGGGCTGAGTTAGCCAATTCAAGGCACAATCCCATCGTCTCCTGAAACCATCTGGGGGCGCCACAGGATTCTCTGCAGTCCCGGCATGCTGAGACTTTAGCAGCTGAGACTTGCCTGCCTATTTGCAGCCCCTGTTATTTCCTCAGTGGCTAAAAGCCTCTCTGCAAAGTCAAAGAAGCTGCGTGCCCTGCTCTCCCAAGCCATTCACACTTCTTATGGACTGGCTTGGCTAGACTTTTCTGGCCTTGCTGTACTTTCCAAAAATCGCTCCCCTTCCTGTAACTACCATATGATAGCTCCTAGCACAAATGAGTGGTCACAGATAATGCCTATTTATCACAGACTGAAGTCTGAAATTAGTATCACACCTAGCCATCAGCACCGATACCCACTAATCTGTTTCCTTCCTTCCTTTTGGCAGACTGGGCCCCATGTACTTTAGTGCTGGAGTTCTCTGCTTTCTTATTGGTTTGTCTGTGTTCGGGCTCAGTGTCCATTTTGCCCATCACTGGACACACGGGCATGAGCTTCTGCATTAGCCACCGATGGACCCCTGCTGCTAAAACACCATGGCTATTGCATCCCAGGTTTCAATGTCCGAGTTGTTTTAAGTGAACTGAAGAAATCCTGTGTTGAGCATCTTGTCTGATGGATGTTAATTTTGCCATGGCTTCCACTTGAAAAGCCACTGGCTCAGTGCCTAGTGACAGTGCAAAGGCTGACAGCCAGCGTGTGACCCTTCAGTTCTCTCTCCGTGGCCTGTGCTGCGTAGGGCAGGCAGAAGTTGGCTAAAACACCTGGAAGGCCACAAGCTGTCCAGCCACTGTATTAGAGTAACAGACTATTGTTATGAGACAGAAGGTCACTATGCAACTTCCTGTTTTGCATGGAACTAACATGCCCTCTAGTGCTGGGGAAGAGGGGCACCTTGGATGGGAAGACTTCTGGGGTCCACCTGCTTCTGGCCAGCATCACTACCCCATTTGCTTTGCTTCTCCACATCATGGCCCAGGGCAGGCGAAGGAATGGAGTGTCCCCATTCCTTGCTCTTGCCCCATTTTCCTGGAGGAAGAGGTCGCTATAGGGAAGAGCAGCAGACAGCCGTGGGTCTTGGTAGCTGTCCAGTGACCACTCCTCGATGTTTCTTTGGATCATTCCTACCTTTGAAAACCGAAGCTGGACCTCCAAAGGGTGCCTACCTCAACCTAGAGTTGTACATTTGTATTTAATCTCTAGTTTATCTTCTCTAATCCATTCGCCCGCTCTCTATCCTGCTGCATACACAAAATCCTTTAGAGATATATTTCAATTTCTTTTCCTTTGCTTCAGCTTTTAAAATACTTGAAACCGCTGTGCAACATTGGCCCATCTAGCTTTGCATTCTTCACTGTGATTACCAGCAACTCTGGTCTGGAGCTGGTCTTTCACCATAATAAAGTTTTTATCTCTCTATCTTACTAGCAACTCTTCAGGTCAGAGGGGTAGGGGACACTTTTTCAGCCTGGCCACCTGAGGCTCCTTTAAGTAGCAAAACAAGGAATTAAACCACATTGGACTATTGTAATGCACTTTATGTGGGGCTGCCCTTGAAGACAGTCCGGAGACTTTAGTTGGTCCAAAAGGGAGCAGCCAGCTTTTGTTGGGGACCAGTAGATGTGCTCATGTAGCACCAGTCCTGCCCTGTTACCAATTGAGGCTGGGCCCAATTTAAGGTGGCAGTGATGATGTACAAAGCCCTAGAGCCTGGGTAGCTGAAGGAGTGTCTCCTTCCATACACCCCTGCCCGCCCCCTAAGATCCTTGCCTGATGTCCTTTGGAAGCCCCCTTGGAAGGAGATTGGAAGAGTGGCTACCCTGAGAAGCGGCTTTTCTACTGTGGTGCCCCGGTTCTTGAACCTACTCCCCAGAGGGGTGTACTTTGTGTTGACACCTTATTTATTTCAGTAGCAAGCCAAAACCATTTTATTCTTTCTGTATTTTCAGGATTAACTGTAGGTTTTAATATTGGTTTTATTAGACATTTATATTTTATTTTTGTGTGTTGCCACTGTACTGTATTGTATCATTATTCTGAAACTTTTGTATAGGATGGGATGGAAATGTCCCAAATAAATTAAAGAAGGCTTTCGGCTTCTTGCAGTTTGTTCTCTCTCTGTATCTGTCTTCCTCCTCCCATTTTGTACCTCTCCAGGGCAGACCTAAATCCAGCGGGGCCAGTTCAGCACCTTTTTGGGCAGCTGCTGTGTTTGCACATTACTGGTTGTGGTGCTGCCCCCTGAGCTGCCCCGCAGGTGGCCCTGCTCTGCAGCACACTTCCCCGTGCCATCCAAGGACAGCTGGAAAAATATTTGTATCATTTCAGAGTAGTATTTGTGCATCTTTCAGTAGCCAGAAAATGCAAGCGCATGCAGGATAACTGCCGTAGTAACTGTATCACAGGGACACGAAGTTTTGCTGTAACGGGGCGATGCCCTTGGAGCATTATAGTATTTTAATTAATCAATTTCCATACTGCCTGACAGCTGAAGTACCAGTGCATTCATAATCGTCAATTTGAGTGTAGACGTGTCTTACAGCTAGAGAGTGACAGAGATTGATTAGGGAGCTTTCCATGTTTTGTTCTTGCTATGGTCCAAGGTAATGTCTGCAGGGCCACCCACACACAAGTTGGAGACGCAGGATTCTTGGAGTCTCAGTTCTGAGATCCTGCCAGAAACACCCTAAAGGCCAAGCCCCCGGCTCCTGCTTCCAGCCAACTAGAACAAACTGAATGGCGCCCCCCCCCCCCACAAGGGTACAAGTGGACCGCGGGGAGGGCAAAAGGGGAAGAGGCTTGAATCACAGGCTCCCGCGCCTCCCTCTTGGCACCCCAGCCGCTGGCCTCCTGCTCCCAAGCACTTTATCCAGGTGGCCGAGAGTGGCTGTCCAGGCAAAATGCAGGGTGGGGGGGGCAGTGGGGGAGGCCGTGGCTGCCGCTGCCACCCCTCGTTCCTGCCACTGTATGCAGGCAAACCTCTGAGCTGGGAGGCTTTCTGGCATCTGCCGCTGGGGCTGATGCGCTTGCACCTTCCGCTTGCTTTTGGAAGTTGCAATTCTCGAGAGACACTGGCTGCCTTGTAAAAGGAACTGTTTTTGAAATAGTCTTTGTATTGTAAATTCACTTGCTAAAGCTTTAAAAAGCTGTGACACCACTTACTGGCTACAGCTGGTTTTATAAGTTACTGTTGCAATGACTTTGCATTAAACCATTAGGAAATGAAACAAAGGAGCATATACAAATAATCTGACAAGGTTTAGCACCGCTCCCAGTGAGAGCGAAAGAGGCGGAAGCTTTGTTGAGTCAGGTTTCTTGGCCACAGGAACACACACCTGGTTCCAGCACCCTGAAAAGTTTGCCGCTCCAAGCCCGCTTGCAGAAGAGGAGCCAGAAGGGCTGAAAGGTCCATGACATGCCAACTCCGCAAGCAGGCTAACGTCCAGAACGAAGTTCTGAGTTTTCACACAGTTGCTGGGGGTGTCCTGTTTTCTGCTCTCTCAGATAGGCAAGCTTGACTGAGTCACACGCACCTGGAACATCCGCCTGTATATGAGCTGGTCCAAAGAAGCCCTCCCTACATCGGCACAGGTGAAAGGTGACTTCTTCCCAACCAGTAAGATGTCTCTGCCAAAGTAGCCAAGTTTGATTTGCAGTTTTTTTCCCCCCCTCATGAGGCCTAAGAAAGATGAAGGTGACTTGCAAGATGGCTCTCAAGTCAGGGCAGAGCACCTATAATTTTACAGTGGGCGTCTTTAGCGAAAGCATCTTTGCTGAGAGCAGAATGCCTAACATGAACGGCTGAATGCCCAGGGCACCAGCCAACCCCCACATGCAAAAGAAGTGGCTGTAGGTGTTAATTTAAATAGCAAGCTTCCCCATTGCAAAATCTTTCCTGGCTGTGCAGGCGGCTGGTCACTCACATGGTTCCAATATGCCTGCAAAGTGTTTTGGGTGGCTGGGTGGTCAGACTTTCTTGCCTTATAAAAAGCAAACAGAACAAAGCATGCTACTTGAAGTGGAATTAAAATTTTACAGTGCACATTTTAATATATATAGATTTTATATAGATATACTTGAAAAAATCAAATGTATCCAAGAATAAAAAATACAGCACATTAAAGTAGTATAATGCATTCCAGTGTATAACTAGAGACATTGGGGTTTTCTTTTTAAATTACACTCTAATCCCTACCATTTGAGAACTGGCCTACATGTTTTTATTATTATTTCAAAATTCACATCAACCAGTAAGTTACAGATATGGATTTAAAAGGATGGACTCTGCACGCCTCTCAAGGCATGGCGACCCTGGAGGCTTCGACGAGAGCTGTATTCTAGGGAGGGAGGGCGGCCTGTCCCGCCCCGGCAGGCACAGTGCGGTGTCGCTTCCCTGCCCTCCTGGCCCCTCCATGCACCGCCCCTTTCCTCCCTACGCCAGGCCTGCCGCCCGCTGTGCCTCATCCCCCAGCGGCTCTGGAGCGACTGCTTTGCTCACAAAAGGGGCTTTTACCCCATCGCACCACAGTGCTTCTCCACAGCTTCAGGGAGCTAGATAGCCACCGTTCTCTCCTGCTTAGCCTTCACGCTCATTAAACCCGTATTTCTAAATGCACCCTTTCATGATACATTCAGGCATCAGCACCCAGGGGCAGGGGCATGAAGAGGTGTGGGAAGCGTGGTCCTTGCTCAAAGAAACAAAAAGACCCAAAACAATCCTTTACGTGGAAAGTTCATCTCCATGGTTCTCTCTCTCTGCAGCTACAAAGGCAGCTGGATTCAAGATCGGTCAGCAGTGGTGCTTCTTCTCTTAGTTCAGTCCAGCACCCATGCATGACAAGTACTTTTCTTCTCCTAAAATAGGTGTGGTCAGGAAACACCAAGGCCCAGCCAAGTTTCACCGCCAGCTTTTTCTTCCTGTTCTTGGAGCAGCAGGTGCCCTTTAAAGCACACCTCTCTTGGTAAGAGGACTGCTCCCATGCTGCCACGTCTGCAGTTTCATGGAAGAGAGGAAGAAGAGGGGAAGAGCTAACGGCCATGTAGTGCATCACTCTCTCAGCCTTAAAGTTCAGTCAGCTTTCTTCAGGAATATCTGGAAGCACATGCATTTAAACATATCCATCAGCACTGGGCAAATTTCCTTTTCCTGTTTGTGCTATCGAACCACTCACTCCTCCTCAAACTGCAGGGGGAAGGGCTTGGATTTTCGGTGAAACCGCACCGCAAGCAACCACTCGGCAGAACCTCTGCATGTGGCAGGAAAGGATTTCACTGTTGCACATAAAGAGTGCACTGTGTTGACAAAAGCCCAAAATAGATACCAAGGCTGCGCAGAACATCTTGCTACAAAGCTTCCTTTTTATAAAACTCCAGCAACACCCCACACAAACTCATGCAGCCTCTCCAGAAATACCACTTCTGACCATCCAAAGTGGGCTGTAGCTTCTAAGAGGATGAAGTAAGCAATGGTACGTTCTGCCTCTTGGCTCAGTGACCTTTCTAGTGTGTGCCCGTTTAAGAAAAATGAAAAATAGAAGTGGTCCTGTGACAGAGGCTGCCAGAAACCTACCTGTGGCTAGCCTGGGTCAATTATTCTATTGCCCAGATTTATTTCTGAAGGCAGGACTGTGTTGAGCAGGGGCTGAACCCTCAGGGCTCACCATCACGGATGCCTGCGTTGGGCCACTGGGCAGCTTGGCACAGCAGCCAGGTGCTGCTTTTAAATGTCCCACTTGACCCCAGAGCAACACCACTTCAAGAGCTTAAATGCTGTCAGCTGGAGAGGTTACTGGCCTCTAGTGGGTGCCTCGTGAAGGGCCCTGTCAGACCTGGAGCCAGCCCTGATTGCACAGAGAGTCTTTCTAAAGCATCCCAATGACTAATCCTTTTAAAAAACATTTCAGCCTAGAAGGAGGCACTACTTCCCGGTTCCCATTCCCTGTCGGGATGAGGCTGGGAAATCTCTACAGGCTGCCATGTCTGAGCAGATTAATGGAAAGACGCTGCGGCAATGAACACACAAGCATCTCCTCCGAAAAAGCCCATTACCTCACTCAAGATGATCCATACAGGAGAGTCCGTCTGGATGGTCAGTCGTATTGCTTCCAGGGGCCCAAAGGAAGGGTCCACTTCTCCTTCAGCAATGCCCTTCGAGAAGGAGCCTGCAGGAGGACAGGAAAGACAACTGCAGGAAAGCTCTCGGTGACAGCAGCACCACTGCACTCAGGTGCCACCCTGATGAAGGGGGCCGTGCCCAAGGACCACTTAAGGGCAAGCATCAGCCCTCAGAGGAGCAGCACAGGCTCCGGGACCTTTGCTCTCGAGCATGTGGCTCCACAGGGTGCAGTTCATCAGCCACTTGGTCCCTAAGCCATCCTCTCCTCCCTCTCAGGAGACATCAACATCTGGAGCTGCCTAGAGCTGGAATCCTTCAGTTTAGATTTCATAGGACCGCCTGTAAGGGGGGGGGGGGTGTTCATCTTTTAAATTGCCAAACAACACTCCATAAGGCGGCCAACTGCATCTAAGCCTGTTAAAGTAAACAACACCTTGCATGAAGACACCCAACCAGATTTTCGAGTGATGAGTATGTTGCATCATTAGAGTGGCCTCGCAGTAGGTTACCTACCTGTAGGTTTGCTTGCTGTCATCGCCCTAACTAGGGCTGGCAAGGCTGGCATAGTAAAGTTAGCAAGCGGCAGCCATGTGGGATCTATAAATACACGCCGCGTTCCCCCGTGATAGCCTGTCACACACTGCCAGTGCCCTGCTGCTGGCTCAGCACAGATGTTTAGACTAGGGGCCACCCAGTGGGCTCAGCTCCCCTGTGCCGTTCCACCCTCTGACTCAGTCATACCGGCCTCTTCTTTTCCAGCAGCTACTAAACACAAAGTAGAAAGAATGACTTTGCAAATGAATTATGCCCTGTCACCCCCGCAGCTCAAGGTTTCTGAAAAGGGAACATGATCTTGCCCAAGAGGAAAGATGTAGCTTTTATTAAAACCTGCAGCGTAAGCACTATCTGGCTGGTCCTGGGAAATATAACCATGATTCCTAGTGCCGTATATCATGAAAAAGCACCAGTCTGCCCCAGTGTTGCTTGCCATGAGATTTCCGGGGAAAGAAAGAACCTGTATGCAACATTCCCCTCCACCCAGACCATGATGGCATCAGAACTGCGGCTGCACCAAGACCTCGGTGAGAAGTAATGGGAGGTTATGGGCAGCAAAGGCTGTGCAAATTTATCACCCATCCCCATCCTGAACTCCAAAGCTGTTGCGTGTGTGTTTTTGCAAAGCCTCAGGTGCCCAGTAGGTGGCGCTGTTTCATCATATATAACACTCAGGGCTAACTCATTCCCACTGTGGTCCTTGTGTAGAGGCATCCTAGCACAAGGGGGACGGGCTGCAGGCCAAGAACCCCTCCATATTTTCTGATGTACAACCACATTCCAGAAAAATATAAGTGGTGACCTCCAAAATGGCCCAATCAGACTCCTTGGGCACAGAAGGTTGGCTGATCGTTGGAAGAATGCATATGAAAATCCAGAGGGCTGAGGAGCATGCGATGGTGCACTGTAGAAGAAAGCATGGCTGCTTAGCTGGCACACTGAGCAGGCAATATTTAGTTGCAGATCCCACTTTTGAAGGGCACTATTTCATAAGGGTTTTCAGACAACAGCACTGAACAGGAAGCCAAGGCAAGACGTTGGGTGCTGAGCATTCTTACATCATCTCCAAGGCAAAATGTTCCGTAAACAAGAAGAAACAGCATTCTTGCTGTCCCTCAGCAGTTTACATGTGATGCAGGGAAAAATGCAGAGACTGTCTGGGGCTTGGCATCGTGCTACCAAGCCCTTCGAGTAGCTACCAAGGGCAGTAAGTTCCAGTCCCCAGTCAAGCACATGAAAGTGCTTCAGAAGAGCTAGTGCAGCGCCCTCCGAGGCCCTGGTGCTCACCCCTGAAGACTCTCAGGGAGAGGAGCAGGACTGGGACAGATGCGCAGACCCTGAGCAGCAGGCCAGCTGTGGATTCGCCCCACCCTCCTTTGGACAAATGCACACAGACCAAAGCCCTGAAGCCGCCCCTTTTACTTGTTCCAGGAGAATCTGGCTGCCCAGAATGCTGTTTAACTAGCCATTAGAGGAGGCCCAAAGCCTCACCCCACCCTCTCGGCTGGGCCCAGAGCAACGCCTCAATGTTTGTTCCAAGTAGAGTAGAAAGAAGGTGCTGAAGACTACACAGAGACGGCTTGTGGAACCCTCTGGAGGAAAGCGAAGCGAGAGGACATGGAAGTCCGGGCTCCCAGTCCACCAGCAGTGCCTTCCTGCATGTAGGACATGCAACCCAGAGCTGACTTGAGCTACTGATCAGCCACTTGACATCAGAATTAGTGGAGTGGTATACAAGAAATAGCATGCAAATAAAAGAGGCAATAAAAAGACATTATAAAATACCACTCAGAAGTTATGTAGTCATGACTCAGAAACATTTGCCCAAAAAGAAAAGTCTGTATCAAATGCTGAAAACAAAGCAACATGGGCGCAAGTCCAATCTTGGCTGGAAGGGTCTTCCATAGGCAGCACACACTACAGGCCACATGCCGGGGGTTCCTATGCTGATCTTTGACCCATACTGACCCACCAGGACTCTGGGATGCCTCAGGGAGATGGCGTAGCCGAGGGGCTGAGCCTTTGAGATAATCCTGTGCCGCTTTGCCTGACCGTTCCTGCGGACAGGAAGACCCAGCCCGCAACCAGTGGACAACCAGTTCCCCTCAGCTCTTCTTAGAATGTGGAAATGGAGTTGCGTGGCATGGCACCGGAAGCTGCCCAGATAGACCAGCAAGACTGGCCTAACGTTTCTGCCACAGACTAATACAGCACCAATCCTGAAGCCTGTATATGGAGGTAGGTGCCCTGATTTCAGTGGAACTCATGTTTCATATCTGTGTGCTTAAAATCAGAACCTGAGAGAACACGGACATGGTCACCAATGCAAAGGCCAACCCGGATACTGGAAGGCCAACCTAGATGCTCTTCCAATCCCAGGGCTGGCGCTTGTGAAAGTGTGCATGGCCCCAGACCACTCGGGGAGCAAAGCTTTTAGGCATCACATTTTCCCCTGAAATTAAAAATGGAAAGAGGAAAGGGGAAAAAAGACTCCACTGAAATCAGTCAAGGCATTTTACTACTTCTTTTTCACTCCTCGGGATGAAACCGGAACCGGAACAGCAAATGAATTAGTGGAATCCGTAGTCTGAGAGTAAACAGGAGCAGGGTGCTGCCTGGGTCCTTGGCTTTGTCCAGTCCACTGGGCCTCTGCAGTGCTGTCTTCAGCACTTGCCTCTGCGCCACGTTCACAAAGGAAAATCCACCCAAACCGAGCCTCAAAGACAATGCAGCCACAAGCAACTTTTGACCCTTGGGCAACGGCAAGGTGGCAGGAGCGCTCGGCTGAGCAGAAGTGGCTCGCTCAGCTCCCCAGGCCTCCTCTGCCATCACTCTGTGTCATAATAGCGTTGGCTGAAGAGCAACATACCCAGCACATTATCCAAAGCCAGCAGGCTACTGTTTGCCCCGAACCAGCAATTTACCTATCTGTATGTAGCCGTCAGATGTCCTGTGGTACTTGAAAGCTGTTGCTCTTCCCTCCTGCAGGGCTTCCTTATCTGACTGGAGACTCTGTGCAGGGAAACAGACAATCTTTCCAAAAGGCCGGCCACACGGACCTAGACAGCCTGCAGCGAGGACAGCTGGAACCTCTCTAACCATCTCGCTCCAGGCCATTCTTACGTTTGCAGAGGCAGAAGCATACTCTCAAGTGCAGGGCTGCTAGAAGACCATCTCTGTGCTTTTTCAGGACCCATAAAAGACTATTAAACTTTGCCTGGTAAGGATACCATTTCTTGCCACAAGTGGCATATTTTAAGTAGAGAAGGAGCGAGCAGCCTCACTTCTAGGATTTGGCATCTAAACGCAAGAATGTAACGGCACAGACTCCTCTGAAGCCCCCTCAGTAAGCCTTTGACCCCAAACTGATGCTCCTGAAACAACATCCAGCAACACAATAATGAGTATCTGGGTCATAATCTCTGAGCAACATATGCTGCCTTTGCAATTCTAGGGCAAGCAAGCAAGCCCTGTGGAACCATGAAGCTGCCCCGCTTGCCCAGAGCCGAAGGGCCGCATCCTGGCCTCACTTCACGATGGCTATTTGCTTTGGAGTGCCTCGGGACTGGAGCCAACAACTGGCATTCAGGGGCTCAGCGAAAAGCATCTGCTTCGCTTCGCTCTCTCAGCTCTCCGAAAGTTCACCCATAAAAAGGAGGGGGCAGCAGAAAGCAAAAAAGTCTTACATCGAAGGGTAAAACTTCCACTGTTGTGTTGAAGAGTTTGTCTTCGGGGTGTTCAATGTTGCCACTGCGGAAGAAAAACCTGTGGGACAGGAACCAAAAGTGACTGGGAGGATTTGCAAGGGATGCATTAGCACATGAAAGTACCGCAGCAGGAAAGAATTTACCAAAATGTCTGGGGCCCAACAGGTGGCTCTCCCAGCAAGAAAGACCACTTGGAGCGAGACAGCTCTGAGTGCACAAACAACCAATTACAGATGGATTGCTGGATTGCGCTTGCAAATTATGCACCCCACACTGCATTTGAATGAACGTAAGTAAGAAGCACAATTATCCACTCCTGTGGAGAACACAATTTGTTGTTCAGCTACACCAAAATGGAAGATTGAGTTATTGTGCATGCATTCCAATGGTAAGGACAGAATCAAGGAAGGATGAAGACATGGGAGATATTCACATCTCTTAAAAAAAAAAAGGCAAACTCTCACGTGGATGCTCTGGGAAATAAAGTAGACAGATGGATTTCCAGAGAAAAATTTCCCCATAATTCCTGGAGGCAACTTTACAGTTATAAATAATGAGCTAGATCCAGCATAAGCCTCCAATCCACAAGACACCTTTGATGCAGTGAAGGGTCCTGCTAGTGGAATCCAGGAAACAGTTACCTTTGCTGACTCCCTAGGGCTCCCCGTGTCCCCTGCCAAATCTGCCCCTGGAGATTTGCAGAAAACTGGAGGCAGTGACGAGGGGACCTGCAAAACTGGGGGGAAACAGCAAAAACTGCATCCATTCCTTTCCATCACTGTGTGGTTTGAGTCTATCTCTGCTCCCAGAATGTTCCTGCTGACAGAAAGGAAGCTGGATCCAACCCACTGACCACTCAGGAGGAGAAAGGCTACACCTCCCAGGCCAGGATCAGAAGCCAGGTGCCACAAATGAGAGGCAGCCAGGCCCAGTGAAAAGCAAAAACTCCTTTATCTGCAGCAATATATATCACTAAAAGCTTGGATCCAGGCACAGTTATACTTTGTGCAGGCTCTCTGGAATCAGACGCAGTTAGGATACTCATGACTAACTTGTCCAGATTATGTCAATGTGTCTGACTAAATATGGATCCAGCCCAAAGAGAACGGTCCCCTTTCTGATAGCTCCAAAGCATCCGTTCAACTTGCAAATAAGGGGAAAGTCCACAGAAAGGCTGTTGGACTCGAAGGAGAGGAAGACATAAAAGATGCAGCGGCAGCAGGTGGCTGGCCAGCATCCAGGCAATGCCAGGGCAGGGGCCCCAGTCGGTGCAGCACTAGGAGCCTTTCGGCCCTGTCCGGCCATTCTTGGCCCATCCCACCTCACAGGCGGGTTGCTCTGAAGATAAAATAAAGAGGAGGACTATGCAAGCTGCCTTGGTTTCCTCAGAGAAGGAACAAGGGGGGGGGGGTGTGAATGCAATGCCACAACAGCAGCAGCAAAGAGAGCAGCACATCTCGTGCACAAGAAGGCAGTGGGGGCTTTCTGCACACGAGTGTCCAGGGGAGCCCTCAGGCTGCCTCTCCCAGCGCAGGGCCATGCCGCCCCTCAGCCTGCAGCCGCGCACTCCTGGGGAGCTGAGCCCTGCCTGTGAGGCGCCTCTCTCTTACAGGGGCCACTGATCAAGGGGGAATGAAGAGTCCCACGCCGAGGGGCCCTGGCCAGTCTGGCTGCCCCCCTTTGAGCTCGAAGAGCCGGTGCATGTGGTGCCTCTGGCAAAAGCAGCCTCTCTCATGTTCCAGGATCTGGGAGGGCAGGTCTTGCCTGGCATCATCTCTTCTGGATATGCTGACTGCTCTCCTGCACATTTTTTAGAAGGTGGAGGAGCCTCTTCCAAGGTGGCCATGAGGCCCATAAGGCAGGGAAATCCAGACAAGGCCAGCATCCCTGGAAGTGCTCGAATCGCGGCTGCAGACTGCACTCAGGAGCCCAGCAAGGCAGCGAGCGAGGGAGCGAGCGAGGCACAACCAGCATCACAAATGAGCTCTGTTCTGGCTCGGGAGTGGCGAAAAATGACTTTTAGGGCTTGACTGGGCGCTCCCCATCCGCTGCTCCCACACTTACTTACCGTTCAATGCGGAGTGGCTTAAAGAAGCGGAAGCGAATGAAGTCACCTGCTGTGGGAGTAAATGCCCAAAAGAAATCTTCCCGCAGATAGGCTTTCTCCAGAGAGAAGTGTTGGTAGGTTTTCAGACTGGTGCTCACTTCTGCCGGAGGGTTCACGTGCTCTTTGCGAAGAGCCTGCTTCCCAAAATCTTTGTCCTGAATGCATGAGATGAAAGTGAAGCAAATTTAGTTCGATATGTAACTGATCCCAGTTGCACCTTTGTGGGAAATACTCTCATTCTGAGGGCTTGGGGAGGGGGCATGAAGTAAGAGGGTCATGCAGCTTTGCTCCCGGGCCTCGCTCTCCTGAGAGGTGAACCACATCCATTGACAACGCTGCCACCCAGCCTGCCAGGCCGGCACAGCCTCGCTTCATCTTCGGCTCCTTTGGCTCCAGATGTTACTCAAACCACATGTGCATCAGGGCTCTTTTCTCTTAAAAGGCCCCAGCAGAAGTGCTAAAAGACACCTGCCTCCTTGCGTGGTGGCCTTTTCATCTCTACCGTTTACCTCCAGAGAGAAGCGAGACCAGTTCTTCTGATGCAAGGTGCAGCTTGGCCTTTAGAAGCCCTGAAGATGTAAAGAATGCTAAAACTTTCCTTTGGAGGCTAGCTTTCCACTGCCAAGGGGAAGCAGGTCTGAGTCATTTCTAGTATTTAGTTTTATGGGGTGGGGAGTGCATGTATACTTCATTGTCATTATAATGGATGCGGCTTGCCCTTTGCCCTTCAGAAATGCAGGCTTGAAACAAAACTAAAAGCAGTCATTGAACTGCTGAGCCCACTCCACTAAACAACAAGAGGGAGGGAGGGAGGGAGGGAAGGTAGCTCAACAGTTTTCGGATGTTAAAAAAAAGAAAAGCAGCTGAGGAGCCACCCTTGGAATGTTCCTGGTAGAACATCCTCCAATCACAGAAACATCAAAGGGACTGTGATTCTCGCAGTCAAGTCTCTGCGAGAGCAGCTTCCCTTTGCACAGCCTCGCTGTTGGAGGCACACGGCTGCGCTGAGGCTCTTCACGATGCTGCGGCACGTAGCTCGGGAATGCTTCCTGGCCACTATTAATCAGAGTTGATCGCTGCCATGCTCCAATTCCCTTGCCTCCTGACCTGATGCCTCCCCTTTCCTTCCAAACCATTTGCAATTTCTTCCACGCTCCGTTAGCAAAGCATCCACTCCGTCTCCACAGCACAGCCCAGCTGACCTGCCTTCCCCAGGGAATACACCTGCATGCGAAAGCACCTGCTTCCCTTGCCTAAGCCATTCAGGAGCCATTACCTTTTGCATACACATCTGCCACACAGAGGCACACCTCATGCTTGCATGCATGCGCGCATGCACACTGCTTGTCCACAGGCCCCCCACTCCAGTGCAGAGTGTTTTCGGGCTCCTCCACCCAAATCTCAAGCCGAAGCCGGCATTATCCCTGAGGGGTTCAGGAAGGGAGAGCGAAGCACGACTCCCAGTGGCCAGAGCATGAGATTTCAGTACCTTTTACTGCCCCTCTCTTACTAGCAAGCATGCTCCTGCCATTTCCAAGGACTCTACCCTGCCTCCTCCGAGAGCGCAGAACAGCCTGCAGCTCCCAGGCAGCCTCCCCTCCATTCACAGGGTAGCTTCAGAAGTGAAACTACAGCAAGAACTTGCACACTTCCTCTTCCCACACCAGGCTGCGTCTTCTTCCCAGAGCCAGTCTCTGCCTCTCTAAAGCCTGCTTTCCCCCACCTGCCTGACTCCCCCTGCCTGGCAACCAAGACACAAACACCATCACAATGTCCTGCTTCCAGGCTGACAGGATCATTCCCGCCGGTGCTCTGGACACAGTGCCATAATCTAGGCAAAGCGTGCAGGAAGCACAGCCCAGGGCAGGCCTCTGTGAGCTCTTAGTCACCAGGTTCATATCATCATGGAGGCAGGGAGGGAGGAAGTGATGGATGGACGGGAGGGAGGGAGGGAGGGAAGCCACCGTGGCTGCTGCTCCCTGCCCCACAAGTGCCAGTCGTGTGCATAGCTCAAGTAATGGCGGACATGAGAGGTGCCTGACCAGCACATGTGGAGTGGGGAGAAGAAGGTGCCACGGCTTCCTTTCCTTCCCTGGCTTGGTCAGGCAAGCGCTGGACCCAGGTCTCCAGGACTCGTCTGAGACAAAAGCGCTGTGCTACTCGGGGCAGTGCCGCGCTGGTGGGTGGCGGGCTGCATTCCTCCCAGAGAGGCGCTTGAGCTCGCCGAGCTGGAAAGACCGAGCCCGGCCACACACGCCTCCGCCACTGCCCGCATTTGCACGGCCACGGCATCACCTGCCCACCTTCAGCTTCTGGATCTTCCCGGCCAGGGAGGAGTGGGTGCCTACATGCTGGAAGAGTGAGGGCTTGAACCGGATCCTCAGGTTCGCCTTCTGTCTGTCGCAGTGTTTCTGCAAGGGTAACAAAGCACAGGAGTGGCTCAGGATTTCGGCTTCTAGCTCGGGAGGAAGAAACATGAAATGGGAAATAGGCTAGTTAATCAACTGCTTTCGCTTCCAGGTGCCTTCGGGAGAACCATCATTTTTCAGTACACAAAGTGTGGTAGAAATGGCTTGAACACGCACTTGCTGAATGGTGCAAAATGTCTGACTAGATGCTAAATCCTTATGTCCGATGTGAAGAAGAAAACGCATTTCCTGCCCTCAGAGAAAATACCTCAGAATGCTGTAAATACGTGTTATTTCAGACATTTCTATAACACTCTCAAACAGGCTATCGTCATCTGTCCCCACACTGGTAAAACAGCCCAGTTCAAGGTGGGCCACTGCCTTCTCCTGACTCATAGCCCAACAGGCATGGATGGAGCCCAGCGGTCCGGCTTTGGTGCCATCATGGATGAGTTCATCCACACAACCAGAGCCCTCAAAAAGGCCTTCTTTAAGCTGGGCTCAACTGAGCCCTGCTGCTGGACTTACCCCTAAGCAAGGGAGGTGGAATTTAGGCTCAGGGTCCTTGTGGAGGGAAAAGAGCCTAGCACTGAAAATACGGGCACACGCGCAAGCACGCCCGGCTGCTTGAGGCGGGCACAACTCTTAGCATTGTTGACACACTGCGGGCTGTTTGCCTGCAGCTGGAAGTCGAAAGCATGGCTCACCCTCTAGCAACACAAAAGGGTCTGGCTATGGCGAAGGGGAGGACAGGGGGGCTCTTAGATACCCACATGGTGCAATCTTCCGGCTGGTGCGGGGAGTTCCAAGAACATGTCGCTAGTACTGGATCAGTTAAGAAGCTGTCAGAATAAATGATGACCTCCCTGCTTACTCGATGGTTCATTTTCAAAATGCAGCCTGACTGACTTCCTTTGCAGGTGCCTCCTTTGCCTGGCTGCTTAGCTTCTACCCAAACTGGAAGTAACAGGGGGCAGACAGTTCTGCTTTTACAAACAGTTTGTATTGTAAAAAGAGGAAACAGTTTGATCAATGCATGATGGACAAGTTAATTTACAGCATGCTAATTTACAGCATCATTTTAAAAGATCCTTTATCTTGCTCTAACATGAGGGCAAGCTTGAAAGATATATTTGTGTATGAAAATGTGCGTAAGAGATTTATGAAGAGCAGAGAGGCATCAGAAAGAGCATTACTGGCACTGCTAAGAAGTGTCTGAAGTTGGAATATGTAGAGAGCAGCGGCTTTTTGCACAATTACTACTGATATCCTTTTGAATTTGCAACAGGTTCTGGCATGTTTTCTGAACTTCCACTTTCCCCATCACAGAAAACTGTATTCCTAATTAAAGGGGCCCAAACATCCTTGTGACTGGTCTAGGCAGAAGTCTTGTGCCATTTCCCTTCCTGTCCATCACCCGCCCCTCCTCCTCTGTTACTGGTGCTGCTTTTTCTCTCTTATAAACTTTTAGATTAATGTCATTGAACCCTCATAATTGATGCCATTGAACCCTTAATTCTCTTGCTAATTTGTTTTACTAGAAACTAAGGCTGCCTCTTTAAGGAAAACCACTATTTATTATCTCTTCTCAAGGTCATCCCCCACCTTTGGTCTTTTATGACACAAACTATAAGTGCATTAAGGTGAATGAAGAAGTGATCATGCACTGTCAGCCGTTATTAAGGGGTGGGTGGGTGGGGATTAAAAGCGTGAGCCTGCAACTTAATGAAAAGGAAATGCCTGGTGTAGTATCAAGACAGCACTGGCCTGAGCAAAATGAAATGGGCCATCACAAGGTCGCCCTAACTCTGGAAAGCATGTCGCTTGTTCCGGGATCTTTCTTCTCAACTCTCTCCTGTCCCACTTGACCCCACTTTTACCCAACCAAATATCCCACTTTGCTTCCTCTTCTCATTCTCTGTGGTGCAGCATACTTAGCAACTCACCCCTAGGAGTGGTAGTTTTCATTTTTAGCACCAAGAACTATGAACTTTGAAAAAATCCTTTTTATTTGCCTGGCATTTTAACATTTAAATATTTAACTAGTTTTTAATGGTCATGCTTAGCCACATTTTATCTTATTTCATCTTATTTCATTTTATTATGCTTGTTGTATTGGTTCTGTTTATGTATTGTTATGTTTAACAATGTCGTAAGCCGTCCTGAGACATTGTTAAGGATGGGGTAAAAATACTGCAAATAAAATAAATAAATAAATAAATAAAGGGAACCCTTAACTATAGCACCCTTCAGCTAGGAAAAAAGTGGTCAGCCTACAAAAGGAAGTGAAAGTGACAGAATTCGGACTTCAGCAGAACTCAAGCTTCCCTCTGTCTAGCTCTGTTAAGCCCAAGGAAAGCAACGTGTTACTTATGGGAGCCGTCTGGAGTCTTGGCCTCAACAGAGCTGTGCATCTGATATGTACAGAAGGTCTCACGAGTGCCAGGCAGCTACAGGTGCTGAACTACACACGTGCTTTCCAGGCAAAGAGAACGCAGATATCCAAATCAGGCAAAGCATCAGCCACAAAACCTCAGGTCAGGCAAACTTTCAGTCACAGAGATAAATCCTATGAGTTACGAATTTGATTTTACACAGCAGGATTTGTAAGAGAAAAGTTTGTTTCCAAAGGTTGTTGTGCAGAGTTAATCATGCAAACAGTGGGAGATGGAGCCAGAAATCCACGCTGGAACTAGGCTACATTTTTAAATAGACAATGATTGAGAAGCTCACAGGATCCCCTGCAAAGAGCCAAGAGGGCAGAGCAAGACAAGTGAGCCTGGACACAGGGTGACATTGAAACACCGCTCCAGTTTAAAGCTTTATAAATGAGAAAAGGCACGAGCAACAACTTGTCAGGCTGGCACTGAGCAACACAAGGCAAATCCCAACCTGGCCTCGCTCAGAAGGGGGATGCCCGCCTTCCTGTTCTGAGGAACGTGCCAGCTGCCACACCTCAGGCACAGGCTGCTCACCGCTCCTGAAGACAGGAAAGCCAGCGTCGAAGAGAGAGGAGTGTCCCAGGGACACACACATCACTCCCCTGCCTTTCTACCTTCCACACCGGAGGCAGAAGAAAGCACCAATTCACCTCTCCCGGTGAAAAGCCACGGACATTTAAGGCCGAGTCTGCCTCTGGCAGCCTCAGGAAGCAGGGAGCAAGGCTCTGTTTTCCGTGGGGGCGGCACGGGGGGGTGAACCTGCAGACCGCATGCAGCGCACAGGACTCCAGAGCCATAGTGAGCCAAAGCTGTAGCCGGTTACCTTCCACAGCAGGAGCAAATCACCTGCCACCAAGTCGCCTTGCCAACTACTGCCCCACCGTAAGTACCTTTGCCCAGAAGGGAGCAAACCTGGCGATTAATGTCAGAACAGGTGATATGCTGCTGCTGAAAGTGGACTGTTCAAGACAGCCAGCAGCAGATTCTCAATCTGGCAGTAAACCTGATAATTAAAACTACTCAACACTGTTGCAGGCTAAAGATTCAAGTGAGCTGCTCCCTCCTGGCTACCAGAACGATAAAGTGCGGTTGATGCATTTAACCTGGAAGCAGTTTTGCCTTGAAGCAACGCAAGCCACCCCTTGCCATGCCAGCATCTTTCCCACAAAAGGAGCCCTGGAGCTGATAATGACTCCCAGTCTCCCTCTGGCCAGAATGATTCATCAGCAACTCCAGAACAGACTCCCACCTATCTGAATAAAACTTTTAGATTAACTCGAAGGGATTACAAAAAGACACTTCCTTAAAGTGATTATTGCAAAAGCCCTTGAACAATCTCCCATAATTTCGGCACTCCCACTGTGAAAATACTCTTACATGAAAGGGTAGAATAAGAACATTTCTTCTAACTAGGGATTGACTTACTGCATCTTTTTCTGGGTTGCAGACTTTTACCCAGAGGATATGGTCGAGGAGCCAATCAATGGGTTTGTCCTTATAGAACATGAGTATGAATTCCACAATCAGACTGAGATCCAGTGACTTGAACATCTTCCCTGAAAGCATATTGGAAGCAGAAGAGAACAGGGAAGTACAATCATGACCTGCTCCAACATTCAAGATGAGAACCGTACATTGTGCCGGCATGAGAACCACCATCCCTTGATCATGCTGGGCATTCTCCGTGGCACGTTTGGGCAACTGAGGGCTCTCTCGGCCTAACCTTCCAACTGCTGAATGCAGCAATGAGAGATACTTGGAGCTGTAGGTCTGGAGGTCCACCAGCTGCCCACCACTGCTCTGAGGAAAAGAGACTTTTAATGCAGCTACCTTGCTGCGGTCACATGAATCAGCATCCTACACCGGTAGAATTAGCTACACCCGCCTGTGCCACTTACATCTGCTGTACCTGCATCCCCTTCTCCAGGCAATGATCTGATGCTAGAAGTATATTTTGCTATACACCCCAAATCCCTCGCAGGAGATCAGGCTCTCTAATAAAGGTAGAATCCCTTAGGAATAAGGACTTTATGGACTTTATGCTTTTGCTCTGACTCAGCCAGATGGTGTTTTGCACTAACTGAAAGAAAGATATAACGTTAAAGTGTGTAACAGATCTGTGTCATACCAGCAGAGAATAAAATACTTTATCTTCCTTACGAGCAAACCACACACTCATGCTGGGCAATTTAGAATCTGTAATGAAGGCTCTGCTCAGGATACCACCCTTTGTGGATGCACAACCGCCATGCGCTCCGAGCAGAGCCTTTTTACGTGCTGCCCCCGCATGTGAAAGCGTTCCTCGTCCTGACCCCACCCCATGGCGCATTGGTCTTAGCACGTCTCCCCTTGTTATTGTTTTACTGCATTGTAATTGTAGCTCTGCTAGTGCAAACAATAGTCTTGAGCTCTCTTTTTCACAAATGGGCAGAACAAGAGGATGCAGGTAAAACGTCTTGGAGAATCAGATCTTTGGTTCAGTGAAGGCGAAGTCTCAAATCTTATTTGGTCTGCTTTTTATTCTCACTGATCTTTTCTTCATCTTCTTCATCATCATCATCCCCACCACCACCACCATCTTTATACCCTCTTTTTTCCTTTTGCAAGGAACCCAAGGAGGCTCACAATGTTTTCCTCCTCTCCATTTTATCTCATTTTAAATGTATTAGTTCCTCCTGGTGTTAATAATGCTTTCGTTCTTATGCTGTAAACCACATTGTCATTCTATATTGAAATGTGGGGTGGAAATATTGCAAGGTAATACATGTTAGGGGAACATCCTAATCAAGCTTGGGGAAGATTTGGCAGGGCCTTGGTGGCCAGTTAAACCTGAATTATTAATTGGCACTTGGTTTCTCTCTCCTTTAGTCTACTCTTTAAATGGATGGCATCTGAGAAGCAGCTATGCCTGTCAGCTGCCTTCAAATCCACTTTCTTCTTCTTCAGCAGTAGGCAAGGCTGCTAGAGAGAGACATGGTTTGCACAGGGATGTGCCGTGTTCCCTGGTACACTGGGGGCTAGCGAAGAGGGTTCCCACCTTGGTTCATCTGTAAACACAGAATGATTACAGCAGCTTAACTGTTTCTTCCCAGCTTCCCAGACAAGTATGAGCAAGAACTGCCTGGTTCTCCCAACTTGCAATAGGATGCTTGGCCTGTTTAACATTAATAAAACATTTGTGCCACATCAAAAAGCAAGAGGAAATCAGAGAATGCTGGCACCGCTGCGTGTTCTGAGTGCTCTGAATTGTGCATTGAGAGGATGAGAATGTATCTGACTCAACTTGCGCCAGTGTTGGTGCTGCTTTCTTGCTCCGGCAAACAGAGTAACAGTCCTCCAAAGAATCAGTGTGCTTCAGCATTAGCTCTACGTGAAATGCTTCTGAAGGGGTGAGGTAATATTGGAAGGAGTCTTACCAATAAACCCAAGCTGTGAAAACTCCAAGATCATCCATTCCTCAGATGGTTGTTGCAGAGCAAAGTTCTTCATTGTGCTGAGATAGTTTGGTTTGGCTACAATGTCATCTTCCAGCTACATGATAGAAGAAGGTATCAGTGTTCATGACAAAAAGATACAATATTGGGAAACGAGATCCTCTATCCTAGAATGCATCCAAGTGAAGATGGCTGAGAAACATCTGGCCAAAGGGAGGATCATCTAAAACAAGATAAAATCCACCATTTCCAGCAGCTTCCTATTTACATTAAGCAAAATGATGAATAAGACTCAGTTATGGTAAGTCAGCTGCAGAACATACCAATATGATGTAAGAAAAGATCTATTCACATAACCAAACAGGACAATTGTTTTCTAGTCGTTTTAAATAAACCACCATTAGAAAAAGGCCCTTTTATAAACAAGCCACGGTAAACAATTTAGTACCCGCAGGATCGTGCCAGCTCTAGGGTCCAGTCGAGACTGCAGAATGTCAAACCTGATACACTTGTTTTCTAAACCAAACAGTTAATTCTGCCACCCCAGCTACCTTGCAACACTCTTGCAAAAGCTAAAATGATCATATTTCTCTCTAAATTCAAACACTTTTCATATGCCCAAGTGAAGTTGGAATGCCAAAGTAAATTCCAGGTTGTGCTTGAGAGAGACTGAGCCAAAATGATCAGGCTGGCTTCAATGAGGCCCACAATAGCTGAAAATAATGGAACTGATCCCCCCCCCCACACACAAGACCCTCCCAGTCTCCCCAAACATTTTGCTTCTATTCATTGTTCCAGAGATGACACACCATAACATTTCTTGCTTGGAGTAACTGGACTTTCTTGCTTGGCCAGTGGGACATTTACCTGAACATAGTAGATGCCTTTGGATTGGGCATACATCATTAAAAAGCAGTAGTCTAGGTTCTGTTTAGTTCTCCATCTGCAAACAAGACAGAAAGATGTTACACTGCTGGCGTTAACACAAATTAAACAGAACATTTGGGATCCATAAAACTGTAATTCTTAGATGACGAAGAACCTTGGGTCTATTGTGTATGCCCAGCCATCATACTAGCCTCAATTCTAGCTGGTTTTTAGGGCTAAACTAGATGAAACATTATTAATGCAAAGAGAAATTGTGTGATTACAGAAGGCAGTAAAAGAGCAGTCACAGGAGGATCCGGATCAGATCAGAACCAAAGCTCTGTGCAGCAGAGCCTGGATTTGATCCTTTGCCCCACAACAGTCCCACTCCAGGGGTGCCTCTGGCTCCCCTTGCATGTCCCCTTCCTTTTGGCCTGGGATTAAAACTCTAATGGTCCTGATTTCAGTTTCCTCCCCTTCCCCTGCCTTGTAGCTACTATTTATTTTACAAGCTAATCATCATGTTAAAGTTAATTCTATGAATAAACTCATAAACAGTTTGCTTCCAAGGCACGTGTTCCACTACAGTCACGGAAAAAAGAGTTATATACGATTTGGCCACAAGGAACAGACAACGGGAACACGCCCAACAGAAGCCCAAGCCACACGTCACCTGCAAGGAGCACTTGCTCCCTATAAATGCCGTTTCTTCTAAGCAAACTTGAAGGCCTCTTATTTAATAGCACAGAATGCCCATTTAAATCAGGCTGCCTGTTTATTACCTGACTCTTTCCTTGGGGTCACCAAACGATTCTCGGAGGCGGGAGAAGTCTGGATAGAAGTGTGGGGAAGGGGAAATAACTTCTAGAAGACCAGAATGAATTTCACTGGGAAACCTGAATAAGGAGAAAGGCAGAAGGAAGTAGCTGTCACTTTCTGCACAGATGAAGCTGCAATTCAGGGCCAGTGATTAATGGTTCAAAACGCATGGCATGCCACAGAGACGAACAGCATTAGAAGCTCTGGACAAATTCTCTGCAGGAGGTGCTGCACTTTTCGGTCCTGTTTTAAACAGAGCCGTATCAGCAGGGTACTCATGATTCTGAAAATCCTCCCCTATTCCATTTGTCAAATGTATCACAGCAGCTGGAAGATGGAGCTTGATTTTTCAGTTTTATGTTTCTCTTTCTTACTTGCTTTTGAAAACTGCTAAAATGTTTTCTTAAAACAAATATTAACTTTTCAATATCATATACCAAATGCCCTGATCTCTGCAAGACAGCAAAATCTCTGAGTGTGTCCTTCCAGTTTATTCTTCCCATTATAACCAAACAGCTCAACCCCCAAACAGTTTGCTAAATGAACAGATGCAAGGGGGAAATGTGTGCACAGGTGGGGTGGGAAGATCTCAATGGAGTTCCCATACCAAGGACAATAAAAAACTGTGTCGCTTCCTGGAAGCAACTCGGACATAATACTCTCAGCCATCTAGGCCAGGATGGTCCTTTCCTATCCCAAAGGGCAAGGAAGGTCTGGAGATATGCACTGAACTTTAGCTCCACAAATACAAAGTCTTTGGGGTGATTCAACAGGTTGATTCTATCGTAATATTTACAGTTGAGAATTGAGAAGACATTTCTGCTCTTTCTCAGATCTGACTGGCAATCCAGTAACCTTCGGATGCTTTAGACTACAGGTATATTGGCCCTACACAGCTTGACCAATAATCAAGGAATACAGCAGTGACGGTCCAAAACCACTGCAGCGCTCCAGTTCACCTATCCCTGTGATAGAAATACTGCTGTGTTTCCTCCCCATTTCTGTGTGTGAATATAAAAGAACATTTTCTTGCAAGCATTTTCTTTGTGGGCATGTAACTGTTTTGCTTGCTTCTACTGTTCCATGATATGCCTGTTCTTTTTCTATTACACACAAGTTTCCAGATCTGGGACCCATCTTTAGCCTGAACATGCATCTGGGACCCACTCCTTTCTTTTTTACAATATAGTTGCAGGAGGAAGAGCTGCTGGAGTGATGCACCACATGGCAGGCCATGGCCAAGGGTGGATCTGGAGCACACAGCTGCAAAACCATGGCCTGGGATGCACAGATTAATCTAGGAGCAGGAGGTGGGGATGGTATTGGTGAGTATGCTGATAAGGAGAAGACGGGAGTAGGTGACTTTCTGGTTCCTTTATTTCTGAGGTCAGGCTTCCAAAAACTTGTGGATACCTCATTAGTTACCAGACTGACCTGTAAAGAGGGTACACATTTTGTTCAGACTAGGAGAGGAGAGTGGTTCTACCATCTTCAGGTCTAATCCACACACACACAGGCACAAAGGAGCCGCCTGGGGAAAAGGCGAGGAGCAGCTCGTGTTCTGCTCAGGGAGGCCTTCCCCACCCCCGGAGAGCGGAGGCCTCGGCCGGCGTTATACTTTAGAAAGACTTCTATGCTTCAGGTGGGGCTGAGGAAAAGCTTCCTGAGGTACATCCTTCTCTCAGAGGTATAATTGAAAAGGTGCCATGAGTCACCTCAGGGCTTGGAAGGGATGAGCAGGCAAAACCAGATATTTTCCCTTTCAGTCATGTCATTGAGGGTTCCTTGCATTTCAACTTGCCAGCGGGTAAACCAGAGGAATGATTTCATCCTATTAATCAATGGTTGCTTTTTAGATACAAGAGGAACCATGTGGAATTAGACCAGACGCTATCTAGTCCAGCCTCCTCTTCCCACAGAGGCCAACCAGCTGCCTGTGGGAAACCCACCAGCAGGGCATGAGTGTAACAATGCCTCCTGCCCACCTTCCCATGCAACTGGCACGCAGAGGCATATTGCCTGTGTCCTTGGAGACGGCAAACAGCCACCAGACTATGACCTCAGCTAGCTTTGCCCTCCATGAATCTAATCTAATCCCCTTTTAAAGTCATCCACGTTGGTGTCCATTGGTACATCTTGCGGTCGTAAATTCTGGTTTCACTAAGCACTGTGCAGAGTGAATTTCTTTGTCCTGAATTTCCCAGCATTGTAACGAAATAGCCAACTCTCTAACTGAAGAGTAATGCTCTGGGGCCTTGAGTGTATCTGAGGGGCCACAAGATGCTGGGAATTCCTCAGCAGTCCCAGGGCACGGACAAAAGCTAAAACCTGGGGTGGGGGGGGGGTATGAGGATTGGCCCCATACCTTGTACCTCTCTGCCGTGGCAGCAAGCGCCACTGCAGGTCCTCTCCCGAGACTGATGGCGTGGTTTTGGAAGAGGAGAGAGGAAAGGGGGCATGCCAGCGGGTGGGGAGGGGAGAGGCTATGGATCTAGTGGAAAAGAAGCCCCATCCCCGCCCCCAGCCAGGTGGGTGAGCCAGGTGGGCTCAGACACCAATCTGCACAAAATGCAAGAGAGAAGGATGGAAAGAGCATGAAGCCTCTATTGCTTCTCCCACGCTTCTCGCTGCCAAGGCTCAGGCTAGGAAAGGGCTCCAACGTTGGGACGCCTTTTCCTGTTAGGCAGAGCTGCCGGGACCTCTCTGAATCCAACATTCTGCTAAGGGCTGGGTAAAGGGGCATTATCAGGAAGCCTCATTTTATGTAAGTGCTCCAGTCACTGACCAATGAGTGTTCAGATTCCCCAGACCTGTCTCCTCTTTTCCTGAGCAACTATTGTGCATTTTGACAGCATTTTGAGTTCTGCCATTTGCTCTGGGAGGTGCCTGACCCTCTTGATCAGTCAGCAGGCAGTGGGACTGGGAGCAGAAAGTAACCCCTCTGCCTGTGTGGAGCCCCATTAAAATCAAAAACAAGAAACGTATTTCCTGTTGACAAGCTTGTGGCGTGCTCCTTTAAACTAATCTTCTTTCCGCAATATTTGAACTGTGGCTTCTTATTGCCAATGTTGTTCTCTTGATATGGGAGCAATTGCTTTTTCCTCTAAGCCATCTAAGCTAAAGACCGTATTTGTCTCCCTTGTATTTCCCCCTCCCCACATATTCTGCCTATTCAATTTAAGGCTGATAAAGCAAGCAATTTAACTGGGGAAGGGGGACAAATCACTAGGCTGATTAAAGCAAGTCTGAGGCACTTGTCAGAGGGCCACTTTCTTACACAATGTCCATCAGTCTTGTCAGGGGTCCGTTATGCAATTAGGCCGCTCGGCAAGAGCCAAAAGGAGGCAGAGAGCTCTGCCAGGCTACACATGGCAAAAAAACCATGCAATGAGCTGTTTTGCACCACTAAAAACACAACAGCTCCCCCCTCAGCTATTACAGGGAACCTCTCCCAGCCCCTGAACACTGCAGCACGTCTGGCTTGAGCTAGTAGGTCACACCATCTTCCCTGCACTCCCAGGCTCAGTCTTAGCTACTGCTATTAATAGGCAACGGGAAGAATGCCGAAGCGGTAATGAAGTCTGGGACTCTTCTATTACCTTTAGCTTCTCAATGTTCTGTCCTTGGAGCTCTGATGCTGTTAATTCCTGCCCACTGTCTCTTACAAGCTTGCCAATAATTAAAAACAACCCACCAGCACCTCCTGTCCAAATCCTTAAGCAAAAAATGCCCAGAGCAACTGATTGATGAGCCAATCCTGACACTGTAAAAGAAGCACCACCACAGAATAGTTCAAGACAGAAATTAACTGTGAAGTCAACATGGAGCTCTGGAGAAATCAGAGATGCAGACCTGGCAGGAGAGGGGTGTGTGTGTGTGTGTGGGGGGGGGACCTAACAAAGGGCATCTGGGAGGGGTTGCAGATGCCAACCAAAATGGAAGTGAACTCCAAAGACTCTCTTGGGCTTTATTTTGGACCTCAAAGTCTCTATTGGGTTTTAATTTGGTCCAAGGTCAGTGGCGCCGATTGCCATTCCCCTCCCATGCAGTAAAAAGGCTTGAGAATGCAGATACCAAGCAGAAAGTAGCTGGGTCTCATCTCATCTCATCTAAGACTGCTGTACCTGCCTTATAGCCCTCGAACAACAAAGAAACAGACCACAACCCACACAGCGCATACGGTTGGTCGAAAAAACCAGACTCCCACCAACCAAAGAATTGGGTAGCAGGGTCAGGAAGGGAGAAATGAACAGGTGCCATGATTGGTCCCATGGGCAAAAAGAGATGGGCAGTCTGATTTTTCAGCAGGCAAGAAGAAATTAAATTTACCTGGCATGCAAGCTTGATGTATATGCTTTAGCAAACACCTGATATTTTGCAGAAAGCACATGTAGTGGTAACACATTTTTCATTATTTTTATTAGATAGAGGAAAAAACAAACAGGCATTTTCCCTACAGAGAAATGGCAATATTCATATATGATGGTAGAACACTGCTTACAGGCTTTTGATATTTTCTGCCACTCCTGTTGTATACTGTGCATCTGTCTGTAAAGAAAAATCACACAATATAAGCCACTGAACACAGACAGGTTAAAGCCAGTGATATGCTTACTCTGTATCGCAAAATCATCCCTGCTATAGCAACAATGGATGCACTTCATTTTAAAACATCCTATTTAAGACGACTCCCAACTGAAGCACCCTGCTTAGACCAACACGCTCTCCACAGCCTCGACATGAGAGCCGGCATGTGTGGTGCTGAGCTGAGCCGCGAGATCCGGGTTCTAGTCTCAATTCAGCTGCGCAGCTCTCCGGGTGGCTTGGCGCCAGTCACAGACGCTCAGCCCAGCACACCTCGCAGGGCTGTTGTTGCAAGGATAAAATGGAGTCTGGTCTGCTACCTTGGGTTGCTCACGGAAAAGCGGAGGGATATACATGCAATGTGACAATATGTAATAATAGAAATGGCCAATCTGAACACTTTGGCTCCCGTGTAGCTGCCGCTTTGTATTTCTAATTGCTCACCTGTTTAGTCACCTAAGGTGAGATGAATTGCTTCCAGGGGACCAGACATGAACATTTTCCAAAAAAACCCTAGCTCTTTTTGTTTTCTTTAATCCACAACTGGAAATATGACTGGGCAGACAAATTGCTGAAAAGGGATATGCACTAGTGGCATTTATTTCTTTAACCACAGAACAGGGCAGTTCACAAAGCACAGTAAAATAAACCAATAAAAGATACATTGTATTAAAAACACACTAAAACATCATTAAACGTTTACAATACAAAATTTAAAACCACACTGTATACCATTTAAGCCAACTCTGTCCAATCCAGGCCCAATTCAAAATGTTGTCTTTGACATATGAAGCCCTAAGCGGCTTGGGACTGGGGTACCTGAGGGAGAGCCTTTCTCCAGATATGCCTGCCTGCCCACTTAGATCTTCCATTGAAGCTCTCTTCCGAATACCCCCCATCACTAAAGTTAAGGAGGAAAGGGGTGGTGGGGGGCATTCTCTGTAGTGGCCCCCAGACTTTGGAACTCGCTCTCCAGGAACATATGGCTGATATCAACCTTGCTTTCTCTGAGCTAGCAGGTAAAAACATTTTTTGTTCCGGCAGGCATTTGGTTAATCTAAATTATATTTTGTTGATGGTTATCTATTTTTTATTGTTTTAAGTTTATTTGGTTATAGTGGACATGTCTTGTATATGTTTTTTGTGTAATTTTTATTATGCTGAGATAATTTTTAATGTTTTATTAATTTATTGCTTTTATCTAATCTATCAATTGTATTTGATGTGCTTGTTCCGCATCTCTAAGCCACCCAGAGAACCCTAGGATTAAGGGCAGCATAGAGGTAAAAGGAAATGAATAAATACATATTTTAAACAGGTTAAATACATACATACATATATGAAATAACTTGTAGATGGAAAAAAGGAAAAAAATATACCTCCAGCATATATTTAGAAGACTGTAATAATCCTATATAAAGGGCAATCATTTAAGGATCACAAGGAGTCCCTCACTCTTGCGCTCTGCTCAGGCATTCTTCCAACCAGTGCTTTTTTTGTCACAGAACACACCGGAACAGAGTTCTGGCACCTTTTTTCGACAGATTTTCCAAGTTTTAAAAATAACTTTTGAAAATTTGATGTTTGGTCCACGTGGATTTGAATCGTCCTGTCAAGTGTAGCAGGTCGGCGGCAAAATCATTAAAACGGTGCATAAGGGCTGCTCGTGTGTCGAGTCCGATGCATGCGTACTTCATCTACGCTGGTTGTGATGGCGCTGCTCGGCCTGTGATTAGTCACGTGGTTGCGCGCTGAGTGCTTACTGCAGGCGGCAATCGTTACGTTTCGTTACACAACTGACGTGTGTGGGTGTGTGTACAGTGATTGACTACATGTGAAAGGTAAACGATTTCATGAATTCCGGCACCATTTTTCTTACAAAAAAAGCACTGCTTCCGACCATGTATAATCGGTACATGAGGAGAGGGGCACTCCAGCCTGGCCCCTCCACCTCTGCTTCCAGTGCCCCTGCTTGTGAGCAGGACAGCCTCCTGCAGCTCCCCAGGTCAAGACACCCACGTGCTTCGCCCCATGTGGAGATCCAGTCCAGGAGATTCCGCCGTTCAGACAGTCGCCCTCTATAAGCAGAGGGCGGCAAACATGACAACGGGAGGGGGCAGAGCCGCAGCTCTCCTCTCCTCATGCAGGACTATACCACTGTAAGAAGCAGGCCCGAAGCAGGCCTATAATGATTCCAGAATATGTTGTCTCGACGACACAGTTAATGGAAGCGGCATCACAAAGCCCCATTTCAATATTCTCAACAGACCCTGGGAACAACATGAGGCATTTTTTTTTCTTATCCTTTCTTACCAGGATAAGCTCTGGTAAAAAAGCAACGTAAGGTACAGAAGGTCAGGATAAAAGACAGCAAGCTAAGGAGAGGGTGACTTGCAGGGGGACTCACACGGAGCCCTGTAGATAAGATGTAAAAATACCCTGACACCAGTTGATACACTAGGGCCAAACAGAAAGGCAGGGTCATGAAGGAAGGCAGCTGTATGTTTCTGCATGCTGTCCGTGATAATAAGAGCTGCAAGGCTGGCACCAGACAGCGAAAGACACATGTGCCGGCCAGAGCTGCCATCCTGCTTCAACAGGTAAGTCACTTCCGCACCTGGGAGAGCTCTACCCATTCCGTCCTGGTTGTGTCTCAGTCCCCAGGGAGTGACAGACCTTCGGCTCCCCTCAAACACAGTCTTTTCAGCTTGTTAGTGCTCATACATCTTTCAAAGGAAGGGATCAAGCAACTGTGAAATGCACTGCGATGGCCCTGGATTTGAGTGGCTGCCTAAGATCAGAAAGAACTATTTAAACAGAAGCTATTAATGAAAGGAAATAATGGCACTTTCTCACATGATTATGAATGTTCACTTCAATCTCAGTTGTTATCTTACCACTCTATGGTTTTTCTGACAGTCCCACATCCTTATGTATTTATTATAGTTATGTCCTTTTTTTTCCTGCAAGGAACCCATGCTGGATTCCATGATCCTCCTCCTCCTCCTCCTCTCAGTCTTACCCCCACGACAGCAACTCTGTGAGGTAGGTTAGATTAAGAGTTTGTGACAGGCCCAAAGTTGCCCAGCGAGCTTCAGGACTGAGCGGGGACCAGAACCCAGATCTCCTGGGTCCCAGTCCAACACAATTACCACCGCGCCACGCAGGCTCTCTGTTCCTGGCTTCCTTGGCCCTTCTGATGCTCTGCATGGCCTGTCTTACCCAGTCACTGAAAGATGCATCTTACGGCTGTCCAGCACATGCTCTGATCCCCATGGTGACACTCCATCTTTTAGATAATGCAGAAGCCACTTGCTATGAGGAAAACACCAGTGTGGTTAAATTTCCAGCCCCCGTCACGTGCTGCATGTATGAAAGAGTCTTCATGCAATTACTAAGGAGTGGGGGCTGGTCCTGACCCCACCCCAAAGCTGCACAGCCTCCCTCATTTCTACCCAGAACACCTACTTTAAGCCTGGAAACTTCAAGAGGAAAACTACTCATGTGTGTGGGTTCCCCTGTGCAGACACCCACACTGATGTGGAGATGCCAGGACCTTGTGACCTCATGGGCAGCCCACTGAGTGATTCATATGCACTAGGAAAAGGGAGTAGGATGGAAATTCACAACATCCCTGGAAGCTTTAAAGTGATATATGATGCTTCCTGAGGAACAGCTGGAGCTACCAAGAACTGGCTCACCATGCAGTGGGTAACTTGGAGGCAGGGCTTAGAGGAGGAACAATAAGGATTAAATTGCACTTATGGATGTGTCACATGCAGTAACAAGCACTGACCATGCCTAACATGCTGGGGATTGTGGAGGAAGTATCTAAATAGTGTATCTGAGGTAACTTCAAACTTCAGCATCGAAGATTATACAAGCCTAGCCTAGTCGCTTCTGTTTCCATGTAGCCAGCAATTCATTTTGAAAACAGATTTTTTACTGTTCTCTTACTTTACTATTCATGTATTTTGTTTATTTAAAACATAAAAGCGTACCACCCTTCATCCAATAGATTCCAAGGCAATGAATAGCAAATACATAAGAAAACCATAACATTAATGATCAAATGAGGCAGCAGCAACTCTGTCTATCCCTCCCTCCCTCATAGGCTAAGACATTTCTCAAGTTAAATGCCTGAGTCCCTTGGACCACAAGGCGATCAAACCGGTCAGTCCTAGAGGAGATCAGCCCTGACTGCTCTTTAGAAGGCCAGATAGTGAAGATGGAACTCAAATACTCTGGCCACCTAATGAGAAGGAAGGACTCCCTGGAGAAGAGCCTAATGCTGGGAACAATAGATGGCAAAAGAAGAAGGGGACAGCAGAGGATGAGATGGCTAGATGGAGTCACTGAAGCAGTTGGTGTGAACTTAGGTGGACTCCGGGGGATGGTGGAGGACAGGAGGGCCTGGAGGAAGGTTGTCCATGGGGTCGTGATGGGTCAGACGCAAATTTGCAACTTGCATAGCATAGATCAAAAAAATGTGATGTAAATGGTTTTAAAAAGGTTGCTTCAAAAATGAAGCAGGTGAAAGAAAATTCAACTGCCTAAACTGTTCCTACAAAAAATGCATACATTTATCTGAAGCTGACTCTCTCTTTAATATTCCCACAAGATCCACAGATGTTGACTAAAAGCTAAAGACACACACATTAAAATGTCTTGTTTGTAGTCAAAGCATGCCCGTCAAACTCCTTCAGATTTCTTGATGTGTCACTTTTCCCAACAAACAATTCATCTCATGTCCAAAAAAAGCATGTGCCCAGCAGTAAGCAAAGGGCACTAGAAGTATCTTCTCTGAAACAGAAAGCCAATGCATGTGCGAGTTTCCCAATGCAAGAGACACTCGTGCTGCAAATAAATACCTCTTCTGACATGGAGATCAATTTATGTGTAAAAAGCCATCGACTTGTGAAGCAGGCCTGGATTTAGTTTTCAGGGTTCCAAGTAAGTTACCTTCATTTGCCATGTTGCTGGCACCCTTTTCCCGCTTGTTCCTAGTCAGAAGCAGCATAATGAAGATGTTCAGGCAGGTGGAGCGACAGGACTTTTTGTGCTATTGCCCAGCAGTAATTATGGCCAGGGGAGCCAGGGAGCGGCCAGTAAGCAACTCTCTGGGCGCATGTGCCTACACCAACTGGTACAGCCAAGTGAATTTCACCGGCCCTGTCTCTGAGTACACATACTAGGAGTCAAGATGATGTAATTAAGACATCCACTGTTGCCTCAGCCATGCAGCTGAATCACATCACCTACGGTGGATCCCGCTGGGGCCTCAGTGGCATTCAGTGTGCCATCTGGTGGTACCAGACGAGAGATGTGAAGCAGTCCTGCGTCCTCTTCTCTGTCTCTTGTTTTGTGAGAGATGCCATTAGCCCCTAACTCAGGCCACTGCCTTCTGGTGAATTACGAGGAAGGACATGCAAAAGGCAGAAATTTCATCTCAACAAAAAATGCCGGAGCCAGAAAGGAGACAGTAAGAGCTGCTGTTCCCTCAGCAGTAATGTGTTCTTGAAGGCTCTTTGGCTCAAAGGAGTTTGGAAAGGAAAGCATTGTTATTTAAGCATGGAGATAAATAATCTCAGAGGGAATGTTATGAGAAAATGCCTCCCCCTCACCACAAAAGGCATCCACACAGCATTAGTGTGTTGTGGTCATTCTATTGATGCAAGCTGTCAGTGTAGCAAATTGCACAGGCCTCAAATTTTGTTGTGATCCCTTGCAGGGACAGCTTAAAGTCCTGAGAGAACATCATAAAGGTAACTCCCTACCAGATCTCCTTGTACAAGGATTCGGTCAACAGCTGCCTAACATCTCTAAGAGCAAAGGTCAACAAACCGAGTGCAATTAAAATCGAAAAGACATTCACAAGGGCCAGCTTGGCAACAGCCGTGCAGCCTTCTGCTAGCATATTGACCCTCCACAGCTGAGTGCATCCAAGCATTGTTTCGCACTGGAAACAGCCCGCTGGGCCTCATTGGCAGGATGCGCCCGATGATCCTTGTCGGACAGCAGACTGAGGTTAGACTTATCTCCCTGTGCCAAAGCAGGGCCTGGCCCATGGCCATGCAGCGATACATCCTGCTGTTTCACAACTACACGCAGCCTCCTGGCTCTGCATCAAGTCTCTGTCAGACAGACAATAAAGGGACAGAGGGCTATCGAAGTTAAATTTGGGGGGGGGGGTAATTTTACCTCAGCAATCATGACAACAATGACAGAGTCTTCCTTCTCCTGCTGGTTGAGTTCCGAAATGAGAGAGTTTAAGGTATCTGTCAGGTAGGAATGCACTTCCCGCTTGACACTGGGAATCCCCATGACTATCGATACTGTAAAGGAACAAGCAAAGCATGACTAAAATTATTCATTTAGAGTATTTTGGTTGCCTCTCCACTCAATGAACGGTCAAGGGGATACATAATAAAAACAATACAAAGGAAGCATTTACAAACACATTTTTGAAGCTGGGGGTTAATAATAAAAAGAGGAGCATTAACTATTGAAAGCTTGTGGGACAATATCATTTGTTAGAGGACTCTGAAAAGGAAGGTAGCCCATCCTTCTTGCATAGGGAGTTCTTGCTAGCAGCCAAAGTTCCTCAGTGTCTCACACTTGCTATCTTAAAAGGAACCTGGTTTCCTTTGCTATGTGCCTTCAGCAGCGTCCTCCACCTGTCCTGCAGAATGAACCAGCATTCTCTGTGTGCTGCTTCCACGGTGGTCATGGAATAGGACTCTCTAAGACCACACTGGTCTCCCAGTGCTGAGTGGGGAAGCCTGCAGATGGCTTCTACTCATGTCTGTATGATGCCTAAACAGGGCATTGACTTAGTCAGCTCTTGGGGTGAGGGGACGCAAGCACACACGCAACTGCCCCCTCAGCACCTCTGGACAGCCAGGCACCGTCATTTTCTAGCTTGCAATCTAGATTGGCAAGACACTCTTGAACAGACTTGACGAGGGCAGCACAGGGACTGTGAAGGAAGGAATGGAAGGGAAGGGAAAACCCCACTGTGCAAACAGAAATCCACTTGCAAGAGAATTTTGGTGCATCAGATCCATGCTCAGCTTCTGCAGGTCTTCCTGCCCATCTGCCCCACACAGTGGGGAATAACAGGATGACCTCAGGCATGACCGCTCACACAGGCAAAGGAAGCAGAGCAAATGCTACTGTGCTGTGTCATGCCTAGGAGTTTCCTCCGGCCCTGCTGCTTCATGCACTGAAATTGAAGGAGAAGCACACGGAGCTCCAGTTCAAATCTGTCCTTGGCCTGAAATAGCCAGCTAGTTTCTCCTGCTGTTGAAGGCGCAAGCAGCATTTGTGTGTACACTTGGCTACCAAATAAAGCCTTGGCTGGTATCAGGGCCAGTCTACACATAATGGTTGCCAGGGGCAGGTTGCCTACAAATCACACCTTGGGGGCTGCTATCAAAGGGGCTCACACATGCAGTGTGCACAATTTTCTCCACACCAGTGTAGCAGTCCAAAAACAAAAATTTGTCTTGCCATGGAATAAGCTGTTGGCCCAACCATGTGAGAAAGCTATCATGACGTTCAGCCTTCCCCATCTTGGGACCCCAAGGTGCATTGGACTGCAACTCCCATAAACCCACAAACAACTGTGGTGGGGGATTATAGGAACTGCAGTCCAACATATCTGGGGGAGCATTAGGTTGGGGAAGGCAGACTTCACTCATAATTAGGGTCATCACAGGAAGTGACTGAAAGCAGCTTCTGCAAGACAACAACAGCATGTAAACTGAACTTGACTTGCTCATCCAAAATTGTTGGTGCAGCAGGCAACTTGAGTGACCTTGCCTGTTTGGACGCCTCACTCAGAACCAGAAAAAAAATCCAGGCCAGGTGGAAGGTGAAGGGAAGCGGCCTCATGAGCTGTGAGCAACGAACCCCCCTTACCTCCGGTGCGCCCCTGTCCCACATGTACAGCCGGCTGCAGGCTGTTCTCCTTTGACAGCAAATGTGGCAAATGATGAAAGATGGTGGGGAGATGCAACACATTCTTGTTCGTGATATTCCACAGTTTCAGTTTTGTTTCATCTGGGGAAAAAGGGGTGGGGAGGGGAGAGTACAATCACTTTGCAAGACTGTAAAGGGGAAGGAGAGGCTGTAAATCTGTAGAGCTATATCCACTTCATAGCACCATCTGGCCAGCTGAAATGCTCACTTAGCGTAGGTTAATCAGCCCAATCTTCTTCACTTGCACCCATGAATCTCATTAAGTTTAGGAGGAATTGCTTAAGGCTCAATACAGATAAGTATCCTGCTCCCACAGCATTGCCAGTCTTTTGAGATGAAGGAAATAGAAGTTATAGCAGATCTTTGCCAAAATGATTGACATTTGCACCCAGTACTTGCGCACTTTTAAAATCAAATCATAAGGACCCAATTCTGTCTAAGAGGAATGCTCTGAAGCTGCAGTGTTTGGGGAGACTGACTCTACACAGACTCACCGAAAGTGTTCATTGCCTCTCGGCATGCATGTGCCATGCAAAATGCAATTGCTCACAGGCCCAAGGTTAAAACAAGTGAGGTTCTTCTAGCAACCTGAAGACGAATATGTTTATTTTGGCATAAATGTTTGTAGATTATAGGCACTTGCCTAATACCAACACACATTCATTAGAGTGTAAAGTGCCTCAAGTCTTGCTTTTGCTGCAACAGGCTAACCGGGCTACCCTCCGGAAAATATGAAAAACAAGTGTATCCCAAATTTAATTTCAAAACGAGATTCTGTTTTCCACACTACTTGCTTGCAGTTATGAATCTTTTAAAGTCATGCACCCCTGCTCAGTGCTTTCCAGATGCAACAGCTCTGAGGTGGTTTTGCGGTCACCACGGGGGGCACTGAAGCGGCAGTGCTTGCACTCCGCATGGCCTCTTGGCCGGCTGGGCCTGTCCATGGGAAATGGCTGGCCAGGGCCATGGCCAAGAGAAGAAGCTGGCAGGAGGGTCCCCAGGAAGCTTAGCAGCATGAAGGGTGAGATGTGTGGCCTCTGAGGCAACGGAGGGCCTAAGAGCAGCAAGGGCCTGTGGCTGACACTCAGGATGGACGAACAGCTGCGGGCAATGCAGGGCGAGTAATTTGGCTGCAGAAGACTGAGCACACAGAGGCGGGGTTTCTACTGGGGCTTCACAAACAGAACCTTTTGCATCATCATGCCTTCACACTCATCTTGAGGGCATGATTCCTGAAGGGAGCCACTTCATGCCGCCCTGCTACACCACTCCTTGGAGTGATGTGATGCTTTCAGGGACCTTTACATGCACAGCACTGCACCCTGTGACCTGCTGCCTGCGATGAGCCTGACCTGGGAGGCACGGAAGGCCTCGCTATCTGATGCTCTGTGCGCACGTGCCTGGATTCAGCCCATCTGATGCTCTGTGCGAACGCGCCTGGATTCAGCCCATCGTGAGCTCATCCTCATCAAAGCCTGATTTACCAGATAAGCTGCTCCATGTCCGGTTTATGTCTCGCAGGGCCTGCTTCTCAGAGATGGCTTGCTTTATTTCATCTAGGACTAGGTTCAGCTCCTTGGACCGCTTGAGGCTCTCCTGTTCGGCAGCGTGCAAGCGGTCTCGTAGTGCTAGGAACTCTCGCTGATAGATATCCACAACATCACCTGGAGAAAAGAGAAAATGCTGTATCTATTTCTTTCAATTTCTGTAGTGCAGACAAAGCAATGCTATCTTTCTACATTTTTTCTGAGAGAGATAAGCATCCTCTTCCTACTGCTAATTTGGAAATAGGAGATGGGGTGGAGGGGGAGAAACCCTTCTGATTTTGCGAGACATATCAGCTCAGTACAATATGCTCTTCCTTCAAGCAAGTCTTTTAAATATTTAAACATTCACACCTGTATTCATGGTTAATGCCCTTGGGCAGGAGTTCAGATAATGCACATAATTTTAGAAGTACCCAGGAGCAAAGTCTCAGTTAAATGGTTTATATATAAACTAAATTCCTTTGAAAGTCACCTTAGGAAAGTCAGCTTGCTACAGTACATAGGTTTTCCCATTTTGTTCGAACTAAGAAAAGCAGAGAGAAGCAGTGATTGGGTGTATACTTGCTCATTTATCTGAAGAGGTACGATTATTGCAGATACACACTCTCCCACCCTATAAAGCACAAGCAGGCAACTTGTGGTTCTCGAGATGTTTTGGCCTACAATACCCATCAGCTCTAGCTGGCTTGGCCAATGCTGGGGGATTGTGGCCCTACCTGTTTAACAGTGGGCCCACTGAGAATATGCAAGTGAGAATATGGCAGGACTTTTCTCATCTTTGACCATTCCTATAAGTGGATAAATGCCACAGAGTATATTCAGGCAACGGTATCTAACCACACACTGGTTCATTTCCATGTGTGAGTGCATGTGTATACACACATACAGCACATCTGTAATATTCATGGATGAGCTGACATGCTGAACTAAGGTCACATTAGTGAATGCAGCCCAGAATTGTAAATCCTGGGCATTTTTAATACGATCTAAGAAGTATTTCAGAAAATAGTCAAGGGAAGTTATCTGACAGCCCTAATTTTTCAAGAGTTAAGAAAAGGAACGTACAGGGAGGAAAAAGGAAAGCCAACTTTCTTTATCATGAGGCAATTATTTCTAAAACAAGCCAGAGAAAACGCATCGTGCAAACATTGTTCTAACTTGTCCTTGCAGGCTTGATGACAACAGGAGATGTCATGCTGCAAAGCCAAAGATTTGTGGGTAGGGAAGGAATAGTATTACGAATAGGGAAAATGGACTTTCCTCAACTTAAGTTTAACTACTTCCCAAATATTATTACTATGGCAACCTGTGTTCATGAGAGCAGCCACTGGAAAGCACAAAAATAGCTTCTTCAATAAAAACAACAAATCCATCTCTCTCTACTTTATTTCCCACACCCAACACATTCTGTAGAAACCGGAAAACAGAATCCCAGCCATGAGCAACTTAAGGAGAAAGATCCAAGGGGCTAAATTAAAATACCACACCAAAAACTCTAATGAAAACACTGTTGGAAGACAAAGGGAATCAGGATGCTAATCGCTATCACCTTGTGAAAGGTCAGGGGAAGCTCAGGAATAAGACCTGCGAGGCGCCCCTCTCTCCTGCTGCCAGCTGCTTCACAGCTTGAACAAGTAAGGGAAGGGTGTGGGACCCCAGACTGCCCCCTGAGACAGGACAAGGCAGTTCTTTGGGAAACAAAATCAATGGATGGAGCGAGTGTTTAATTAGCAGGCTGTTAGCCATTTCCCCGAGTGTCCTGTACATAAATCATGCTTCTGCTTAGCTAGAAGTGGATTGCTGGCAAAGTCAAAGGCATATTATTTTAGAAAGACATATCCAGAAGGCAGTGATGGACAAGCAGCTGCTCCCATAACCATGACTTTATTTCCCACGGGCTTCTGTTCTAGGTCAGCTCCTTCTTCCCTGTCTTAAAATTCAGCCATGAGTGAAGACAGCATGATGGCCCTGCTCAGACACTCCTGGCACAGAAATCAGAGCTGGGGGTCCTTCGCAGCATTTAAAGCCTCTGGTCATTCCGCGTGCTGGACCTCAGGGAGGCATTTGACAGAAATTAAACTGCAGCAAAGACAATGGGGAGGAAGAGGGTGAGGTGAGAAATATTTTTAATAAATCAACCTCTGTCCATCGAGCACACCCATCCCAAACGATCACATAGCTGATGTTTTGCAGTATCCCAGTTTGCAATGACAGTGGCTCCTCACCACCACTTTTTCTGAAGATCATTGTCACAACACAGTGAAAGCTCCTCCAAAGCATCCAAGGGACAAAGTGGTCCAGATTTTTCATGGCTACGTATGTATGTCAAAAAAAAAAAAACACCCCCCACAACTTTTTAGCCCTGGCAAAAACCCTGTTTTAAAAGAAACCCTTATTTCCAACCGCTGTCAAAAGTAACAACTTTAAAAGTCACTGTTTGAAAAGAAACTCTTGCTGCTGTAACTGTCAAAAGTAACAGCTCCTGCAAATTGGCCGGGCTGCATCATTTCACTTTCCCAAGCACCTAAAGGCTCAGGAAGAGTGGAAAAACCAGAGCCCCCGGAGAACTGTCAAGCCTAGCCTTAAAGCCTAAAGGATCTTGCTGCCAACGGGTGAAGCAGCTGACACTCCTCTCACAAGCAAATATGTCCCCATGGCTTGGCTTTGTACTTGACAGCTGTCCAGTGGAAGCAAAGGCAGGTCCTTGAAGCCCGGTTTTGTCAATGTCTGCAGATGGTGCTCTGCTGTCACTTACCAAGACAACAACCAGGGAGGTCTTCTCATTTTGGGCAGCCGGAATTGTACAATGCACAAGAGAAAATACATACAATTGGATCTCACAAAAATCTTGACGGAAGAGTGGGGTAGGGTGAGGAGATGGGGGAGACTGTGATGCTGCGAACTGCTCTTTCCCCACCTCTCATGGGGTGAAGCCAGTAGGACCAGCGTCCTCATTCCCCTTCAATTAAAAGTGAGCTCAGTAGACATGCAGTTTCATCTGGAGGTATCTTGTGCGGAGAAAGCAAAGGAGACTATTGGGAAGCCTTGAAAAGGCTCTCAGGGTCACTGCTTTTTGGGGAGTCCACTGGAGCTACTCCTCCCCCAGAAAATTATCACAATTTTAGCACACACTGGAATATGTACCTTGCAGAAAATCACAACAATTATTTTTTAAAAGATACATTTAAAGAAATCTGGGATCTAATGGCAGTCACTTCTTAAGGGAGATGGTTTTGGGTAACTTCCAGGTGACACGCCACTGAGCCAAGCATTCCACTACCAGCAAAAATACTTAGGGTAGATTCCCCCTGGTCCCAATCCAAATTGAAAGTAGGTAAAGTAGGTAAAACTATCAGGCTCAGCTAAATATTATGCTACTTAATTAACCTAACTCAATTAACCTAGTATGTCATTTGGCCCTCAGGCAAACTCACAGAGAAGTTCCATTTTCCTTCCTTCTCTCATTTAAACATTTTCTCAGTTCATTGCTCTTATTACTATAGAGTTCACAGCTGTCTGTACACACATTAGGCATTAAAGCAGAGACTGAAGCCCACATTCAAGACTCGGACATAAGCAGGGGAAGGCACAAAGTCTTGCCACGCAAAGCAACAATTTAAGGAAAAGGAAAGAAGAAAAACGCAGCACAAGAACATGTGTGCAAAGAAAAATGACAGTTATCAGAGACAGTGGTCATTTCACAAAACTTCCAAGACAGAAGCTGTAGAAGATGGCTAACCATGAGAAAACCATGCGACTAACCATGTCTGCCCACAGGAGCCATTGTATGGTTGTGCCCAGGAGGTTTTCTCACATTTCTAAATGTACCAGCAGGACCACCTCTGTGTGCTGGAACTAGCAATGTTGCTAACCCTCCTTACCAAAGCATTTTCCCAACATTTTAAAAAATAAATGGTACTTCAGAAGAAAGTGTGTGGGGAGGAGTCAGGGGAATAAAAGAATGTTTAACGGAATGAATGTCAAATGAATATTTAAATGGGTATGTGATACTTTAGAAGTTTGCAGAGGTGGACAGCTTTGCTGAGGAGCAAACTGTGGCATGTATGTTTGTCGTTTTCAAAGTAAAGTCATGTAGAAGATCTGCTCAACCCAAAGGAGGAAAAGCAGGTGCTTCTAAGTATGTCTGCACACATGTTAAGAAAAGGTTCTTAAGGAGCCATCCCCTCGGGAGAAGAGGGGGATGCTGGCTAGGAGAAGGGCCTGGGAGACGAAGGTCACACCCCAGCTCTGGAATAGGCTCTCTGGAGAGTTGCATCTGTTGCCAGAGTTGCTAGCATTCTGGCATCAGGCAAGAAATTACCTTTTCTCCAGCTAATTTATGTAACAATTGATTTTAATGGTAATCTGGTTTTAAATTGACCCTATCTCTGGTTTTATTTGGTTTTAGATTAAATTGTCTTGTCCTAATCTAATATTTTTATTTTGATATATTATATTTGGATTATACACACACACACACATATAAGCATATGTTATTGGATTATGTTTTGAGTATGTTGAGCTGATGCTATTGATTTTAGAATGTGGTGTGGTTTTATGTATTGTGAGCTGCACAGAGCGCCCAGATACGGGCTGTTGAAGCAGCATACAAATCCAAATAATAAATAAATAAATAAAAGTGAGAATCCCTATGAAGAAGTCAAGCACACTGAAACTGAACTTGAGCTTTCAAACCTTTTATATAAAACCTGGGAAACAAATAGAAGGCAAGATGTTTATTCAGTGAACAAACAGAAGAGGAAGAAGGCAGCCTGCCACCATTGTCTTAGACAATGCCCCACTCTTTCCACCAGTGTGACAGGCAGTAGGCACAAAAAGAAAATTCCTTTCACTTAGCTAAATTCTTCCAAACTTAGCTGAATACAAGTTTACAATTCCAATTCTAGATCCTAAAATTATTATTTTTTTGTTTCCCAAATCTGCTGTAAGATTCTGTCTCCATTTTCATTCCTTTGGTTTATCCCTCATGGAGATAGCATGCAATTCCATATGTTTACTTAGCAAAAATAGGTACTGTGAGTTTCACATCTGAGAGCCTGTTTTTACTTTAAAATTACCACACTGGGACTGCTGCAACAATCACCCAATACAGCAGTAGTTGTTCCCTGATGAAAAGTGGACACTGCAAATACCAAAATATTCATACTGATCTGGTGAAAAACCATCAGATTTGCATATTCTCATATGGCTCAACAAATGACCAGAAGGGTTGAAATGGCCCCCACACAACCACTCTAAATGTATACCTGACGTTCAAAAGTGTTTGTTTCTTGACTTGAGATGTGAGGACATATAGGAAAAATCTTGGTGCTAAAGCAAGTTCACCTTTCCCTTGTTTTACAGCAAGGGTAGGCAACCTGCTTCGACTGTGGGGACATTTGGCAATCTGAAAAACTCCCCAGGGCACAGCAAAATGACTGTCACAGGAGGCTGCCCCAATGGCACAGTACCAGACAGAGGTGGGGTCTGAGACAATGTGCCAAACTACTCCTTAGCACTCACATTTTCAACCTCAACAAATAAATTTTTTGCAAGCAGGTGCCAGTAACAAAATGTGTTCATTTAAAAAAAGTGGAAGAGATAGGACATCTTTGCAGACCCTAAGAGGCATAGGTAGAGCATCTTGGCAGGCACCAAGAAGTGCACAGGTAGGACACCTTGGTGTCAACAAGCTGTCGCTACAGGACATTCTTAAAGAGCCTTGCAATGGGTCAGGAGGAATTTTTGCGCCTTATTTTGGGATCTGGGTGGGTGCCTCTGCCTTGATTACTCTCTCAACTAACACAAGAGTGAGTGAGAGCCGAGAGCGAGAGATCTCCATCCCAGGAGGGAAACCACTGGTAATTTTCATGATCGCATAGTTTGTGTGCAGACTGAATAGCCTTCCCCAGTGTGGTGTCCCCCAGATGTCGGACTACACAGCTCAGCAATCTCTGCTGGCTGGGGCATGCGGGAAGGTGCAGTCTAACCAACCTGGAGCACACCAGGTTGGGGAAGGCTGAATTTGAGCCAAGTTACAAGAACTGGCAGATTCTCTTCTTGAGGAAAAAGACAGACTTACGGGCACTTTAACAGGCCCAGAAAGACTCACAAATGGATCAGGCTTTTTTGCTAAGCCACTATATAATGGTGATGAGGGACAGAAAGCCCTACATTTAACCAGGGACTCTCCCACTGGATTGATTCCTCCCTGGATGCTGTACGTTTAGTAAACACATGCAAATATTTTTAGCTATTTTTCAATACAAGGCAATATAACCATTAACAAAAACCAGTTGTAAAGGAAAACGCAGGGTACAGAACAGTGTTATGGATACCACAGATATCAGAACAAGGAAGCTGATCTCTCTCTCTTTCTCTGATGCATGAGTGTGCCTGGATTCCATTAGTGTTAATATAATAATGTATATAACAGACTGAGATAAAGGTAGAGGACGGGTTGGGGCGGAAGCACGGCTCCTACTGAGTGTAATTTAAGTATCAGAAAATCAGCCACAGAGTGACTCAGAATAAGGTTGCTTTGGGACCAAAGTTAATGGCATGAAAGTCCGAGAAAATGTGTTACTGAGCAGAATAACAGAAATAGGCCTTCTGGCTCTCAGCCTGGTATTCTAAAAGCTGGTATACATTGTGACAGTTGCACAATGAACTAGTTTAAGAAACAGCGCTCTCTCTCTCTCTCTCTCACACACACACACACACACTCACACTCACTCACAGCCTAGGAAGTACACAGCTGCACATCAGGCTAAGTATTTTGCCAGCTAGTGAACAAACTGTCCTGTCTTGAAAACCTCCACTACTGCAAGTGTGCCAAGTTTCACAACCTGGCACATTTGCTACTCAGCTTTTTGTGCCTTGGATTTCAAAGCAAACACTGACCAAAATATCAACAGCCAAAACACTACTTGGCTAATGTTCTACTGAGTTGTTTACAAAAGTATCTGGCAGAGACTACACGGACGGATGGACGGAGCTTCAATGGGGTCAAGGAGAGCCTGCCCAAGATGACAGAGAAATGCCCTTGATCCAAGTGCATTCTTTCTTACAATTTAATAATTGTTCTGCTTCCTTTCTCCTTATGTAGTCACTAGAAGAAAGCAATCAGTTCAAGTGTAAGCACCATAGCGGCAAATAAATATTCACCACCTCCACCTCTGGGCTGACAAAAAGCAGCTTGTTGAAGACCCCCACCCATCCCTGGCTAAGGTGACAAAGGACACAGAAAGCAGTAAGTGGCTTTTATTACCGAGCAAAGGATAAGGAGAGGAACCGCATGCTCTTAGCAGCAAATTCTGCTGGAGGAATCTGAATTGAGGTGCAGCAGTGACACCAGGCATGTTACTGGTAAACGGCTCTGTTTTACCAGTAGCTTCCCAGCTTGGAACTCTTTTTATCAGCTGCATCAGTTCTCCTGAAAATGCAGTCCTTGAACTATTGCTCAACATACAGATGCTTTAATCCTTCTGAAGCTCAAAAATGCAATCAAACAGTGGTTGTAATTTCAGGATACTCAAACCCAAATGGTACTTAACATGAGGCAGGGTATTATGGACAAATCTATGCCCAACCATTTCCTCTAAAGAATCTGCTTACTTACAAACCCAAACAGAAGCTGTTGTGTGCAGAGAAGTTCTTAAAATCCACAACATCAACAATATAATTTCATTTTATATTTTCAAAAAGTATTTAGGGCAGGAAATAATGAAGAGCCAGATGTCTTCTTTTGTGCTGACCTTCTCTAACAAGCTGGCTCCAAAAATAGCTATAATATTATTCTGTATTGTAATTTTTATTATGTTTTTATTGTTATCTGTATCTTATATTATTGTATGTGGTGTTGTAAACCAGCTTTAGCTATTGAGCGATACAGAAATAAAAGTATATTTATTATTCATAATAATAATTTCACCTTGTATTGAAAAGCAATCCCTATCTAACAGCTCCTAAGAGAGTTGGGCTGGGAAGTTATTTTCCAATTTTTCCCAAAGATGTAATTATCACAACTCCTACAGCAGCAGAACTTGCATTTTGAACTTAGCTTTAGGCTGAACGCTTTCTATTCTCTTGGAAGCCAATAGTCTTGCTTTTGCTGAAAGACTGTGAGAATTAGACAATCATGTGTAGGCCATCCTTCTGAATTGGCACAATGAAATGTCAAGGTGTATACCTGGCCTCATTCGGAGCAGATTACAGGGTGTCCAGAAACCGAAGACTTCTATGCATGTCACTTCAGTATCCACTTTTCTTACCACAGAAAATTAGTTATGGAGAGAAAAAGTCAGAACAGCATAATGATTTCTGACTTCCAGTGCTAGCAGTCCTTCACCCGGAAGCACCGAAAGAGATGCTGTTTTTCCATCTTATCAGCAAGCCCATCAAAACAATTCATAGTCGTTCATGAGCTAAGAGCCAGTTTGTCAATGCTACCCTTCAAGTTTTCTACAGAAGAAGGAACTGGTGGTTTTCATGCTCACCATTTCCTGATATTGTTCATATCCATGCTGTTCCTCCACTCCCAGTGTTGACAGAGGCTGCTGAGCCCAAGACAACACCCAGTGTATTATTTACAGGCTTTTTGAGGGTTCAACATCAAATTCCTCAAAACTAGTCTGACTGGGAGATCAGTAGAGTAGAAGAGCTGTTCTTGCATCATGCTGAGGAACAGGTTGGTGGAAGGGCAAACGCTGTGGACATATTTGCAGTAAGATGTCTAGGATTCCCTGGCTTTTGGGAGTTTATCAGCATAAGGGCGAGTTACGGTTTTCAGGGCATGAATACAACAGCCTGAAAGAATCACTCACAGGCTACTTTATACAACTCGGAAGGTGCTATTTTAAAAAGCAGCACGTCGCTAATTACAAAAGAAGTGTAACTGCATAACTAAGTGTCATTAATTCTCCCACCGCTCTTTCTGGCATCCACACATTGCATCTGTTGCTACTGAGACAGCGATAAATATTACCTCTCAAAATGCCGGAGCACGGCCGAACTTCAGTAATACAACTATGATCACAGTTGACACCTATCCACAGAAGGCAAGTAGTGGCTGGTAGTGCCCCCCCCCCCCCAAATATGAGCAAGGATGCCTACAGCACTTCTAGCAAACACAATACATTTGAAGCTTTATTTGCCTGTCCCAAAAAGCCTGCATTAGATGTGATGGATAGTCAGAGGATAGCTGATTTCCTGTCTAGGAGCTCATTCATACATTCTATCTGCAAGCTCATTTCTACAAATAAATGCTCATACCTGATGTCGATTCATGTGTGTAACATAATGATGGAAAAGTGGCAATAGCCTTTTTTGCATGCAGGGACTCTTCAAGATGGGAATACGCCTGATCATGGAAAGTACTGCTAGAGCATCGATAAGCGTGCTGCTGCTGCTGCTGTTCTGTTCATGTGAATAGAGTCCTTGCACAAACAAATAAACAACAGAACCAAGTGACAGCAGAGGTACCGGTGTGTGAATCAGATACTTTCTCCAGTAGGGAAAAGGTTCTACCTCTAAACAAAATGGTTTCATACAAATAATAATAAAACAATGCTAGATACACATACACAATTCGCGCGTATCTATCTATACATGTGCATGTGCGTACATGCTTAATATTAAAAAACCCGTGTATGTCAAATGTAAAAGATGTGTAACACAGCATGTCCACTATATTTTATACACTCAGGTTTTAACTTCTTATATGGATGTGTCATTGTTACATGGTTGTATTTGTATTTATCTGCACCGAAAGCATTTTGTTTGAAGGCGTGCCCTTTTCCTTAACTCTGGGTTTTATAGGTGATGCACATTGTTTGGGACTATTTTTTGTTCTGTTTGTTTACTACATTTGATTCAGTAAATCCAGTTTGCTCATGGCAGATGGGACTGCCCTGGAAATGTGAGGTGCTGCTGCTTAAAATCTTCACATTTTTAATAAGGGGATTGTGTTTGGCTGAACTTATATATTTCAGTTCCATCCCTGTTCGGTTCCTCTTAGCCATAGCTGCACTTTTATCCCTGCATGCACCTTCAAGAGGGATTGGGGGGGGGGGAGAGGCTCAGGTCGCACAACACAATGACCCACATTTTTTAAAAAGATGGGCTGCTGTGACTGAGACAGTTTGCTGCCCATTTGCTCTCACTATGCTAAATTAACCATAGACCTTCCATCCACGGTTTGTTTCGTGTGACATGTGAACCAAGAACTACAGCTTGTCTCCCTGCTGACAATCCAACATTATAGCCCATCAACAAGCTTGTGTTTGTGGTGGGAATTTTAAAAATGGTGGGTTACTGTAACATGTGAACTGCACTACTGTGTGTGGGGGGCTGAGGGGGGAGAGATTTCCACTTATCTTAGCCATAGCAGACCACCCCTCCACACCCCATGGTCTGCCATAACTTGTAGTTAGAAGTTAATGCTTCATTTTAAGCACATGGAGAACAAGAAAATAATTTTGCACATAATTGTTCAGAGACCAGCTGAACCATATAACAGAAACGGCTGAAATGAACTAGAGAGGAATGCTCAAACTCCGTACCATATGGGAAGGGCTTCTCATGCAGTGAATCATCCTATGTCCAGGGCCTAAGGCAGTTGCTAAGAGGAAGAGGCTTGGCGAAGCACAGATGCAGTATTAGAATGGATAATAATCTATGCAGTCTTGGAGATATGGGGGTGGGGGCTCTTAGCACAAATGCCTGATAGTTGTAGCTGTAAAAAAGAGGAAGTAGGGAGGAACTTTGAAGCAGCAGGAGGAATGTGAGTTCTCTTTGCAAAGTATTTTATTTGTATTTCTATATTGCCTTTTTTTTGGTAGAAGTAAAAACAAGGTGGTTTACAGTAGAAACATAGAAACAGAGCGAGTCAGAAGGGGCCTCCCGGGCCATCCAGTCTGACCCCTGGCTCCAGCCGGCTCCGCTCACGACATGCCCACCATGTGCATGTCCAGCCTATCTTTGAACATCCGCACCGATGGGGCCTCAACCACCTCCCGTGGAAGCCCAAAGCTGAAATAAAAATATTAAATGTAATACAACAACTGAGTAAATCTAAGTTAATGCTGAGGTCCTCCTTCAGCTACTGGGTTCTGATGTGGACCGTTCCCAGTGCCCCACCATTCCTATGATGTTTGCATTCACATAAAGCTCATTTAAAAGCCAGGACTGTATTTCAATGAAGTATCCATGTGGGGCCATTAAAAAGACCTGAAGTCAGTATTTGGGCTAAAGATTCCCATGAAAGAAAAGAAAAGTTTGGTGTTGGTGTGATGCTGCCTGACTGCCTAGGTTAGGTGATCGTTGGCAGCACTAATGAGCCACCTTTGTCTCAGGCATGGGAGCTCCCTTTGGACAGCATCACAGTTGTGCCAGTCTTTTTATCCATACGTCCACCAAATTGCAGCCATGACCTGCGATTTGATGCTAACTGTGGTCAGCAAGGGCACTGGCGCAGATGGAACGCTGACTATGATCAGCTCCAAAACTGAAAAGTGGGAGGAGCGCCCAGGCAGAGGGGCGGAGCGAAGGGGAGCAGCATGCAAGCCCAGGAGGGCCCTTGACTGCCCGAAGCGCCTGGGCAGCTTTGTGTCTTCAACCAGCACTGGGAAAGCAGGTCCACAAGGTTTCTGAGTCTCTCCTCCTTTCCACTGCCAGTCTTTGCTAGAGGCCCATACTCCCACTTCAAGCCGAGCTTCTTCATTAGCAGTCTAATTGTTCAAGTGGTGCAGCACAAATAAAGCTTCCTAAGCGTTTTCTCTGTTCCACACAAAACAGCAGCTTTGTTTTTGTTTTGATGTTCTCATTTGGCTGGGGAATAAAACACGCTGGGAGTAAACCACAGAACATATTAAAGAAAAACCCTGATCATCAGAATCTAAAAATAAGACTAGTAGAACGGATGGACTCCAAGGTGAAGAGACTGGATGTTCGCACTACCTTGACAATGATCTTCTCATTGTCAGTGGGGCACGGATTGCTTTCTAGAAAACTAAGTGAACCATTTCCTTGATTTAACAATCCAACTGCTGATTTTTATCAAACTGGGGCACAAATAGGTCTGGTAATATTGCGATCAAAGCAGGAACAAAAGGCCAGGTTTAAGGACCAAGAGAAATACAAGACATTTACATCAGTGCAGCACTCCAGACTCCATAAGGTCTGTATAAATGGTCGCTGGACCCCTGAAGGGCAACAAAAGCCATGATTCACGGTAAAACCGTGCTACACTTATTTCAAAAAGCCCTTCTTTGGCATGACTCACTGAAAAGTGTAAAAAAGATGAGAGCTGTGAGTCTGACAGGTGCAGACCAAGCATTACCTCAGGCTGGAGGTGAAGAAGGAGTTTTAGGAGCCAATTAAGCATTCCAGAGATGTGTAAGATGTAGGGGTACCAATGAGATTCTTAGCTTGGAGGGGACAGGAAGGAAGGAAGGAAGGAAGGAAGGAAGGAAGGAAGGAAGGAAGGAAGGAAGGAAGGAGAAGTATTAATGGGGAGATGGAATGATATCTTCAAAATGACGGAGCAACATCAACATTGTGTATTTTCGTAGAGATATGAGAAACCACACAAATATATTTCAGCCATTTTTGTATTTACTAACCTGCTGCAATCTTCTTGGCATTTGGAAAACTAATGAATACACCGGGTCACCACTAAAAAAAAAAAAAGGTATTTCTCAAAGCAAGGAAATTTTCTCTCCTCAGAGGCTTATAATTGCTGCTTCCCATGAGCAAAAGCACAATGCAGGAAAGTAAATATACAGTGCTTGACTATACTTTTAGATTACTCCTTGAAGGACCACCTCAGTTCTTAGCAAAATGGAGGTAAATTCTAAGTTTAGCAGCACCGATCCTATCAGCCAGTTGCAGCCATCAAGAGTGGGGAGTGTTCTGCTGCAACACTTCCTTATGGAACAGCCACTTATGGACCCACATCCCCAATTTTGCATTACTGCCTCTATGACTCCAGGATGGGTGGTTATGCATGAACTGTTGCACGCGTGTTGCACCAGGATCTAGAATAGCACCAAAACACTTGGAGTGTGTCAGCTTTCCCCAACCAGAGGCTTTCTAGACATCCACCTGAGCCCGGGGGGAAAGCTAACCTCCCTATGCCCAGCCAGCATGCATGCTGGTGATGATGAAGCCATAGTCCAGATATTTCAGAAGCATTTTTTGAAGAAGGATGAGATAAGCATTTCTTTGGTGTGAGCTTAATCATAGCAGATCAAGGGGGAAAACTAGTCTGTACGTTGATCATCATGGCTATTCTGACCTTGATGGGTCTGGGAAAGCTTGCCAGGCAATAGTGAAAGCAAATGGCAAACTACATGCAAAGATTTCTGAAGGAGAACAACACTATCCCTCCATACTACAGACAGGTGTAGCTACTGTGGAGAAGTCACAAAGGTGCATATCATGCCCTGTATAGAGGAGGATGCTGTTCCTGAAGCTAGTTAGAAGGCTACAACCAGCACACAGTTAAGAGGGGATGTTTGGGATGCCTGGCTAGAAGAACTTTACCAACATAATAAACTTTATCTAAACTGTCTTCCTACTAAATAGTGCTTGGAAATCAAGTACTAAAACACCTAAAAAGCCAGAACTCTAAAGGAAGCATTTCCCATGTGCTGCACTGAAATTTGTGCAATTCACTTTAAGTAGCTACTTCCCTGCCCTGCCTTCAGAACTCCCCTCCCTGGCAAGATTTAAGAACAATTGTGGGGGTGGGGGTGATTTGGAAGCAATGCAAAAATAGTTTGAGGGTCTATATTTTTCCTTGCATGGAGACTCAAAACTTGCAGTATTTAGTTTTTCACCTAGTAAGCACCTACTAGCTGTGTTCAGTTGTTCCCCCACAAACCAGCATACAAGCTTTTTTTTTTACTTATTTACAAACATTCATGAAGTCCATTAATCTTCTAACCACATGCCAACCATACAAAAAAAGTATTAGATTTGATGTAAGATGATAAGCCATGAGAAAGAGCTTGTCTCAAAACATTCCCCACGATACCACGCACTATGCACTGGAAGATGTCCTCATGAGATTTCCTTAATTAGACAGCTCCTATTTAACCCCAGTTAACTTGCAGCACTTCATGCATGATTACATATCACTGGGGGTGTGGCTCCATAAATCTTCCCAATTTCTGATGGAGAGCCAGCATAACGAAAGATCAAGTCAAAGCTCCTGCAAAGTAAAAACAAGGCTGGCCGCTGACACAGCAGGGCCCTTCTCATATTCTTCTTAGCCTCCAAAAAGTGTGTCCAAATTTCAGCCCATTGTGTGCATTATTTGTACAAGTATGCATGCACACACGTGGACAAAAATGATGAGAAGAGGGCAAAGTAGAAGGGAACTGAATATAAGGATTAGGCCTTGCCAGAGAAGGGGAAATTCGGAAGGATAGAAGAAAATAAAGAAACCATGTCTACTCAGTTACCCAAACCCGGGAGATGTTTCTAAATGAAGCTTGACTGAACAGTTCACAGTGCGCTGGGGGAGAGGCAGACATCTTCAGGTGCCATTTGTAATTCCCTTGTGTTTTCCCACTGCTTCTTCCATCTTTTGTTCTTATCAATAATAATCCATTAAGGAAGAAAAGATTGAATAGGTACACAATGTCTTTTGACTGATAGCTTGAAGGGAGGTCTGCTGGGAAGTGACCCAGCATATTTTTCTCAAAAGGTGACATAAATCATTAAAAATCAGAGGACTGTCTTTAATGGTTTAATTATTTTTAAGGAATGTACTCAGCTATCAAATCAGCACTAACACATGGCAGGCAAGCCAAGCAGGGCTTCAGACATTTAACCCAGAATTTAGAGCCCACTTGAGGCTGTGAGAGGGAAAGAGGCTTGTTTGCTTCCTATATTCCACAATAGGAAAAGTTCTGCTGGTGAGTGACTATTACTGTTAAGTATGTAAGAGAAGAGCAGATAGCACTATTGCTATGGATGTCCTGCCAAGGACATGAATATTTTGGACAATTCACACATTTCTTGCTGTCCACACCCACTTGCTTTGTGGACAGCTCAGGACAGGAGCCACTGCAGAAACAAAAACCCACTTGAGGGAAATAAAAGTTACCTGAATGCATGACCTACTAGCAGAAGGGAATGCAGAACCGACTGGTTTCCAGTGAGCGAACAGATAAAGCAGCGCTCTGTGAGTGGCTTGCACTGTGCTCACATTCTTGTCTTGGATGAGAGCATTTAGAAGCCGAGAACATCGCTTGCCTGTGACATTTCTTTTAAGGCAGCACAGGTGGGGCAGGATGACCACACCATCGCAGCACCTCTGTTGTTAAGCGGAGAGTGACTAAGGCCACCCGAAGAGGTTTACGGCTGAGAGCCGTCTTGCACTTGGTGTGGCCATAAAGTTTTCCTGACAGCATGTGCAAAGGATAGAAATGATTCGTGAAGAGGCAGCAGGAAGCCCTGGCTCATTGCAGGGGCCTGAACAGGGCTCGCTGTGCGGTCCAAGCATTTGGAGAAAAACCCATCTCCAACACCTTTTACGTGAAGACGTGGGTAAGCTGGCAGTGTGCAGGCAGCAAATACAACTGCCATGTAAAGTATGAAGGAGCTGATCCCACATTTTGTACCAAACACAAACTAATGAACTGACCTGGCCTAGTTATATGTGCAGTTTGAACACAAGACTCTTTAAAAAATACAGTATATTTATGTCAAGGATTATCCCATCTATAGACATTGTTTAACAATGTATAGGATTTAAATTCTCTGGTTAATTTTATCACATATGAATGTGGGGAAGAAGTGTGAAAAAGAAACATGAATAAGGTGAGATCTATTTGTACCTTTTCAGTAGCAGTAGTTAATAGAACCAAGTGCAAAAGCTATTTTGTCAAACATTAAGCAGATCTGAAGTGGGGGGGGGGGCAATGCTATCCTGAAGTCTTGCACAACTATAGGTAATTCTCAGGTAACATCCTCAGGTTCTCATTTCAAGAATAATTCTGACAGAGAAGACAGAAACTTGGCCAAGTCAGATAAACAGAAGCCAGCAGCTGACTTCTAATTGTTTCCTGCCCAAGGTTGGTCTTTGATAGAAACCGGGTTCTAATGTGACATTTTGTCCATCAACCTTAAAGCACTTACAGGAAGGCAAACTTTGTGTCAAGAGAGACCTAGTTTTCTCTCCTGATGACATTTCCTATGACTTATGAAATATCGGAGTCTGTAAAACAGATAACTATATTACCTAGCTTTTCAAAAGAAGAAGAAACCATTAATGTTCAGATTAACTTGGTGTTATTTCCAGTTCCATTCTTTGAAAGAAAATGGAAAGAGCAGTCCCCCATGCCTCTTACTGCACTGCAAGCAGTTTAGGACACATAACCCTTTGGCTATAATTCTGAAGCACGAGGAGATACAAATAATTCCACAGTCGGGATATCGGGGCCTCATCTTCACAATGTGAAGCTGTTACTCAGGCATAGTTTCTGTGTATGCAGAATGTTCTGTGTACACAGAGAGTGTCCTGCTGTTCACGCATGCAGTGGAGAAGCTTGTGTTTGTCCTAATAGTGCTGCTGTCACACATGCCTGGGTACCTGCTCATCCAATTTGCACACATCACATCTAAGGGGCCCCTTAACAGAGGAGTGGCACGCACACAGCAGATACAAGCAGTGAACTCTTCCTAAAAAGAGAAATAGCTTCTGAACCTGTAGAATGGGGAAATAAGCTCAGACTCCCATTCAAGAGTCCAAAAATGTAGACTTTATTTTATTTTTAATTTAAAAAACAGATTATTGTTCTCAAAGTGCATGCATCCATCGCAGAGGAGGAAATTCCTTTGATTAGAATACCCACTGCCCAGTGCAAAAGTACATGATATGCCATCAATATGCCCCTCAATGCCTTTCCGGGCACCTGAAGCGACCTATTCCTGTAAGCCGTCCTGAGTGCTTGGCGATAGGACAGGATATAAATGCCTGTAATAAATAAAATAATAATCCTCCCACTTTTTAAAAAACAAAAGCCCAATTTTCTTCCCAGTGGTTGGGGCCACTTTAAAGCACAGCGAGGGCCTCTAGGCATTGCCATCTCCATTTCCCATGAGTTACTCTGGACACCCTTTGGGTTCCAGAGATGTTCTTAAGAAATGAATATGGTGGGTGGCTGCAGACTGGTGCTTTCCTCTGCAGAGCACCCGGCCCCCAAGAAAAAGAAGGGAGAGATGGCAAAGGATTCTCTACGCAGCAGGGAGCTAAAGAGAACCATTTGGGACTGGCGAGGACAGAGGCACACTGCAGAAAGCCAACGAGGAGTAGGTAGGGAGAGTAGTAGGAAACCAGTGGGGGCTGGGACAACCAACTGGGAGCAACCTGGGTTTGGGGAGCGTCATGTGGCTGATTATATCTGAATGGGTGGGAGCTACAAGGGTGTGAGACAGATGCAGAAAGAAATAGAAGGTGTGTTTTTCATGTGCTTGCAGTGAGAGGGGAAGGAAGGGATGTGTATGTCACAGATGCATGCGGTGCTTGCATTATGCACAAGTTTATGGAGAATGGATGAGTATGTGGTGTGTGGCAGGGGGAGAGAAAGAATAGGAGAGAGGAGGGTTAACCATGCTGAGAGACAGAGGGTGCAGGTGATCCAGAGTGAAAGGAAGAGATCGAGGGAGATGGGCTGGTTAGCAGGAGGAGGGTGGAAGACAGAAAAAGAGAGAAAAAAAACTTGCTTGCTGGGAAACAGGTTTCTGGTGGGGCTGAAACATGTGACTTCAGCAGAGTATCCTGCTGTGTTTGGGCTGCAGCCCCGACCTCTGCTTTGTCCTTGACCTTTTGGATACCTGACTTAAAGGACAAGATGAGCTGCCTTATGGTAGTGCTCAGGACAGTTCCGCAAATGGCCAAATACGCCCACAGGCCCACAAAGGCTGCCTATTCCTGCTCAGGTATATGGGATACTATACCAAGCCTAATAGGCATTCAGTATAAAACTACAGAAAGGGAGAAAGAGGGGGCTGGGGAAACGGGGCGCTGCTATAGAAATGGTAGCACAGAGAACTGGAAGGCTATGCGAGCAAGGCGGCTCTGATGTGGGTGTCAACAGTGAGACATGGAAAAGGAAAAGGACAGATGCATAAAGAAAGGAGAGAAAACAGAAGAAGATGAGCTATACGTGCCTGACTTCAGAGCAAGGGGGACTGTAACTGAGTCAAACAGCTTGCAAGTGTCATTGTATGTCACAGATTAAGATGCTGCTGGACACATAGTCTAGAGAAGTATGATTAGCTTTACATGCCCAATATGGCTTAAAACGTGTTAAGGTCAAAAATAATAATAGTGTCTGTGAATTGATTCATTACGAAGCAACTGTTCCTACATAGCATGTAACTTTTAAACTCAGAAAAAACCTCAAAAGGAGAATGAGTGCCAGCTGTCCAAAGAAAACAGGAACAAAGTCTAGATGCACACAGTACACACCTAGAGTAGTTCTCTGGAACATGGCCAGGCTACATCGCTAGCAATTTGCCATTATTAACATTTCTGGAGCTACAAGCCCACAAACCATGGTGTCTGCGCAGTGCGTGACTCTGTACATCAATACATGATTGCTTCATTATTACTTCTGATTTTCCTTTGTACTGGATGGACATTTTGATAGCAACAGTAAGAAATATAATGGCTTGCATTGACTCTGTATAGCAAGTGAGTGTGCAGATTCTCATCCACATCATCAGCATTAAGAGCTTCTACAAATCTGTGTAAAACCCAGCAGCTTTATGGAAATAGATTTCAGAAGGGAAGACAAAGAGAGATGAACAATTGGAAGGGATTATAAAGACAGGCCTCCCATTAAAAATGACTCGGTGAAAGTTAGCACAGAAAGAGGAACTAGTGGCAAGGTTGCAATGAATGTGGGGATCTTCTAACCAACTAATTCTGGATAACTAAATGGGGAAAGTTTTGCTTTAGGGCAAAACCATCTCTGAATATTTGCTGACACTTAGCATGGGAGAGGGAACGACCTGTAGGTATGGAAAGATGCAATGAATCCACCAGAAAAGAAACTTCATCCATGGGAAAGAGAAGCTTTACCACAGGGGTAAATGATGCATCTGAGGCTGTCATACCTCAGGCACATCGTAAGAAGGCAAGATTCACTGGGGAAGACAATTATGCTGTGCAGAGTCGAAGGCAGAAAATGAGGAAAACCAAGTGTGGAAGGGATTGTTCCCCTAAAGGAAGCCACAGCCTTGAATTTACAAGAGATGAGCAGGGCTATGAAGGGCAGGTTATTTTGGAGGGCAGTCATTTATAGGGTTACCTTAAGCTGGAGACAAACATGATAGCATGTAACCACAACCACACACCATGACCAAAAGCCTATAAATAGGTTTTCCAAAACAAGAGGCTGCAAGGTGTTCGATCCCACAGGTGGTGCAAGCCACTGAGTAGCAAGGGAAGGTCTGAAAGTGAGCAGCTGACAGAGCAAGACCCACAACAGCTTGAAGTCAGGCTGCAAAACTTGTTTCATGTTCCTCACTTCCAAGAGAAGGCTTTTGTCCTGACTGGTGGCTATTTTTACAAAACAGGTTGAGTATGACAGCAAGCTTAAATCCTATTGATTTCCATTGGTCTAACCCATGGCCTTTTAAACAGAAACAAACAGTTTTAATGGCTCACTGACTTTCATCTAACCGCAAAACCTAAGGAAGGAGTCCCTAAACAGAAGAGAAACTCTTTTTAAGTTTTTAAGTAGCCAGATTCCATAAAGAAAAAAGTATTTACATTCCATGCCATTAAAGGAGCAAGAAGCAGAACTAAAGTTTGTCTGGGGTGCATCAGGCATGCAATAGGACATTCATCTGAAGAACTGGATGAATTTCTACAGCACATAAGATTCAGTGTATGCATTTAGGAGTTTCACATTGCCCTTGTTTCCTTCATGGCCCACTGCAAGTGACTGGTCTTTGCATAATGCTTCTGAACAGAGCAGAGCAGATGTGGGGATGCACTGCAAAATCTGAACAGAAAAAGGGCAAGGTACCATCTCCACAAACAGCACACAGAAGAATGTGACCCAGTGGGAGCAATGCCACACACACCTGATAATGTGAATTATTTGCCTCTATCTACCACCTGCCTGTACTCTGATTTGGATATTCAAGCTAGTAACTGGAAGGGCGGCTCTTTCTCTTCCTTTCACCCTGAAATACCTTTGCCGGTAGCAGCTTCCAAACCTAACACTCATTCTAATTTGCCACGGAGTCAGGAAGGATGACCAACTCTGTGTAAATCCCACCCCTACCCTTACACTGGGGACAAACTTTTCTTCCTCTTATGGGAGAATCAGCAGGTGAAAAGACCATACTTGTTATTCTTCCCTTCTCTATTGATCCCTTCCTACAAATGCACCCCAGGCCGTTCTATTTTTCTCACCCTGAATTGCAAAACAGAATTAAGTTTGTGTAAAGAAAAAAAAAAAAAAAAAACAGACAAATGTGGTGGATTTACAAGGGAAAACTGACAGGAACAGGAAGGGAGACTTCCCTCTGTTGATGCTTTCCTGCTTTCATCCTTTTTCAACAAATGCAGTTTGGGAACACACATGTTATCCCATACTAGGGGTCAAAATAACTCAGGTGAACTGTGAAAAGCATTTCCCACATCAGTGTACTTCACATATTCACTGCAACCCCCTGTGGCTTCTTTAATCCACAGCAGGCTCAGGTGTACTTTCTTGGTAGTTCCTGAATAGTCAAGCCATAAACACAGCTTGTTATATCCTCCAAACCTGGGCAGTAGGGTTTTCACAAGTATTAGACAATCCTCATTTAAATTGTGCAAGGATTATTTAACTCCTTGCCTAGGTTCAGATGACACAAGCTGTAGTCGTTGCTTGAATACTCAAGCAGAGCAGAGTGCCTGCACCCACCAGCACATGCTGCAGCTCACCATGGATTAAACTAGCCATAGTGGCCTGCAGTGATCATGCAGACGTCAAAACGGGAACTCCTAGTCAGTTACCTGATTCACACCTAATTGGACCCCCAGTTTGAGAAAGCAGCCACCATCACTGAACTAGCCTACTGGCTGGGTTCAGATGACACAATAATCCACACTCCAGGATTGAGTATGCATTTATTGAACCATGCGCTGTCAGAATCCCGGCTGCATTAGCAAGCTATGATTTGTTAATCATGAACAACCCATGAAGAGAACCCATGGTTTGTTGAGCTGTGAACAGTAGGTTATTCACCTAATTTATCTTGAATGGGTTCAGAGAACCTGATGACAATCTATTCAACCCATACTCAACCAGTGGTGTGAGTTATCTTGTTGTCCAAACCCATTCAACATTTGGCTGGTGTTAAGGTTGGTTAAGTGATGTTTATTTACAGTATGAATTAATTATATTTCCATCCTGCCTTTTTTCCTTTCAAGGAACGCAAGGCACCTTACATAATTCTCCTCCTCCCAGTCTTATCCTCACCACAACAACCCTGTGAGGTAGGCTGGGCTGACAATCAGTGACTAGCCCAAAATCCCCCAGGTGGCTCCTTGGCTGAGTGGAGGCTAGAACCTAGATCTCCCAAATCCTGGCCCAGCCCTCTAGGAGAGAGCATTTAAATGCTTTTCTCCCACCGGCTTTCCTGGAAATTACCCCCTAGCTGTAATTAACTGTAAGAATGAAGGAAAGACAAGTTCTTGTCTCCCATGCAGTAATTAAATAGCCTAACAGCCAAGTGGTGACTCACACTGGGGAAAAGTAACAGGATGAAAGGGTTAATTCTGTTCTGTTCTTCAAAACAACCCAGTGGGGTTGCTAATTAACAAAGCAAATAAACAAATACTAAACAGAGGATTTTCTAGTCACAGATCTCCAGTGTAGTATATTTAATTCCCTCGGCTTGGCTGCAACCATCCCCTTGCAGGGTTTGTTCTAAATAAAGTGGGAGATGCAGCTACCCTTCTTCACCCATTGCTGGTGGGTTCAGTGTTTTGCCAGTATTCATGAATGAAAAGTGTCCAAGCCCATTTTGGAGTTCAGTAGTGAGGCAGTCCTAGCGTTTTGCTCTCCGAGAACACAAGACAAGCCACACTGGATCAGACCAAAGGTCCATCCAGTCCAACATTCCACACACACGGCAGCAACCGGGTGTTCACAGAATCGCAATCCATCTTGCAGACACGTTATGCAAAGCAACACAGCAAGAGTTGAACAAATCAGGATAGGCAGCTTCTACAAAAATCTTTCTTCTAAAACAAACAAATGAAAACCACAAACACTCCTTTATGCAGTTTTAAAAAGTATTCTAATTCAGTTGAAGCCTCCACCCATGTTACTGTAATAAACAAAGCTAGACAAAGGTAGGTGTCTGTGTTTCCAATTTGTTTACCCTAACAGCATTCCTTAAATCAGTTTGTTTACCTTCATGAATGAATGGTTTGTGTAGGTCTTTTTCATATGGGAAAAATGCAAAAGCAATCTAATTAATAAAGAAAAAACAGAACGTGGCTCATAACATTTTACAGAGGGATATAAAACTGAATGTCTCCTGTGAAGCATCAGAAGACTAAAATTATATGGTGCCAGTTCATTGCTAGGTCTCTATACAAGAAGTGTGAAGTCACAAACATTTGCAAGGTTACACTCATGAGGAATGCAAGGACACATTTTGGAATGCAAGAGTAGTTCGTTTGAAAACAACAGAAAAAAGAAACCTACAAAAATACAAAATTCATACTCAGGTCTTCTCCCAAAAGAAGGTTGTACTGCAACCTGCAACTATCTCTTTATCTTTTTTAATCCACAAGAATAAATTTAATTCCACAACCTTGGGAAAGAGCTAACAGTTAGCCGGACCTTTCGAGTAACATCCATGCAGCAGGACAGCTGCTATCAAAAGAGCTATATCTAAAAATCAATAACCTTGTTGCAGGAGATCTGGCTGAATACAGAGTTCTTGGTGCCAAACCTTCTCAGCAACACTTTGCCACCCTCAAGCACTAATGGATCCCCTCAGGGAGTTCTATAAGCTTTCATCATTCCTCTGAGTGTATCACCTCTCTTGCTCTCCCCTGGCTCCCCAGAGGCTTTGTGTGGTTGCTTGTGTGGACCGGGATGCTCCACAGACAGCTTCTTCTAAACCAGTTCAGATCACCTCTATTTCAGATAAAGAATAAATCCTAACACGAGAAACAAGCAAGCACCGCTAAACAAGAAATGCCAAAGACTCCAGTTCTCTCTCGCAACTGCACAGAGGGGGGCTGTCACCATCAGGTGTACCTTTTCCAATTTTCATTAAACGCTGCAAAAGCAAAACAAACCAACCAATCTCACTAATCTACATGAGATAATCAGAATGCTATGAGAGTGGGGGATTATTTTAAAGAAAATTAAACTTACCTATAAACACCAAATAGATTTCACTTTTCCAAACAGATGGTGAGTTAATTACAACTTTATTAGCACATGGTTCATTTATAGGTCAAAGTGAATTGGCCAAGGTAGCCACAAATTATCTAGGTCAGATACGGAATTCAAACACACATTTCCCAAATCTTGGTCACTTTAGCACGAGAGGGAGTCTAATGAAGCTGATCTAAAAATAAATATCAGGTTGGCTATAACCAAACATTTCTAGTTAAAAGTCATTACTATTAAATATTTTCTAGTGATATCCTACCAATATCCAATTCCAGGTACTTAATCTCTCCCCTCTTCTAGCTGCTAGTAAGTTGCTACAACTGCCTGTTCTCTTGGTAGAAATTATATTGTAAGAATTCACAGTGGTTACAGGCAAGGACTGTGAACTTCAGAGATTTGGGTTCTAGTTCCCACTCAGTGATGGGGACTAGGTGACTTTGAGTCACAGATTCTCAGTCTAACCTACCTCACAGGGTTGTTGTTGTGATGATAAAATGGAGAGGAGGAGAACCTAGTAAGCTGCCTTGGGTTCTTTGCAAGAGGAAGGGGGTGGGTTACACATCTAATGTAATAATGCTATAAATCCTAATGAAGCCCTTTCAGCTGATTAAACCATTTTCATCAGCAGAACTGTGTATGAGTCTGTGAAGGATTCTCCTCCCTCTGGCAGCTCCTGCACACTAAAATCTACTCCAGAAAGCAGGGGAAGCTTCTGGATCCGATTTTCAAGTGGCAGGCGGACACTGTACAGTCCTGCCACGGCAGCAGACCTCTGATCGCATGGTACTGGCTTCCACCCAAGAATGTCAGCCCTTTTCATTTGTCATATCACATCACATCCAGATACATTTTATACTGCTTTCTCTGACTGCGTACAAGAGCTCATTCAGATTAATTGTTGACTAGAAATATAACTGACCTTGGCATTGTTCCCCATATGAGCATGCTATAGTCTCATTTTTCAATAAATGGTTTTTGTTAGAGCACAGACTTATGGTCCCCTGATATCTTCAGTGACATCATATGCATTTTCAGAGTCCAAGCACCAAAGTCCTCTAAGGCTGCAGCTTGGACCCTGGAGGCTGTCTCTGCCCCACCCCGCACAGCTGGCACTGAAACAGCCATGCCTTCTCTCTCCCACCCCCCTGCCTCACTGCCTGAGGTCACAACTGCGCCTCTGAGAAGGAAAACAGGAGTGTGCCTGCCCGGGTGGCAAGGAGGGAGGAGCCAGGGGCTGAGAGTCGAGCGAAGTCCAGCTGACATCCCCCCTCCTTCCCCCCAGCCCCCTGGCACTGCATCCAAACAGCAGAAAACTGCGGTCTAGCTCACAGGCAGGGCATGAGTGGGCTGGTGTAAACTGGTGTCCTGCACCAGCAAGGCTTGGATCCAATGGCCTTCATGGCCCCCTCCGGCTCTACTGTTGGCCCCTCCACCACTGATTCCTCACACCTTGGGCTGGATGTTTGCACGCTGCAGGGGAAACAGAGATATGCCCTCTGGAAATGTTTCTTATTGTAGGAGGAGGATCCTAAGGTTGACTCTCTGGTCAGAATTATGCTTAACTTTGAGCGCAAGAGAAATAAAACCATCAGCTTCATAAACCCCACTAGGTGAGGGGCTGGCATAGTGGAAGAAGGTAAAAGTCACTCGGGCACAAAATACAATTCCTGGATTAGAAATATTTCCAGATCTCATCAAAAAGATAACCAGTTTACATCTTGAAAATATCTAGGAAGATTGTGCCATCCAAACTGTGGAAACTGTGTCAAAGCAAGAATAACTTACTGAAAGGATGGAAGTCAGTGCAGCCAAGATAATTATCTGGATCCCTCTTTATTCCATTAGTAGGTTTCATCCATGTCTGGGAATACTGTAAGCGGATTGCTCAAGCATTTATTTCTCCTGCAGTTTCTATCCTGATTGGAATTATCTCTATACTGTTGTATCAAACGAAGATTACATACTTTCCAGATCTAGCTGTAATGTCTCCTTTTCAAAGCTTCCTCACCAAATGACAGGGAGAAGTGCTGTGCTTATTATCAGTGATGAGGACACGTCATTTTAACCGTTTCAGTAGTTGAATTTGGAAAAAACAAATCTATTAGTGGACAGTTATGGCCCTCAAAGCATGTTCAGGGCTAGGAGTGTAATACAGTAAATGCTCCCTAACACTTTTATACATGCAACCAACATAAGCAGGCCAAACAGGGGTGAGAAAACATGGTGAAATTTAAAGGTAAGCAATATAGCACAAACCAGGGATGGGCAAATTCTGGATTCTCAGGGGACCACTACATTTTCCAGATAATATGTAACAGGGATACCCCACTTCAGCGATTGACATAGCACTAGTATAAGCAACCACTAGCATAATGCCAAGAGCATAAACCAGTGTGAGAGAATTTCATGGAATAAATTTAGATAAACTTATGCAATTACTGTTGTGCCAGAGGTCACTTACACTAGCAATACCTCAGCTGAGCAAGCCCAGTGGCTCCATTTGATACTGCCCAAGGATCCGGGATTAGAACTGGATTTTGCACCATCTGACCTTCTCTCAGGTGTTCAGATTGTATAGTAATTACAGAATCATCTAGGAGAAAAGGCCTCATAGTTATGGAACCATATGGAGTTTGGGCATGGCTGGAACATGGCTGGGTTATGTCTGATTAAAATGTGGAATATCTCTTTTGAAAACAATATTTATTTCACCAAAGAATAGAACCATTAGCTGTACCTAGACCATAACTCAATCAAAATGTGGCAATGCCACAACTTATCTGTTGACCATCCTGACTAGTACATGCAAAAAAGAGAGTCCTTTCTTTAGTATTTAACTGACATGTACAGTTATGTTAATGATGAATAAAAAGATGTGCCATTTATAACTATGCAAGCAAAATAATATTCAGTTTCATTTACCCTTATTTAAGTCCTCTTCAGAATATCACAGAAGAGAAGCAGGTGGACATCATTCTTCCTCCTGGTTTTTTTAAATATCCAAATCTTTTCTCACTATACTTAGGGTAGGTAACATATGGACTATGACAACTTATCTGTTCTGGGTAGATTGGTTGAAAGCATAGTTAACAATAGACTCATATAGAGGGACAAGTCCTACTGAAAAAAAATTAACATGGCTTCCAGAAAAGTAAGCCCTCTCTCGCTAACCTGATGGCATTCCTTGAGAGAATTACTAGGCATGTGGTCAAGATTGATCTGGTGGACCTGGTTCACTTGGCTTTTGATAAAGTCACTCACCAAAGACTCTTGAGCATGGGTCCTCAAACTATGCCCCCCGGGCCGGATTCGGCCCGCCATGCCCATTTATCTGGTCCGCCTCAGAGGTTTTGGACTTGCTGCGCCCGTGCGCACACACGGTGAGGCAGTGGCTCACTCACGTGGCGATTGTTTTGGACTCACTCAGAGAAAACAAAATCCACTCGAGCAAGCCTCTGCCTCACCATGCGCGCCCGTAAGCTGCTGCCGCACCGCGTGCACCCGCCGCTGCCTATCCTCCCCTCACACGTGTGTGACCCCCGCCCCCACCCCCTCACTGGCCCGCGCCCCCCGCCGGCACCTCACCAGCCCGCCCCCACCGCTGGCACCTTTCAACTGGCCCTCTGTTGAAAAAGTTTGAGGACCCCTGCTCTTGAGCAACCTTAGCAGTTATGGAATAAGGAGGGAGGGAGAGACCTTCTTACACATCAATAACAGGTAATAGAACAAAGAGCAGAGAGTTTGAAAGAATAGTGATTTCCCTCAATGGAGGAAATTAACCAGCAGAGTCCCATAGCGTTCTGTATCAGGACCAATGCTTTTCAACCGTTCATACATGATCTGGAATTAGGAGAATGCAGTGAAGTGGCCAAGTTAGCTGATGACACCAAACTTTTTGCAATGGTTAAAACTAAAAGGGATCATGAAGGGCTTCAGAAGGATCTCTCCAAGCTGGGAAAATGGGCATCAAAATGCCAAATGCAGTTCCATTTGTAAATGTAAAGTGATGCATGTTCAAGCAAAAAATCCCAACTTCAGATATAGGCTGATGGGATCTAGGCTAGCAGGGACTGAGCAAGGAAAGGATCTTGGGTTTGCAATGGACAGCCTGATGAAAATGTCAGCCCAGTGTACAGGTGCTGTAAAAAAGGCAAACTCCATGTTAGGCATAATTAAGACAGGAACTAAAATTAGAACTGCCAAGATGTACTCCCCTTGTATAAATCTTTGGTGCAATCACATTTAGAAAGTGTGTATGGTTCTGGTCACTGCACCTGAAAAAGGACTTAGTACTGAGTTAGAAAAAGTGCAGAGAAGAGCAACTAAAATGATCAAGGCATTGGGAGCACCCCCACATAACAACTGGGACTGTTTAGTTCAGAAAAAGGGTGAGTAAGGAGAGACATCACAGAGCTGCTTAAATTATGCATGGTGTGGAGAAAGTAGAGAGAGACACACACATTTTTCTCCCTCTCCCATAATATTAGTCCCAGGAGCATCTCATGAAGAGGCAGCACAGACAAAACAAAAGTACTTCTTCATACACTATAGAATTAAACGATGGGTCTCACTGCTATGGGAAGTAGTGATGACCACCAATTTGGATGGCTTGAAAAAGGGACTGGACAAATGCATGGAGGAGAAGGCTGCCAATGGCCACCAGCCTTGTTGGCTATGTGCTATCTCTGCTCTCAGAAGTTGACACAGCTGCGTACACCAGCTGCTGAGGAGCTTGTACCCGTCCTGCTTGAGGGAGCCTGTGCAGAGCTGGCTCACCACCACATGAACAGTGCACTGGACTGGATGGACCACTGGTCTGATCCCATATGGCTTTTCTTATGTCCGTATGAAAGAACCATCTCCACTCACCATTGACTAAGCTGGCTAGGTCTGATGGAAGATGCAGTCCAGCAAGATCTGGAGAGCCACAGGTTGCCCATATGAATGCTACACTGTCCTATAAAAGGCCACATGAAACATGATCTAGTCATGAATTTCGAAGTATCACTTTATTTGCTTCACACTACATGTCTCTTGAACAGGTAACAAATGCCAAGGGAAGCAATCAACCAGCCATGTAAATGTTCAAGATCTCCCTCAAACTCCTCTCCCGCTACTTCCAAGATGCCAAAAGCATCCTGCCTGGAACAGCACAGAGAAATGAACAGCTGTGTATGTATGTGTTGGAGTGTGCGTGTGTGGGTGCGTGGGTGATATTGGCTACAGCCTACAGACACTCACCAAGTAAACCCCACTGAAAACAACTTACCACAATTTGTCAAAAGAAGAGGAGTCTTGTGCTCCTTGAGTGCAAACAGGGTCTTCCTTTACTATTCATCCACTCAAAATCACAACTTCCCAAAACTGGATTTCTTTCCAGATAGTTGCATATGAGGAACAATTTCAATATAAGAAGTCTCACCTTAATACATGCAAGTCCTTTCATAAATGTATGTTGCAGCTCCGAAACCCTAGCCAGGGAAGAGTTGTCTTACACAAATGGATTTACATCAGCTTATAAAGAAAGGGGAGAGGGAGAGAAAAAAGGGGAGAGGTGGAGGGTTGGGAGGGAGAAAGAGGAGTGAGAACAGGTGCCGAGTATCCTTAAATCCTCCAGTAGGAGTTCCTTTCACCTTTCACCAAAGGAAGCAGCAATATTGCTTGTAAAAGTGTCAACACAGCTTTTCGGCTCCCAAATAAGCAATGAAATGTTTGTTTAGATGCTCCTTGAAATAAGCACTAAAATTCATATACAAGGACACTACAAGCTGCCCTTCTACAGATTTCTTCACGACACTCCACAAGCAAACCTGAAATCAATATAGCAGCAACCTCCCAGAAGAAAGAAAAAAGTGTATTCCTGCAATTCAACAGGCACTTACATCTCTCCCTATAATCAAGAGGTATGGAGCACAGCTATCGCTATTAAGAAAGTTGCCAGCAATTGCACTGAGTTTCATTGTAACTTCAGGGCTTTAAGGGGATGGGAGAGGCTGGTGATGGCCCCATTTAGTATTCAATTGTAAGAAACATATTCCTGAATGGCCTTATTTTAACCAATACAAAACTTTATCTTGGATTCAAGTCATTCACAGACTAAACTGCACGGTCATTCTCAAAGTTCAATACTCCTCTTTCCATTAAACTTGCCTTTGCAATTACTATTTATTTTGCCAACTGATTGCATTCAGAGCAGGCTAATCCAAAACTAAACAATATATGGTCTCATTGCTACTGATAAGAGGTTTGGCACGGTATTTATAAAGGTACTCATTTCTTCGGTTATTTCCTCTTACATCTGTTGAATGCCACAGAATACTGCAGCAAGTACATATAGCTAGCTTTTATTTTCACTGTGATTCCATAAGGCAGACGATACAGAAATACGGATGTGCTGTCAAATAAGGTTTGAGAGATGGCTGTTCCCGGTTACAAAGTCTGACCAGCTCTGGGAGACTCAGGTCAGACTTCCTGCCCAGTTAGGAAGCTCTGCTTCAGGTGTTCTTAATCTAGTCAACATGAGCTCCACTGAGGAGGCTACCAATATCTCCTTCTTATCAATGTCTGTCTCCTTCAGTGTCTGCCTTCTCTTCTGCTCTTTGCTAGAGTACTTTAAAAAAAAGATGGCTTCAGGTACTCCCAAAGTACACCAGTCCCAGAAGATCCTTCTGCACATCCTGGTCACTTCTGCTTCTTCTGCTCCCACCACTCTTTGTAACTCACTTTCTTCCACTGCTCTCCAGTGTTAGCTGACAGATACGCATTTGGATTACAGAGCAATGAAGTGGGCTGGCAAAAATATGCAAATTTTAAGGCAAAGCAATAGAAGGGAAAATGATGCAAATTGAATGGCAAAGCAGTATAGCAGATCACTAAAATATGCAAATTTTATAATGCAGAACAGTAAAGCTGAGGGGGAAATTGTGCAAATTGCATAACGAAGCAGCAAACTATGGAAGAATTGTGCAAACTGCATGGCAGAGCAGTGAAGCATATCATTAACAATTTCATGACAGAGTAGTACGGCTGAGGGTAAAATTTCATAGCAGCAGACTTTCACACCTGAATATTTGTGCATGACTCTCTGTCTCTCTCTCTCTCTCTCACACACACACACACACTTAGAAGATTGTGAATATGTTTGAGACAATCTCCTCTCCGATGTCCTTTTTTCAATTTTTGGAGCACAGGTGGAGGGCACTGACAGGGAAAAAGAATGGCTTCAGCATTACTGAGCTTGTGAGGAACTGCAGGGGGTTTTGTTGCTCTTTTTGGGCCGCTCTGTAGCTGTTCTCAAAAATCCATGATGAGGTTGCCTTACTAGGTCTGGATATCAGGAGCCACTATGGACAGCCTAAGAACACGCCATGGGTTCTTAGGATGGCTTGTTGTAAAAAAAAATAAGGCAGCTTGTGGATGCTGCACCAGATTTAGACATCAGGACAACCTACCATGGATCGTCACCATGGTGTGTTGCTTCATATGAACCAGGTCACTGCATGGACTCAGCCAGCTTACACATTCAGCTTCATTTCCTCAACTGCAACTTGAAAATAATGGTACATTTCATAGGATTGTGAAGGAAAATCCCATGAAGACTGCAATGTAATTTGCAAATGTTACATCCAATGGATATCAGCCATATATAAAAAGCAATTAGGCAAGAAATATAGGAAGCTGCCGTAAAGAGAATCAGACACTTGGTCCAACTAGTAGGGGCTCTCAAGAATTTCTGATATCAGCTTTACCTTTCCCTGCCTGGAGCTACAAAGGATTGGACCTGAATCTGCATGCAAAGCATAGGTTTTGCTACTTAGCCATGGCCCTTCCAGCCTCATTGCCTGTGATGAAAAAGAACCAGCTAGAGGTAACCAGGGAACAGGTACCCACAGAAAACTGGCTGGTGAGGCAGTTCGACCAATGGATGACAACAGAGTTAAATTAGTTCTAAAGGAGGATAAGGAGATTGCAGAGAAGCTGAATGAATACTTTTCATTGGTGTTCATTGAAGAAGATGTAGGACAGATACCTCTGCTGGTAGGGACTTTGAGGAACTATGGTAAATACTAATAACAAGAAATGACGCTCGCAACTTTACTGACATATTGATAGCTGACAATAACCAGGTCCAGATGATATTGTTCTAGAAACAATACTAAATAGGTACCTAAGATCAGCCTTTGTACCAGAGCACTGCAGGAAAGCAGTGGTTTTTAATAATGGTTTTTAAAAAGGGATCCAGAAGATCCAGGAAATTACAAGCTACTTAGCTTAAAATCTGTTCCGGATATTTTGGTGGAACACATTATTAAAATTAGCATATAGAAAGACAAGCCCTACTGAAAAATAGTCTGCGTGACTTCTGCAAAGGTAAGTCCTGTCCCACTAACCTGTTAGAGTTCTTTGAGAGTATCAGTAAGCATATGGTAAGGATGATCTGGCAGAGATCGTATAGCTGGACTTTCAAAGCCTATGGACTTGACAAAACCTATGATCAAAAATGCTTGAGCAAACCTAGAGGGCATGGAATAAGAGGAGGGCTCCTCTTATGGATTTGTAACTTGTTAAAGAACAGAAAGAAGAGGATAGGAATAAATGGTAAATATTCACAATGGAGGTTGTAAACAGTGGGCTCCTACAGAGATCATTACTGGGTGTAACTTGGGTCTAACCTTGTTAGACTTGTTAAAAAGTAAGAGTGAACAGTGAGACGGCCAAGTTTGCTAATGACAATGAATTATTTAAGGTGGTTAGATCAAAAAGAGATTGCAAGATGTTCCAAAAGGACGTCCCCAAACTGACTGTCATCAAAATGGCAAATGCAAAATTGCACACACTGAGCCAAGAAACCCTCAACTGCACCCATATGCTCAGGTAATAGAAGGTAACAGTGTCTGAGGATGAAAGAGATCTTGGGCTTGTGGTGGTCAGCTCAATGAAAATGTTAACCCAGTGTGCAGATACTGTTTATATGAGCCTTGCAGATAGGTCTTCAAAGTTATAATCTGCCTGCTCAGATTACTAAGTAACAGCCTGCAGAGTTAAGAAAGAGCCAATGCTTTTGTAAGAAGTGTGCAGTCCTAGGCATGCTCAGATAGAAAAATCCTGAACTCCCAGCATTTCTCCGGACAGCCATGCTGAGAATTGTAGGACTTCTTACTGTCTAAACATGCATAGAGCTACATCTTAAAAGCCATTAAGAACGTAAGAAGAGCTGTGCTAGATCAGACCAAGGCTCCTCCAGCCCACCATTCAGTTCACACAGCGGCCAAACTGTTGCCCACGGGAAACTCCCATGTAGGACACACATGCGCACCAGTGCCCTCCCGCTTGTATCCCCAGCCACGGATGGAAATAGGTCTATTGTCTCAGATACTGGAGGGATTAGTAGCTACTGACAGCCACGTTCTCCATAACTTGGTCTAATTCTTTTCTGAAGTCACCAAACTGGGTGGCTAGGACTACATCTTGTGGTAGCAAACTGCATACATCGGAATGCAGAATGGGCTGTGTGAATGCTTCCTTTTGTCTGTCCTGAATCTCCTACCATTCAGCTTCTTTGGATGACTCCTGGTTCTAATATTATGAGAGAGGAAGAAAAGTGTCTTCCTATCTGCCTTCTCTAAGCCTTGCATAATTTTATACTCTTCTAGCATGTTTCTCCGTGTTTATGTTTTTTTCCTAATCTAAACAAAGCCAGATATTTTCTTTCAGGAAAGCTTTTCCAGTTCTTGGACATTTTAGTTGCCCCCTTTTGCACTTGTTCAAGCTCTATAATATCTTTTTACAGTGCACTGATCATAACTATATACAGTATGCTAAGTGCGGTCTTGGAATATTAAAAGATACGCAAGATAAACTTGCAGTTTAACAAGAAAACAGCTATCATCTTCCATAAGCTTCAATATGTTCCATTTTCACTTCTGACTTTCAGGGGTGTAATCAGAACCAAAGTATCTTTAGCAATATATTAAAGCACATTCTTAATTTACATTCCCACCAATTAAAATATGCTTTCTCCTCAGAACCACAGGCTTGAGTCTTACAGATCAAAGACTGTAGCTCTGGTTAAGACTACTGTCTTTTAAGTAGAAGAGAAAGGTTGTTACATAATGCTTGTGGATTTACATGGCAACAGCATGGTCAGAGTATTCTCTTGTGGACAGCTTCCACCGGCATTTATAGGTTCACATTCAGTCTTCCAACATATTCAGATCAGCCTGCCAACACTCCAGTCTAGACCTACCATACCGCAAATATTACAGTAAGCCCACTTATCCCTAGTCTCATACAGTTTTCTTGCTAGTTGCTTCTTCCCGTCCCAGTGTTAGGTAGTCTTGCCGACCAGCCAGCGGACTGTAGATATGAAACGTAGCAGGGATCTGGTTTTGATATCAGCAGCATCGCAGAAGAATCTAGTACCCAGAGAGCTGTAACTCTCATATCCTAATAATGGCAAGATGGGAACCAGCTGGAGATGTTTGTGGCACTGAATCCCTGCGCTATGCTGAACTGACTATTAAGAGCAAAAGGATTTTAAACATTTGGTCTAACAAGGGTTTGACAAAGTTTCCAAGAATAACAGAGTAAATAATGCATAGGATCTGAAGGGTGAAAATCAAACTGTGAATCAGATGGAGCTGAGGTCAGGGTTTCTGAGGAAGTGAGGAATAGAGGAGGAACAGAAACAGAGAGGGCTAGACAGAACAATAGAAAGGATGCAAGAGAGGAAACATGAGGGAAGACAACTCCCCTGAGAAAGATTGTTCCCAAACAATAAAGAGGGAAATAAAGAGAAAAGTGTGGGGTTAAGCCAGGAAAGAAAGACGAAAACCAAGTAAGATGTGGTAGTAGTCAAAAAGGCTTCAGCAAAATCTCATTCAGAATGAATGAACATTAGCTGAATAATTAATAGCATCTATTTTTTGGCAGTATGCAATTGTTTTAAGAAACTGAAATATCATTCAAAAAATTAAATGCAGAATGACTGTCTCAATATTTATATTCTGTTCACCTGACATATTTGCTCTTAAGGAAAAATAGAATATTCAATGGTAATAGTACAGAAAAAATAGAATTTAAAAAATCATAGCTTAATTATGGTATTAAGGAGTAAGGAAACAGTTAAGGGGGGGATCTCTCCTTCGCCAAGTTGAGGGTTACCCATGCCTGTGCATACACACAACAGCACAGGAGGAAGTTTAACGTTAAGGGTGCAATTCCTTTTTAGAGTCCTCTTAGGTTGTCTCCATGTTCAGGATTGCCAAGACACTGTTTCCCACAATCAATACGAAGCAAGGTTACAACGGCAGCTCACCAGGATGCTTAATATAGTGCTATGCTCCTCAGTAAAAAACAGCAACACTTGCCACAGATCCTCAATTCGTCTGAAGCCTGGGCTTTGACTGGGCTATTTTAAGACATTCCGATTCTTCTGTTAATGCCACTCTATTCTATTGTTGTTCTGCTGGCAAGTGAACCCCTAACCCAGTCCCAGGTGCCCTGCGGAGTGGAAGAGGGTTCCCCTTCCAGACTTGCCCTGCATTCTGCTCCAGGCACCTTGCCTTCAGTCCTGGCCAGTTTCACGGGACCTGACAAAGGAAAAGTATCCCCACAACACAAGGCTGCCACCACAACGTTTCACTACAGGGAAAGCAGCTTTTAAATATTTTACTCAGGTAAACTGTCATTGCAGAAAATGATGAAAGACTGCTACCACCAACTGCAAATGGAACTCAAATTGTTAACCAACTGATTTGCGTTCTTTGCACCAGCAGATCACACAAAAGCTACTTTTATTAACTCCCACAAATGGTTCTTTCACTTCTGTACCTACTCTCAATTATTTCTGCTGACAGTTTTTCCCTTGCTGAGCACTTGCCACAGACTAAAACAAGACATTCCGAAGTAAGTTTATTTTCTCTGAAATATCAAGGTCTGATAATAAGCTCTATTTTTCATTTTACCTTGCCATAGTGAATACAGCTAGGTCATGATTAATAGGAGTTCGAATAATGTGATATCCAATTTTGTGTGAATTGTACTAATGATACGATGTCATATTTAATGTGAACCAAAATTCACTTAATGTAAGGCCAGTGTATGAGCAGTTCAGGTTACTGGGTTGCCATTAAGGTTTTAGATGCTGCTATATAGGTGTTGCTCTACCTGTTTTTGAACTCTACAGTCTGTTTACCCTGGTTCCCCACTCCATCCTTTTCACAGACCTAAGAAAATAAAGATAGGAAAATCTGTCACCATTTCATGTGTGTGCAGTTACAGAGAAGCTTGTGAATCATAAAGAAGCAGCAGCAAAATAGAATGGTTGAAGACTTGAACGAGGCCAGTTTTATCCTTTTGACAGTTCATCGCATGGACAAGAAGTGTGCCATTAAAGCAATTGTATTTTAACTACTGCATATTGATTTATAGCTGTTTTCCAGCCCATGCAACACCTACATCAAAGTTATATTACACTGGCCAAAACATCTACTTTGATAGTACGTATAATACTGTCTATAACTATTCTATGACTCCGTTAACAATAAATTTAAATTTTATTTATTTATTTAAAGGCTTTTCTAAACTGTTCAGTTAGCAGAACAGTGTACAGGAAAGTATAAATATATTATTTTTTATCTCTTACTGTAATGTTTCATTAATAAACATATAAAGATTTATGCTCTAAAAATTTCATTGCCTATTTCCATCAAGTTGAACAAATTACTGTATTTTACATAAAATTATAACTTCAAATACTGTGAATTCAAATAATGCACCACTTCAAGGGATTCATTATCTGCACTAATTGAGACCTGCCTTTAAAATTTCAGTTTTAGGTTAGCATTAAACTAAAAGAATACTTGAAAGTGATTGAAATGACACTATTCAAACTGTTCCACAACATTTGCATTGTGAATCATGAGGGAAAGATAGCGAAGCACGGGAAAGATTATTTCTGTTTTCACAGAACAGGTCTTACTAATGTGTGTTAAATTTAGCTAAACATCTTGCAAAAATCTAATCTAATCTCTGACACTTGCATTTTCTATTAGAATACAACATTTCTTATGGGAAATTTCTTCTTTCATCAAAATCTTTCTGTGAAGGGAAAACATTACAAATGTGTAGAGAAGACAATACTGAAGTTATTTTTTCGTATGAGCAATCAGTCATCATACAATTTCAAAAAGAAGTAACCATCAGTTAAATTCCATATGGTAAAATAAATTAACAATCAAAGATATCACAGTAAAATAGTTGATTATACGTAGGCGGTAGCATATGGAACCTAAGGTTTCCAGCTCATAGATTATATAGTTAATTCAAGTCTTTGATCCAGTTATTTTGTATGCATATCTACAACATGAACTTGCTTGCTGGCCCCTGGGGAGCAAGGGAAGGGTTAACTTTGTAACAAATCAAATCTTATAGAGCCAGGTGCCAGCACAGCAGGAATCTGGTGCTCAAAGTCATGGGAGGCAGGACCTCCCTTTGCGACATAGTCTGGGAGATACCAACAATTATGGCCCCACAGACTCCAGAGATCACAGCAATGACTGGTTAATGACCCACACCTGTCCAGGATTGGGAGATGAGCCATTGCCCATGGGTCAGCTGACCAGCACTGGGTGGGGATAAAGGCCCGTAGTGAAAGAGGTGAAAGTAATGTTGTTGTTGTTGTTGTTGTTGTTATTATTATAACATTTCTATGCTGCCCCTTGCCGAAGCCTCGGGGCGGCTTACAACACATGTTCTGCTATTCAGGAAGGCTCTGCTCTGCTGTCTTGCCTGATCACTGTGCCAAGGAAGCCCTGTGCCTCTTGACTCTGAAGACGGTGGAACTTTGGTGTATAGCTAAGGACAGGGTTAGCTTTGTTGTTTTCTAGTCTAAGTGGGCCAACAAGGTCCTGGGAGCTGCGGTTTCTTAGATGGCTGTAAACTGTATTGTTGCTGCTCCCCAACTTTCCCTTCCCCCTCCTGTCCCCTATTTTACCCTGCTTTTACCCCTTTTAGATTGCATGTTTTAGGACCCTCCATATATTTTATTCTTTTAAATAAACTTGTTTGTTCCCCAAGCTTGGGCTGATCTCTTCTGAATCCGATGATGACCTGGGCTGAAGGACCAGGGAAATATTGGGTAGGATTTTGCCCAGTTGGCCAGGGAACGGGGAATCCTTGATGGCTTTCTGTCACAGTATCATTATTTCATTCCTATACTGCCCAATAGCTTAAGCACTCTGGGTGGTCCACAACAATCCATTAAAAATGAATAACACCTGAAAAGCAAAAAGTATTCAAGGTTCTATCACTGTATTTATAACAGTGGAGAGATTTAGACTTTCTATGCACATACTGGTGCTGTTCAACAGCAATTTGTGGGTTAATTTATCCATGCATTGTGAGGACACATGCTTTGCATGAACTGGCCCCCATTTTCAGCAACAATCTATGAACAAACTATGGGTTAACATTAGGTTGTTTAATCCATAAACAACCCAAAGTGCCCAGTTCATACATACAAATGTGACATTCACAGGTTGTTGAGGGAAATTGGAAATGATATGAGTACAGTGCGCATCTCCAGAATTCATGGTTGATCTCATGAATTGCCATGGAATGCCACCATTACACATTAACAGCACCCTTTAAAGGAAAGGGAAACATGGAATTTTCCTGGATATTCTGGACCATCAAAAAGAATGAATTCAATGTCAAACAAGAAATGAGGCAACCCATGTAAAAGATTACAGGCTATCAGAGGAGAAATTTGCTAGACTGCCTGACCTAACAAAGGGGATGATAAGGAGGCATATGAGCAAGTTCAACAATCCTTTGAACTGTTTGAAACTAAAGAGGTATTCCAGCAAAAAATGAGTAACAAATTAGAAAGCAGGAAAAGTCTGTGATTCTACAATAGTCTCTCTGGAACAGCAACATACGAGAGATGATGAGTTATTCTTCTGGCTCAATTGTCATTTCAGTGTCAAGAAAGAACGTATAAGAATAATGGAGGAGGAAGTGCATATTGTATAGCACTATTTCCCCTCCTTTGTTCTATCCATTGACTATACTCATACTCAAGACAGAATCTAAGCACTCTGGGCCATGGATTCTCCATTCTACAGAATTCCTTTCACACAGAGATTGTAGGTCAGTCAGAAACATCAATGTGGTATTGTGTTTATGCTGCAGGACCACAGCCTCTATAAATAAGAATCAGTTACGTCTTCAACATTAGCTAAAGGATTTTGGGCTTGGCGCAATGGATAGAAATGTTATGGATCATTGCAGCATATTCAGAGGCCCAAAAGAAAAGAAATGGGACATTGTGGCCCATAGTTCCTGGAAAAGGGTGGAGAAGAATAGTGCAACAACATACCAAGCTTGTTTCCATGGGAATTTGGAGAAAAACTCATTTGTCTAAATCCATCCAATGTACACAGACTCTTTGCAGTTGCTATGCTTGAAGAATTCAGTGGAACTAGTTCATCTAAAGGGGTTCAGTACCCCAAGTTCAGTTCTGCATAGCCCATTTTCAATGGCTTTTTTGGCAACTTGTTTAAGAAACTGTGATTGCAAATTCATTTTCCCAGTGAAGCCCTTTAAACCAGTACCACTTCATGTGCAGTACATGGCCTGCTGCATGTGCAACAGGGAGGAACTGGCTTCTCTCAAAATACAGTATTCCAAGGGAGAGATTTCAGATTCTGAATCTGAAGTTGAAGAAGAGAGCAGGTCAGAATGTATAGCCAACACACAGAGGTTAAAAAGCCCTGAGAGTAGCCAAGTAGCTGTGGAGAACTGACCACCTCTAGTTTGGGGGTGGGGGGAGACAGTGTAGAACAGGGAGAAAGGTTCAAAATCATGCCCCCAGTGGTGTCTCATCAAGTCAGTTGAGCAGACCAATTAAGTAACATCAGATGTTCCTGCCATCTGGCCCTGAAGCAGCACAAACCTTCCTGAGGGTGGAGTCAGCCTCACTGGAGGAGAAGGGAGATAAGGACTCCAGTTTGGAATCACCTTCTGCGAATGGACAGGAACTAGCTCACCAGTTGACATTAACATTAACTTGATGTTTCTTCCAAATGACTTTTCTCACTCTGTATTACAAAGTCCACCTAACTCAATAAAAGGCTGGAGCTAAAACCCTTCTAACTTGGTCTGATGGGAAAAAAATGGGGGTGAGATGTGTTCACGACAATGATAAAATTTAATGTATGTGGGGCGGGAGGCAGGGAGGAAATATTCACCAGAACACAACCATTCAAATTTTAAAACTTGTAGAAAGCAAGCTATGTTTTAAAAAACACTCAGAGCAGGTTCCTATGGAAGCTGACCTCCACTCTTGTTTTAATGTCCCAGGCAAGTTAATGTTCCTAGAGACAGTGTATCAGCATGGCCATATATATTAATGCTCATGCACTGTTCGTTCCATAAGTATGCTACTCACATGCTATCAGCTTTCACAAAGTCACACAATGCTATTTGACAAATAGTTCTGAGGACATCATTATCTACAAGCTCCATTCGTGGGGCACAAGGAAAGGGCTCTGCCTGCGTTGCTTCCAAGCTGCAGAACACAGCCCCTCAAGAGCTCCAATTACCTTTAAACCCTTGGCTTTAGCAGGAACGTGAAGATGTATTTTTTTAATCTAGCCTTTTAAATTATGTAGTTGTTTTAATGTTCTATTGTTGTTAATGTTCCTACTTGTATTGCATTAAGATTTTATTTAAATTGTAGGGTACCACCTTGATGTATTTTCAGCAAATAATAATCTATAAATATTTTAGATCATCATCAGTTCTGTTCATAACAGATACACAAACCAATATTCTCTTCTACCTAAATATTAAACATTTCATTATGAAAGTCATGCCGTGATCATTGCAATGCTATACATGGTTGCTTTGGAAAAAGGGTGGGAAACTTGAACTGGTCCAAAATAAGGCAGCAAGAGTATTAAGGACTAACCAATGAAATTATATTATGTCACCGCTTCATGTTCTGCACTGTCTTCCAGTCACATTTCAGGACTAATTAAAAGTGTTGGTATTAACTTTCAAACCCTAAATGGCTTAAGGCTGGGTTAGCTGAGGGATTGTTTCTTCCCATATAGACTTGCCCAGATCCTACAATAACCTTCAGGGGCCCTTCTCCAGGTACTCCCACTGAGTGAGGTGAGATAGGTGGCTACTTAACAATATGGCATTTTAGGTGGTGTCATCATCTATAGAATACTGTTCTCAGAGATGCTTATTGGGCATGCACATCATTGTCTTTTTGTCACCATGTAAATGTCTTTTACTTTCCCAGGAGTTTTACTCCTTCAGTCTTAAAAATGCTTTTCCCTGCTGCTGTCTTTTAGTGTTTATTGTGGCTTCATTATGCTTTAAATATTTTGGCGTTGGAGGTCATCTTATGTTTTATTACCATATTTTTCGCTCTATAAGATGCACCTGACCATAAGACGCACCTAGTTTTTAGAATGGGCACATTCCCCATCACTTCCCCATGAGCTTCATTAAAAGACGAGTTGCCATTTGAAAACACACACCAACCTGTGATTAACAGCTCTCACCTGCGCCGGAGGAGGGGGGCGGAGCAGGGCGCGCCGAGCACATGCTGGCCAGGTGTGGTGCAGCCAGGCTGGCAGCGTGCCGGCGGTGGTCTTCCAGGCGGCGCGGCGGCAGGTCTTCCCGGGTGGTGGGGGTGAGCAGTCTGTCTCTCCCTGCGGCCAGCGGATTAAAGCCCGTGGCTCCTCCTCCTCCTCCGCATCGCTCCCCCTGAGAGGCACAGCTCTCACCTGCGCTGGGGGGGGGGGGGGGGGGCGGGGGGCGCCGAGCACGTGCCGGCCAGGTGGTGCCACGTGGTGCAGCCAGGCCGGCAGCGTACCGGCAGTGGTCTTCTGGGCGGCGCAGTGGCGGCAGGTCTTCCCGGGCGGTGGGGGTGAGCAGTCTGTCTCTCCGTGGGGCCGGCGGGTTAAAGCCCGTGGCTCCTCCTCCTCCGCACCGCTCCCCGAGCGGCACAGCTCTCACCTGTGCCGGAGGGGGTGGGGTGAAGCAGAGCGCGCCGAGCGTGTGCCGGCCAGGTGGTGCCATGTGGTGCAGGCAGGCTGGCAGCATCCCGGGCGTCGGGCACACACACATCTGCTCTATAAGACGCACAGACATTTTCCCTTACTTTTGAGAGGGAAAAAAGTGCGTCTTATAGAGCAAAAAATACGGTATATGCATGTTATTTTTTATTTCGTGAAGAGCTCAGAAAGCTTCAATTACTGGGCACCACAGAAATGTAATGAATTACACAAATTCTTTTTGCATCACATTTTGAGGACAAAATTGCTTGTCTCCCCAGTGAGCCTGGCGCTGCTGTTAGTGCCCCTCCAGACCAGGTGTCTAACAATTGCGCAGGATCAATTTCACTTGCCACAGCCAGATGACATGGACAAGATGCTTGCAGCAATGTGACAAATTATGAGCTCTCCTGTTTGTTGACCTCCCAGGCCAACGCACGCTAGCTGAGTGGGCAGAGCTAGGAATATCCAAGGAGGGGGAGCTGCACTCCTGCATGAAAGGCGGTTCCTGCTGTCTTTCAGGAGGCGGCAGCATGCCCACCCCATTTTTTAGGTAAGGCATTTTTTAGGTAAGGGGGTGGCAGAGCAACTGCAGGCACTCTGGAGGACACTGGTTGGCTAGATCCATTCCAACCTGGGTTTCGACTGCTTATAGCACTGAATCAGCTTTGCTTGCCCTGATGGGTGACCTTTATTACAGTGGTTCCAGTCCTACCTGCAGGGTTGCTTTTAGAGAGTAATATTGTGCGTCTGTTTCTTGGACCCCCAGCAATTAAGCTATGGTGTTCCACAGGGTACAGCCATGTTGCATGAAGCTGCTAGGTATGATCATTGGTGGATTTGGAGCCAGGCGTTGTTAGGGCGAGGATGACACACAGTTCTGTCTCCCTGCAACAACTGAATCAAGAGAGGCTGTGCAAGTCCTGGATCAGGGTCTGGACTTGGTGATGGACTGGATAAGGGTCGGTACATTGTAGCTGAATCGTGGCGAGATGGGGAAACCCTGTCCGAGTGTGGCTTTTGGGCTGGGAGACAGACTCATTGCCTGTTCTGAATGAAGTTGCACTCCCTCTGAAACCTGTAGTGCCTGGAGGTACTCTAAGATCCATTGCTTTCACCAGAGTCCCAAGTAACCGCAGCGGTTTGGAGTGCCTTTTGCCATCTCTGAATTGTTTGCCAGCTATGGCATGTTCTGGACCCAGATAGCTTGGCAGCAGTGATACAGGTGCTGGTAACCACAGGACTGGATGATGGGAAAGTGATCTTGATGGGGCTGCCCTTAAGGCTGCTCCAGAAGCTGGAACTAATGCAGAATGGAGCAGCTCAACTATTGTCTGAAACTGCCCCTTTTCAGCATGCAACTTTTTTGCTGAAGCAACTGCACTGGTTACCTGTTTGCTACAGGGCTAGGATTAAAGTTCTGGAAGGTTCTAGTACTAATGTACAAAGCCCTGAACAATTCGAGACCAGGAAGGAGTCTGTTCCTTCTTACCAGCTTGCCTTAGCAACTGGGGACACTGGAGAACTGTGTCCTGGTGGTTTCCCATGGATCTGTGGCCCAACTGGAGTCTACCAAGAGAAGAACCTTCAGTGTGACGGCCCCGTTTGCCTCTGGCAAATAGGCAGACACCAACATTACTTTGTTTTGGTGCCTGCTATGACATCTTTGTTCCATGAAGCTTTCCTTGCTGATCAGCCATGGTTTTAATGTTACCTTGTTAAAAACATATAGCTTTTATTCTGTTATCTGTTTTAACTCTTTACCATTCACCAGAATTAGATTCAATGTGGAGCAGTATACAAATACTGTAAATATATATTCCTCACAGTAGATAACTCTTCATCTATTCAGCAATTTCTCTGCTTCCCTTGCTAAATGTTAAGAGCATTTTAAATTCAGGACAAGCATTTGACTACATCTTTCCTAATCATTTCTGTAATTGCTTTTAGTTCAAAAAGCTTTATGGATAATACCAGAATACTAAAGGGCACCCTGTCAACACACCAAGCCAGCAACATCAGTTGCCCCCTCCCTGTCCTTGTCATGCTCCTGACAGAGATTGTGCCACCTGAAATGTGGGAAAACAAGGGATAATTTTCAGCCAAAATTAATAAATTTGACTACAAGACAGTCTGTCACAAGTCAGCATTCACCTGCATTTACAAGCCCCGCCACAGGTTTGCAGAATCGCCACAGCTTAAACAAGTGGCTGCTTTAAGTTGTGAGATATGCTGAGCACCATTTGCCTAATTACCAACCAGGTGGCACTCAGTGTGTTGTGTGTGAACTCAGGCAGCAGGGCTTGTTTGAAGGGGAAACAACCCTGGAATATCCCAACAACAGGCCATGTTGGCTCCAACAAGCCATGCTGCTCTGATTCAGACAACAGGGTCAGCTGTGCCTACACAGATGTTTATGCAAATCAGGTGCTGTTGCTTGTTTAAGTTATGGTGACCATGAGAACGGAGTCCAAAAGTAGAGTGCTTGCCACAAACGTTTGTATCCTCCCACTAAGAGCTGAACTATGCACTCAGCAAAATAAATCATTCTGAGACTGAGCCACTTCAGTTGAAAAATTGTAATTTTAAAGCCTGCACATGCATGTTAAACACAAACACACACACAAAACCTCTGAGAATGAACCAGCTCATTGAGAAGAGTAGGCTAGAGAACTATCATAACTTTTTTAAAGTGTAGTTCTGCCTATTCTATTTCACCCTCCAGCGCTTTAATCTCAAATGGTACAGTCCTGAATTGTTGTTGTTAGTCACGAAGTCGTGTCTGACCCATCGCGACCCCATGGACAACATTCCTCCAGGCCTTCCTGTCCTCCACCATCCCCCGGAGTCCACTTAAGCTCACACCAACTGCTTCAGTGATTCCATCTAGCCACCTCATTCTCTGATGTCCCCTTCTTCTTTTGCCATCTATTGTTTCCAGCATTAGGCTCTTCTCCAGGGAGTCCTTCCTTCTCATTAGGCGGCCAAAGTATTTGAGTTTCATCTTCAATATCTGGCCTTCTAAAGAGCAATCGGGGTTGATCTCCTCTAGGACTGACCGGTTTGATCTTCTTGCCATCCAAGGGACTCGCAGGAGTCTCCTCCAGCACCACAATTCAAAGGCCTCAATTCTTTGGTGCTCAGCCTTCCTTATGGTCCAGATTTCACAGCCATACATTGCAACAGGGAAAACCATAGCCTCGACTATATGCACTTTTGTTGGCAGGGTGATGTCTCTGCTTTTTAGTATGCTGTCTAGATTTGCCATAGCTTTCCTCCCCAGGAGCAAGTGTCTTTTAATTTCTTGGCTGCAGTCCCTGTCTGCAGTGATCTTGGAGGCCAGGAAAATAAAATCTGTCACTACCTCCATTTCTTCCCCATCTATTTGCCGGGAAGTGATAGGACTGGATGCCATAGTCTTAGTTTTCTTAATGTTGAGTTTCAAGCCAACTTTTGCACTCTCCAACTTCACCCGCAGCAAGAGGCTCTTTAGTTCCTCTTCACTTTCTGCCATTAACAGTCCTGAAAGGACTTTACAAAAAGATTCTCATGAGAAACAGACGTGATCACTCTAAGTTTATTGCCAAATTTTGGAAAGCATAGCTTTTCAGATATGCTCACTAAGAAAATAGTAGCCACTTGGAAAATGTAGCAACAAATAATACACAGGTATAAAACTGCTACAGTCACTTTGAAGAATCAACCTAAGTGAACCATTTGCCCTTGTCCACATCAGTTTAAAGCCAATTAAGGATAGTGTCAAGAAGCTCTGAGATAATGACCTGAAATTCATGCTTCATGCCTTAGAATGAAAGTGCCATGTTCAGAGTGATGGTGCTAAATAACACAAACAGTTTATCAGTGTTTCAGATGCCTGGCTGTAATAGGGAGATAATGGTCTTTGCAGTGTCAGAGAAATGTTCAAAATAAAAATGCATTGTGTCTGAGGAGGTACAGCAGTTTTGCAGATAGGGACAAGTAACTCAGATACATTAGATAGGCCTCACCTGTCAAGCAGGCTCATATATCTGCACAGCCTTTTCAATGCAGGTGACTGAAGGGCTGCAATCAGAAGGATGCAGATGAGACTTCAGCTTTTGGAGCAGTGCATGGCTTTTGTATGCAATATAAACACATAGAAACAGAGCGAATCAGAAGGGGTCTCCTGGGCCATCTAGTCTGACCCCTGGCTCCAGCTGGCTCCGCTCATGACATGCCTACCCTGTGGATGTCCAGCCTGTCCTTAAACATCCTCACCATTGGGGCTTCAACCACCTCCCGTGGAAGCCCATTCCATACCCTAGGGGTCCTAACCATCAGGAAGTACCTCCTGGCATCCACCCTACATCTTGGTTCCCTGAGTCCATTGGAACACATCCTGCCCTCCATTGCAGGTGAAAAAAGGTCATGACCCACCTCTGCGTGGCACTTCCTTACATACCTGTATGCTGCTAATAGGTTGAAAAGACCCAGCTCCCTCAGACTCTCCTCATATGGGTTACCCTGCAAACCAGCCACCATCCTAGTGGGCCTTTGCTACTCTGCTTCCAACTTTGCTATATCCCTCTTGTAATGAGAGGCCCAGAATTGAACGCAATACTCCAGCTACGGGCACACCAGAGCCGTATAGAGCGGCAGCGATACCTCTCTTGATCTAGAAGCTACGCTTCTGGCTATGCATCCAAGGGTGGTGTTCACCCTCTTGGCCACTGCACCACACTGCTAGCTCATGTTTAGCCTGTAGTCAACCAGCACCCCGAGATCCTTTTCACAAGTGCTGCTCTCCAGCCACTTGTCCCCTAACCTGTACTTACGACACCTATTCCTATGCCCCAAGTGTAAGACCTTGCACTTACCCACATTGAACACCATCCTGTTGACTCCTGCCCACTTCCATAGTCACTCCAGATCCTTTTGGATCTGGAGTACCTGCTCTTCAGTTGTAGCCATCACCCCCATTTTAGTATCATCTGTGAATATGACCAGCAGTCAGGTCACCCCCTCATCCAAGTCACTGATGAAAAGATTGAACAGGATCAGTCCCAGGACTGCGCCCTGGGGGAGCCCACTTGTCACCGTCCACCATCCTGATGATTCCCCACTAATAGTAACCCTCTGCTTTCAGTCTGTCAGCCATGCCCTAATCCATTGGACAATGCATCAGTCTATCCCAAAACCCCCCAATTTCTCAACCAGGATATCATGGGGCACTTTGTCAAAGGCCTTGCTGAAATCCAGGTATACCACACCCACTGCATCCCCTCCCTCTAACCATCTTGAAACCTTGTCGTAGAATTCCACAAGGTTTGTCTGGCAGGACCTGTTTTTGCAGAAACCGTGTTGTGTGGCCACCAACCTCCCTTCCCTATCTAGGGACTCCAGAGCATTTCCTATTATGAGCCTTTCCATTGTCTTTCCCAGAATGAACGCAAGGTTAACTGGCCTATAATTCCCCATGTCCCCTCTGCTACCCTTTCTGAAGATTGGGACCACTGACACTACCCCCCAGTTCTCTGGAACCTCACCCATTCTCCACAAGGCCTCAAAAATGGAGGCCAGCGGGCTTGAGAGTTCCCCCACCAACTCCCTAAGTACCCTCAGGTGTAACCCATCAAGGCCTGACACCTTTGTAACGTCCAGAGCCCTTAGGAGCTCCCTGACTTCTAGGGGGGTGTCTCTAATCTGCACCTTTAAATCCCCAGCTTCATCCAATCCCCCATGTGGATCTCCCCAATCCTGCTTTGGTGAGAATGCAGAGGCAAAACAGTCATCTGTCTGTCTGTCTGTCTGTCTGTCTGTCTATCTATCCATCCATCCATCCATCCATCCATCCATCTATCCAAAACACTTCTATGCCGCCCCCATCCCCCATCGCAACAAAGCCTCAGGGCGGCTCACAACATTCACATCTCAGCCTGTTCTCTCACATCAGTCACCCAATCTCCTTCCTCCTTTTAAGCGATCCCCCTGCCTGTCTCCCCTTCCTCTTGGTATTTACATGTTGGTAGAAGCCCTTTTTGTTGCTCCTAATACTCTTTGCAAGTCTCAGTTCATAATCAGCCTTAGCCTTGAGAAGAATCCTTCTGCAATGGGCCTCTTCCTCCTGGTATACCCTTTTGTCTGCTTGCCCCAGTATCCATTTCCTATGGAGGTTCCTCTTACGCCTAATGCCTCTTACCAGTTCTCTTCCCATCCATGGGGGGACTCTCCTTTGCCTCCCTGCCTTGCTAACTTGCACCTCCAAGACCCCCTTTTTAGCACCATCCACCCCCTTCAACTCCCTTGCCTTCCAGTACCCTCTCCCAGGAGACTTTCCCCAGTTTGGTCTTCAGTTGACCAAAGTTGGCCCTTGTAAATTCCCAGCTTCTAATACTTGACCTGCCAGCAACCTCATTCCCCTGATCTCAAAGCAGAGCATGGAGTGATCACTTAGTCACAGAACACAGCCAGCATAATTAAAGAGGCATGTGCCTGTTTTTGCTGCCTCTGACAGGCGAGGGAGCCTGCAAACAACATCTAGGAAGATGCTAGATCCCAAGCTTAGCCTGAGCTGGGACTTGCTGAGGAGCTGCAGCTGACTCCGTAATGCTAAGGGGGAAGCTGCCATCACAGTGCTGCAGCAGCAGCCCCACTGAGCGCCAGATACACACGCTTTTCAGAGAGAAAGTGACAAGCCTTTCCTTTTGCTAGATGGTAACCTTGAGCTGCTCTTTCGGCACTTGGACATCAGGCCAGAGCTTGGCCCTGAGCTTATCTAGGAAAACACAGAGGTGGGAAGGGAGTATCAACAAAGAGCAGTGTGCTTCCTGCTACAGGAACCTCCTTGGGCAGCATTTCATGTGGAAAAGTGCTCTCTGGCTGTGTCCCAGAAGATACTGAGTGCTCAAGTTTCCCCAACTCAGTTAGGGCATGTGGCAAGATCTGGCTCCTCCTCTTCTAAGGGCCTCTTATTGAGTCCAAGTACCATGCCTTCTGGCAATTTATGTGCTATTCCTTTTTTCACTCATTGTCTATCCTGTCTTTCTATGGCTAGTGCAGCAGAATGAACAAAGGCAACCACAGTTTCCTTATACAGCAAAACTAAGCTAATACCATGTTGTGTTTTTGAAGCAACACCAGATTTGTAAAAGGTTACAAAACCTCATTAATCTTCCTTACTTCTCTAGGATAAACATTGAGTTTTTATGTTTTGGGGTGTTTTGTTCCTTTTCTAGCAAAACACATGGCATCTCACTTTCCAGGATGGCACTTTAAACTCGTAACAGTTACAGACAGAAAATCAGGTTGACAAAGGTCACCTCTGAGCCCTTCTTCTGAGCACCACAGAACGCTGCCAGTGGACCCTTGCTGTGCCTGATGCTGGGGCATGCTGAGCCCCACTTCCCTTTAAGAGCCTAGACAAGCATTTGCAGCAGGGCTGGGAGCCACTTTCAGCCTGAGAGTTGAGCACAATTTGGGGAAGCTCAGGGGCAGATGGTGCGGTCATCCCAGTGGTGGGTGCTGATAAAAGTGGGACTTTGGGGTGGGACCAAAGGCAAAAGGGGAAGGACCAACATACGGGCATATTGGTTACAGTAACACAAAAGAAGAAACTCCATAATTGAGTCTGGAAAGCCAAGATTAAAACCTAATCTACAGCAAGGAGGTTGGAAAGGCACATTACAAGGGATTGCTTTTGATCCCACAGTAGTCACTAAATCCGGACAAGCGCTGTCTACACTTATAGGCCTTGAGGAGCGAGGGCAGAGCTATAATTCACTCTCTACTCAGACACATCATGTGCTAGTTGGTCAGTTTTGCCTTCTGGTAAGAGGACTATTGCATCCAACGAACAATGCTGTTACTGAGATTTCACAATTAACATCTGATTCCATCACCAAACGGGATGTCCCAAAAGTGCCACCATCTTTGTCCAGTTCTTCTGAATCCCTTGACAGCTTCCCCAATAGCTTTTGAATGGGGACAGGACTTCAGGTAAGAATTCCACGTGGAAAACAGGGTTAGTAAAAGGATGTGTTGTTACTGATAGGCAATAGCAGATTTTTAAAAGCAGCAATTGATCTCAGCATTATGTCTTTTCTCACCAAAATCCCAATATGCCTATTCCTCTGGTTTGGCTAACCTAAAGAAGGGAGGAAAAACAACAAAGACTTTTATTCTTAGAGAAAACAGGCTGTTCATGCAGTATAGGAACAGTAAGAGGTTTTTAAATTCATTAACAGGTATTCCCTACAGTGATGATGGACCACAGAAAACCTCATTACAAAGAGGACATTGATTGAAAAAGTTAAGTGCAGTTAATCAAACCCTATGAATGCAGTAAATTTAATTTTACTGCAGAAGAGCAGACAATACTTCGTTAACTCAGTCTGTCACATCACAAATACAGGGAGCCATAAGCAGAAAAGCTCCTTGTAGCAGCACTGAATCAGAATGTTAAAACAAAACAGGCCTCAGTCATTCTTCTTTTCCATATTTTTAGTATATGAGGTGAAAAATGAAGAGAAAATGAGAGGCAGATGTTGCCATCATCACAACTCAACTCATTTTCCATGGATTTCAGTAGTATTTTGTTTTCGAGCAGTGTCTGCTCAGAAATGCAGCCTTGGCCAAGCCAAGAAATCACAGAAGGAGAATGGCAACAACCTGTCCCATACTTCACATGAAGCAATGCAGAATTGTATCCATCCTTCTTTCACCGCATACAGTGGGGGTAAGCTCAACTGGGCCGCTGCAAGAGGGGGCACATGCGAAAAGCAGGTTTCACCACTGGCACCCCTAGCAAATGATTACCAGCTGGTGACAGGACTAAGCCTGTAAAGGCTAAGCAGACACATTCTGCTTTGAACTGGGTGACTAATGCAGGTAAATTATTTGCTGAATATTTTTCAGAAGCACTGACAAGGAGTTACTCCTTTGTGGGAAGCAGCTGCCACAACAGAACACAGTGGTTCAAGAGTTTAATTGTTATGTGGCCACCACAGCATGTGTCCACCTCTGGATCATCATTCAAGCCTGTCACTACAGTCAGCAGGCCAAAGTCAGGTCTGACTGGTAGGCCATTAATTAAATGGCTTCGCTCCACTTCCTAATGAATGGGTTTCAACTGCAGAAACCAAAACTCCGTTTCCTTCTTATGTTTGGCATATGCAGAACTCAATGACTCACCATTTTTGTCCTGTTTTTGAAAGTCTACATTGTCTAGCCGTTTTTTAGGTGGTGATGGACAAAACAGGCTCAAAGCATCATTACACTTCAAACTAAAATATTGCTGGTTTCCCTTCAAATGCTTCAGCACATGTTTTTGCCCAGCTTCCATTGGGTGGACAGATCCAAACAATTTATCGTAATTCATAAATAAATGTATTACTAGAAATGTATTGCTCCTGTACTGCAATACACTAGGCAGGCCTTTGGCAATGGTGGTGGAAGGCACTGCCAGATTGTTTGAGCCACCCTAATGGCAATAGGGACAGGACTTTCAGGCTGCTATTCTGGCTGCTCCAGTTCTAGATATACAGGGAGATAAATCTAGTGAAGGATAATAGAAAGACAGGGGAGCAGAAATGAAGATCTCAGAAGGCACAGGGAAGTAGCAGGAAACTGGTGAGGTTCAGAGGCCTGAGGGGAAGAGGGAAATAGAGAAAGGGCAAAGGGGTTATAAGTATTATCAGGGCATCAGGGACCATACTTGGATTTGGAATAACCCAGCAACATTTTGACTGCAGGTCTCCAATCCTGGAAGTAGGAACAGTTAATTCATTCTATGAGTGTGGCTCCATTCACAGCCAAAAACAGTGTTAGCGGGTCCAGGGGAACCAGACGTTTTGCAGAAATATTTCTGCAAATATTTGTTGTGTGCAGGGAAAGCCTGAGTAAGAGGCAACTACACTAAAAGTTGTCCCAGTGGGGACTATGTATTCTCTGTTGGCACAGAATGCTAACCGATGGTTGTGAAGAAAGAAAACAAGGGAATGGAGTATTCTGGGAGAGGGCATTGCTTGCTGTCTGGTTTCCTGAACGAGAGTGCCATGAAAGAGCCCTTCCTGAAGCAAGAGGGGTGGGTGACTGCAAAGGAGAGGGCTTTTGCTGTTGTGGCATCCTGTCTGCAGAATGAACTTCACAGAGGGGCCCACCTAGTGGCTACATTATATGTTCTGCCCGGCGCAGGTTCTGATCTTACGTTCCCAGGAATTTTAGTCCTTCAATTTCTGCTTTCTAAATTCTTCCCTATATTTAAATCTTTGTACTTCCTCCAAGTTTTACTTTGATTTTCACTTCTATGTTAGACTTCAAAAGTTTATAGTCTTAAACCTTTATACTGCATTTTTATATTGTATTTTTGGCTTTAATTGTTGTGAACTACCTAGAGCACTTTGGCTACTGGATGGTATAACTATGTAATAAATAAAAAATAAACACACATTTCAACAAGGTTTCACTTGCAATGAAATACTGCTGGGCTCTCTGGATGTTTCCAGAGGAAACTTTTATCCTGCAATTATGCTGCTTCATTTACAGAATTTTACTGGGGATGGGGGTCCAGATGTCTTCATCTTCCATTTGTGTCATAGCAAATGTCTCTTAAGGAGTAAAAGAGAGAACAGCTGCACAATCCTTTTCAACTGGTAACATTAAGATCCTGTGTCAGAAACCACTCTGTCATTATTGTATTGTTGATGGTTGTGGCTTGTTTGAAAGTTTTATAGCTGGTTGGCTTGTAGATATTTCATGTTTTATGATTTATATTGTGTGCTGCTTCAACAAAAGTGAAGGTACCAGATATAAACATTACAAGCAAAGAATCTTGACTGTCTCATGGACCAGAAATTGGTCTCAGACATCAAAAGACCAAGTCCTGGAGCATCTTGGGCCCTGGAAGGCTGGAGATCCATGTGTCCTCAGACACCCTTCTTGGTGCTCACCAAGCTGACACAATTTTTATTGTTCCTTTGCACAGGGAGGCTGGCACACTACAAAGTGTAAGGCTGCCCTCCAGCGCCATCTCTATTCAGGTTCAGAAGAATGTGGAACTCACACCCACTCAGTCTCACGCTTGAGGTGTCACTGCTGATTTTATTTTTATACTGACCAGCAGACAAGGCCATGTAGGCAGCTTGCACTTTCTTGGGGAAGTTACTATGCTTTAGTCATACCAGTTGACCTTCTGGAAAATGACCACCATGCCCACTATGGTAGCCGCCGTGGGAACCAGCAAGTGCCCCACGGCTGCAACTTTGTGAGAGCACCCACAACGCTCTCTCAAAATTTGAAATATGCCCACTGAAACCACAGCATGTCCAAGGGGCTGAAGAAGCATGAGAATCCACTTCTACCAGTCTAGCTGCACACACCTAAATGTGGATCCAGCCTATAATGTTTGTTATGATTTGTAAACAGGCAAGGTGATATATATTTAAGAAAATAAAATTTAGAAAGAGTTAGAGTATTATAAATGATAGAATCATAAAATACATTTCTTTGTGGCTAGATGAAGTAAGAGGAAATGATTAGCAGTCTACACAAATGGAAACTGCAGAAAGGGTCTTTTCTTTTATTCAAATCATCTCGTTGCAAAATATGCGCTTACCTCTGTGTGGTTTCCTTTTCAAATGGAAACCCATATTTCACTGTCTTTTGTACTCATTTACAAATATATGTACACATCCATTTTCAGAGCCTAAACAGTACATGAAAGCAGAGCATATGTAATATTTTCAAGAACGGGATCTACATAGCAGCAGCTACTATTAGAAATTTCTTCACTTATATCAGTCCCTAAATCTCTTTATCTGAAGCTCTGTGGGGAGATGGTTTTAATGGGATTTAAACCACAGTTGAAAGAACCTTTTAGCTGATGAGTAATGCAAGGGAAGCAAGTAAAGGCATCACAAAGCCAAAACCTATTATACAGCAGTAACAAAGACACATTGTTTAAATGGGTAGGGGGAAGTAAAGTAACCTCCAGACAGATGGATGATGTGGCCCTAATGACTTTTAAAGTGCAGAAACTAGCAGCAAAAGTAGAAACACTAAGTTAATAGAGAGGAGAAGTAGTGTGCAAAGCAGAATGTCCATTAGCTCTGCCAAACTAATAGTGATAGCAGGAACGACCATTCCTTTATGCAGCTGCTTACAAGAGCAGTTTGACAGGACTGGGGTTAGCAAAGCTACTCCAGGCCTGACTCCCAAAGCAGCTCTATCCACTCATGCCTGCAGCTGTCCATTAATAGGTTGGTCCTTCTGCTACTGAGCAGCACAAGGACATCATGGCCCATAAAGCAGGAGACGCTAGCGAAAGCAGTGTGCATAATGTCCCTTCTTCAACTTTTTCCGGTGTGTCCCAATACTGGGGATATAACGTGATGGGGAATGCATGATGGTTTCACTCTGTTCCATAACCAACGGCGCCACATATTGTAAGCAATTATTTTGTAACTGGCTTTTGCTAAGATTTATTCCCATTGTAGAATGTGATTGATACAGAAAAGAAATAACAGATTAGTATTTTATCAGCATTGGCATTCAGCTGTGCATATGAATCCCAGCTGAAAAACGGAATGGCAAGTTGCACCAGGTTAAAATGGAGCAACTCATCAAACATGCAGCACACCTGCATTCCATGGTGGTACCAAAATAACATAAACTATATTAGTAGTAATTCTTAGCTACTAAATTAGTTTGGCCATCCAGCTTTCTTAGTGACAAAGTATGGGCAACTCAGCTAATAGAAGCCTAGTAAAAAGAAGGCTAAAATGGCAAAAAGAAACCCACTGACCAAGAATGGTTAGATTTGGCACAGTTTAGCAATATCTGAAAATAAGGACTGGGTCCATTATGGCCAAAGCATTTTAGCTTCAAGACTGAAGTTAAACAACCCAGAGTTTCCAGGTTTGGACATAATGATTAACAACTTCTCACTGTAATGGTAGTTTATCTATTACAAATATTATGTTTAGGCTAGTTTGTATAATTTCTCTGTCTCTGTTAAAATACTGGATCATCATAGGAATCATCACATGAACGAGGCTGAAAAAACTCTTACTCCACATGCTTGAGTTAACAGTTTTGTAATAGTCCTGAAAGAGCTAGCGTTTCTGCTGCTGGGAAGAGCCTAGAGCATCTGCTAATTTGGAAATCATAGCTTCCTCGAGGCAAGCTTGCCCTATAAACTTTGCCGGAATTTTACTGCTCTTCCAGTATGACAGATAGGTGGTAGCTGGAGGCTGAACTAAGTACGATTAATTTCACGATCAGTTTGGTATTTAGGTTGACAGAAAAGTTGATTTGATCAATGCTGTACTTAATTTTTGCTGTGCTAAAGCAGCACATTATCAGCTAAAAACTGCATGGCTGTATGAGAGAACAGATACTGGACTTGTGACCAGATGTGGAAAATCCCCCTGGCCTGTGGCATTAGATAACTAGATGTTTCTCCTGAAACACAAGTGAGACATCTGATAGTGTCACAGCCTAGTCCTAAAGCTCAGAAGTGCTTACAACAGAACACTTATTATGCTATATCGCAGGGGCCGGCAATACAGTGCCCATGAATACCTCCCTTGTGCCCACAAAGTGCCCGGCTGATATCTGTGGGCTTTTAAAATTGTGTCTTATTTTTGCTTCTAAAAAATGCGAGGCCAACAGCACTACAAAGTGAAATGCTGGCCTCCAGCTGCCCACGGTCCTCATGCCTCAGAATGCCACTGGGAAGGAATACCACTAGAAGGAAAGGTGGCAGGCAGCTGGGCACCAGATGCCCTCCCAGGTACCCAGGCAAAGCGGGAACCATGGGGTCACAGAATAGTAGAGTTGGAAGGGGCCATGAAGGCCATCAAGCCCAACCCCCTGCTGTTGCAAGGCACCAATCTACACCATCCCACCCAGAGGACAGTCCAGTTTCACCTTGCATGTCTCTAGTGTGGGAGAGCCCCCCACCTCTCTAGGCAGCTGGTTCCACTGTCACATTGCTCTGGCAGTGAGGGAACTTTTCCTGATATCTAGCCTGAAAATGGGTTGGCACAACTTGGACTGATTAATCCATATCCTACACTCTGGTATCAGCAAGAAGAGATCTTGACCTTCCTCTTTGTGACAGCCTTTGAGGATATGATTCCCCTCAGTCTTCCCTTCTCAAGGCTGAACATGCCCAGTTCTCTCAAGCTCTCCTCACAGGACAACGCTTCCTATCCCCAAAGCATTTTTGTTGCCCTCCTTTGGACCCTCCCTAATTTATCCGCATTTTTCTTAACTCTTGGTGCCCAGAACTGGACACAGTGCTCCAGATGAGGCCTGACTAGTGAGGAGTATGGGAGAACAACTACTTCTTGTGATTTGGACATAATACTTCTATTAACAGAAGAAACAGGGAAGGAAAAAAGGAAGCGTCATATTCCATGCCACTGGCTGGAAACTGGGAAGGGAAAAGTAACCCACCAAGGTGGGATGAGGGGACCCAGTGAGGTGGGCAGACACAGCCAGGAGACCTAATATAGGAGGAGAGGAAGCTGGGATTCTGAAAATGCAATGGAGAAGTCTGTGCATAGCACTGGGAGTCTGCAAAGTGAATGGAAAGCGGGAGAAAGCAGGAGGTGGTGTGCTTTAGCTGCAGAGTATGTGAGTAAATGGGAGAGCAGGGGCACCGTGATCCTGAAACAGATCTAGTACACTGGGAGGTGCTGATCCTCAAAGGGAGAAGGAAGCAAGCAACTGGGACGAAGGGGGCTTTTGTGCTGGGAATGTGAGGTGAGATGGGAGGGAAGAGTAAAGTGCTGTTAGCGTGAGGGAGAGAAAAAGAATTGTGAATTCAAAGGAGTTGCTGTGTGCTTGGAAGTTCAAACAGTGCATACATGCCATGTATTTGGGATCTTGTGCAAATTACTTGCCTTTTAAGTCACACTTGTTTGCCTTTCTAAGAAACGGGTGTTTTGTGACTGACCATACCCCAGCATACATGGCTTCTGGAGAGCAGCACTCCCATGGCAGCCAGTTTGTGATGGCGCTCATGGCACTTGCTCACAACTCCCACAGGCTTCACCCACCAGCCCCAAAGGGTAGGAGACTCCTGCAGGATCACAAAGCACATTACTGCAATAGTATCTCCATTGCTCCTGAGCATCTCTGTTGTTAAGCTTCCACCCTGGCAATCAACTGATGCTTCTCCTAAGACGAGCACCTATGCCTGTGAGTACTGTGCTACCAACTTAATGTGTATGATCCAGGATAAGGACTGCTGGACCACTGTGGCATCAAAAACTGTGTAACAAAAACAGTGGCACTGTAAACTCAGGAAACCTGGGTGTACAATTGCACAGTAGCAAAAGCTGTTAATTGCTTTTGCACCGACAATCTGCCACCACTGCCAGATACAGCGTCAATACAGCACCATTACATGATGCAGAATAAGACAGAGTATGTCCAGAGTGAACAGGGCCTGAACTGGGCATATCTCACCCATTATCCCAAAATCTAGTTTTATCACCTAAGAGCAACAAATGTTAGCACTGTCTTATTATTCTTGCTTGTCCCTGAGATTCTCAGTTTTTCTTTATAAGGGACCCGGGCAATAGCAAATACAAACTTTGGCACAGGCCCTTTATCAACCCAAGCCATCTTCTGCTCTGCTGTTATGTTGCATATCTGTAGGATCAAAGTTCACAGCAAGTCTTGTGGGAAAAGGGAAAGCTATTTTAGTGCTGGATTTTATTTATGAATTGCCTGCTTCTACTTTCAAACCATTCCAGGCTGAATTTTCTTCTTTTCGTATGCATGCAGTGACTGGTAAGTTCCTACACTGAGATTGTAAAGAAACGTTACTTATTTTTTGCAATGAATGTTCTTTCTTGATTTTCTTTACAGTAGATATACTTTTGGGACTACCACTCTTCTTCATATATTACTACATAATTTTCCTATATGGAGACTATTTTCTGTGCTTGAAAAAGTAATGCACGAGATGGACCCAAGGGCAAGAAAATGAAATGCATGAACAGTGGGGCAAATATGTCTTATACTTCCATGTTGGGAAACCAAATGCCAGATTTATCAGCTTCTTTTTTGCACACACCTTTCAGTGAAAAAAGCATCAAAGCCGCTTTTCAATACATCTACGCTATTTCTGTGTAGGTGTTTTTCTGACATTAATTGATCGCTTTTCAGTTCTCTGTGTGCCATACAATCCCCAAATACCTGATTAACATAGTCTGTCCCTTTACTTGCCTGCCTTCACATGCCATAGTCATCACTTTGCCAAAGCCTATAAGATAAGAACAAGTTTTCTTCTCATTGCTTTTGGGAAGCTCACAATTACAACTTTAATACATACAATGCAAACACATTTACAATACGCAAAAGCAGCAGACAGAAGAACTCACAGAAACACCACAGTTCAAGGCAGTCATCCAGCAATAAACTGAAAAGGGGAAGATCTTTTGTATCTGTAAAAACTACACACACGCACAAAGCAACAACCCTTCCCCCAGGAGCATCATTTGTTGGCCTCCTCAGCATCTGGCCACCAAATAATTTCAAGCCAACGCATACATCACTCCTGGCCCTGAAGCAAAGCCAGTGTCCTCAAACAACAGGCAGCTATCAGATGTCACACAGAAAGTATACAGGAGCACATGGCAAAGCTGGAAAACTCAATTTTCCGCCTTTTGTTCACTCTGAGTGGTACAGAGTTCAGGCACTCCTGGAACAACAGGGGGAAGGTAGCATGTTGCCACTAAAGCCCAGTTTTGGAAGCAAAGCCTGCAACACTAAGACTTGTAGAGTTGATTTGCAAGGTAAATTTTAACACAAAGACTTCGCTAAGCACAGAAGCAAGGCGCGCGGGGCGGGTGGTGGCGGGGAACTACCTGTTCCATTGCTACACTCTCTGCCTGCAGTGCTACGGACACGGGGAAGGGGTCGGAAGAAAGAAACCGCGCGTCGGGGTGGGGAGTTGCTGATCCCGACTTTGTACAGCGAAGGAGCACAGTGGATCGCCGCTCTCCCTAAGTGGCTCTTTCAGTGCCAGCAGAACAGATCCTCCAAAAAACGGATCAAAACTCTAATTACACGGACGGCAGTAAGCCGGAGAAGAAAACACACCGGGCGAGGAGGCAGCGCCGAGTATCGAAGGATGCAGGGAGGAGATGACAGGTCGAGGGCGCAGAACCCCCAGGCACACTCGGAAGGGGCTCTGCAGCCGAGCAGGCGGACGGAGTCGCTGAAACCCCAAGTTCCGCCCGCGCCCCGCCCGCGCAGGAGCCGGGGGGGCTCCGGGGCCCGATCCGGGCGCCCGGAGGGGGCTGCCGCCGCCCTCCCGCGGCCGGGCCAAGCGCAGTGCGCCAGGCGGCGGGCGCGCTCCACCCGCGCCGGCGAGCCCCGCTTACCTTTGTGCCCGCCGAAGGCCCCGTACCAGGAGAGCGAGAAGAGCGCGCACAGGCAGCCGAGCAGCAGCGTGAGGAAGGTGCCATTGCGGAGCCTCATGTCCCCCGTCTCCTCGGCGATGGCTGCGGCTGGAGAGGCCGCATGTCCCGGGCGCGACGCGGCGGCCTCGGCCTCCCGGGCCCCGGCGAGGAGCGGCGGCGGCGGCGGCAGGGGCTGCCTGTGCCCGGGCGGTCGGGCGGGAGAGACTCACCAGCACCGCCGCCCCCGCCCCCGCCCCCGCCTTCTTCTTCTCCGGCGCCTCCGCCCGCTGCCCTCATGCACTGGCCGCGCCCCACCGGGCCGCCGGCTCCAGCGGGCAGCAGGGGCTGCTCCCCCGCCGTTCGCCTTCCCGGGCCTGGCGCACAGAGGGGGCTGCTGTGCCGCCACCGCCGCCCGCCGCCGCCGAGGAAGGGAAGGGGCGGAGATGGCAGCGCCGCGTTAAAGGAGCCGCGCGCTCCGCCGGGCTGCCCGCCGCTGTGCAAGGGCGTGCATGGCGGTGGACACGTGCGAGCGGACGCGGGCACGCCGGCTGGCGTGTGTACTCGGGGCCGAGGCAGAGCGGTGGCAGCCGCTTGCCGGCGAGGGACGCGGGGCCTGGAATTGGCTGGCCAAAGCGCGGGCGGAGGGGTGCACCCCCGGGCCCCGGCTCCGAACTGGGTCAGCTGCACCTCAGCAGGGACAGGGTCCCTCGACTAAGCGGAGAAGCGAAGACCCTCTCCTCGCCGCCCTACATCCTGCAAATACGGAGTGTCTTGGGACTCCAGCCCGGGACGGGCACGAAAACGGGCCAGCCACTACCGCCCCGTAACCCAGCGCCACAAATACGGTCTTGTTATCCGTCCTGGTTCAGAGGTCCGTTTTAAACACAATCAGAGCAACCACATGCCATGACTTGTATGTGTCAGTGTAATGTCACACCTACCAAGAATCATTTTTCAAGCTGGTCAGTAGCAGCATCAAGCGTGAAAGGTTTTATTTTAACTGAGTCAGTATACACATTCAATTCCTGGTCATCCTCTGTAGATGAAAGCGTGAATCAACCCCTAGCAAATGGGCTACAGGTTGAGGACTGCATCCCATCTGCAGCATGTGCTACAGCGGAGTGAACAGTGCGCCGGGGGGGGATCCCCTGGTACTGCTCAGTTCCGCCCCGAGGGAGAACAGCTGGCCAGAGTCGCAGTGCAAAACAGGGGAGGATGCGGGGTGGCTTAGCTCTGCTCTTTACGAAGCTGGAGGAAGAAGCCCAAACTTACAGGCTCCAGGGGGAACCTGCACGGGCCTGCTGGCTGGGGGTCCCCTATCTCTGCCATTATGAGGCGTGGCACGGTCATTTGTCTTTCAAACTCATTAATGGGCTCAGTACAAAGCAAAAGTCAAAGCTGCCTCACATTTTATTTTCCTGTTCCCATGGGAGTTCTGTTAAAAATGAGCACTTTCTCCATGGGAGTTGTTATTGGCAGTGCCACAGAGATGTTTCGCTTGACTAGCACTAGCTCTGCGGTTAATTATTTATAATGCTTCGTTTCCACATGGAGCATCACTGCATGGAAGTGGTTTTGGCTGCAAGCAACATGCCTGAATCGTCCCTGAACTGAAAGCATATAGTGCACTTCCTCCTAGTTAAGGGCCGACATCATGTATGTGTGCATTAGTGGTAACATTTGCCGCTTATTATTTGACAAGCTGTGGCAGGGCCTGTGAACAGAAAGTTATCCGTGGGCTCTCCTTCCCTTCCTGGTCCACCCTTTCAGCACCGTTGCCACCACCTGCTGTTTATCTGCATCTTTCTCAGCACTGCTACCCGTTGCTTGACTAGGCAGAGCGCCAGCAAGCAGGGAGGTGGCAGCATGCATTGCTCCTTCTCACCTCTGTTGCCTTGGCTGGAGCAAGAGGGAGGTGAACAAGGAGGTTACCCGGGTGAGGCAGGGGAAGGGGGAGCAAGCCCAGTGGCCCCCTGCCAGGCCGTGGGTCTCTGGTAGGTGCCCAGCCATGCCTGCAGTGGATCCCAGCCCTGTATGAATGGCTTAGGTTCGTGAGCAGGTGGTGAGAATGGTGTCGTTCTCCTCACAATACTTTCCCCCATTATGGTTTTAGGATGGATTGTCATGGTTTTGCAAGATTTAAAACAGGTTCAGGCGCAAGGGGATGGTTTCATGCAACACTGCCTTGTGGTATTGATTCCTGCATTGTGGATCTGGTTCATCAATGTGGTGTTCTTGCTTCAAGCATCTCCCAGTAGCACCTTTTCCTCCCCTTTCCTCCACCCACATTTAATCAACAGGCTTTGGTACTCACTGCCAAAAAATGAATGGTGTGAGAATAAGTGAACTGCCCAAAAGACTGAGAAAAGGAAGAAGTGAGTCCAAGCCCCAACCCATTAAACTCCCTGGAACCCCATTTTCAGCACCAACAGTACCTATTTCACTGTAATCCCAGGCGCTGGTAAGAAAATGAGTGAATTTAAAAAGAATGTATGAGAGACAGAAAATCTTGGTGGGTGCCAAGAAAGGTTTCTGAGGATGCAGTGGTGCCTGTGGGCACCATGTCACCTAGCACTGTCTTAGTACACAGTACCTGCTGTTATAGGAGATATCGAATAAGTGAGGCACAGAATTAAAATAGGCTGCATGAACTGGAGGCAAAGTTCCACAGCAGCACTGCAGATCTAGATTGAAAAGTAAATTGTAGAAGTCACCTTCAGTACTAAAAAGCACACGGGAATATAACATTAGTTTTGAAAGTTCATACATGTACAGAGAAATATTGGTATTTCAGCCTGGGGATGAGGAAGCCTTTTCCTTTTGTGGCTTGCTGCACATCAGAATGCCTGCTTTCCGCTCCCTGAGGCCCTCCGCCAGCGTGGCCAGTGAACGGAGCTTGTGGGCATTGCAGTCCAGAATATCTGGAGGGCATTTGGTTGTGTAGGCTCCACAGGTAGTCAGGGCTGCATATGATGATTTGCCTGCCCTTTTAGGGAGTAGGGACTGGTTACAGCAATAATTCTGATATTTTTTCCATCAACTTTGAACAATATTGTTCAAAAAGTCTATTACCATAAATCTAACAAGTATATATACGTATGTGCTCTAGTAGTCCTACGCGCACAAATGCACATTTATATGGCGCCAACTGGCAGCCACAGGCCCCCTAGCCTTAATCCCACGCCCTGCCCCACACCTCCCTTCCAACTATTATTCTCTGCCTTTTTCTACTGCTGCCACTCAATAATTTGACTTGCACCTCACCCTTCTACCAAAAATGGCGCTCGAGGCAGTTGCATTCCCTGGCCTTAAGTATTCCAGCTGAGAGAGCCAGTGGTCAGCTGCTAACTAGCCAGTGCTTTTCTACCCTCCCCGTATGGTTCATTGGCAGAGCAGAGGACACATAAATGTGCCTGAGCATTCTCTGAACAGGGGGTGGGGGAAAGCATTGAAACAGATTTGGCATTTCCACTAAAAAAAAAAAAAAAAAGTCAAGCATCCCCAAGGCTATAAATACTACAATTTGGCAACCATGGAGTTAACAGTACCTCTGGCTAGAGATAACCTTACTGTGCAAAGATACTGTATCGTTTTTCAGTTTCTAAAGTACTCAGGTTGGCAGGAGAAGCAGCAATGAAAACTCAAGTTGTAGGTTAATTCTAAATCCAAAGCAGCAGGGAAAAGCTGCTCTCCATCTTTGCTTGTTTGCACTCTGAGGACACAGAATGTGAGAGAAAAGACAATGGTATTCCAGGGTCTAGGATGTGTTTGGTGCACTTCAGCCAAGTCAGTAGCACCATCTGCTGTTTTGACTGTGGATTTTGTATTGGGGGAAAAGTGAGGACATGTGTCTTCATGGTCAGTTCAGGGATGGATGAAAAGTAGATCTCCAGATGTTTAACTCCCAGCATTCCTGACCATTGGCCATACTTAGCAGGAGCTTCTGAGAGTTGAAGTCCAAAACATCTGGAGATCTACTTTCCGCCCACTCTTGTTCCAGGCACTCTTCCATTCGTTCCCTCTTGCTAACACTTAAGGAACAGAGCAGTCATGTCTTTGTCTCCGCATCAGCCTTCCCCAGCCTGGTGCCCTCCTGATGTTTTGGGTGACAACAACTTCCAGCATTCCTGGCCTCTGACTGGGGCTAACAGGAGCTGGACTATAAAGTTTCTGAAGAACACTAGGCTGGGGAAAGGGGCTCTGCATCAGGGTTGGAAGCAGGGCTCGCCTGACTGCAGTAGTTCCGAATTCCAGTTATCCTGACTGTAGCTGCTGGGAAGTGAGCAAAAGGGCTGGTGAAGGAAAAGCTGGAACAGTAGAAACTGGCTGCCTGTTCTCCTGCAGTAGCAAAGCAGTCAAGCAGCTTTCCCCAACCCAGAGCCCTGTGGATGGTTAGGCTACAACTCCTCCCACCCTAGATACTGGGATGATGAGAGTTGCAATGCAACACATTTGCAGTGCACTGGGTTGAGGAATACTATTTAAAGGCACCCCCCCCCCCCCAGAGAAGAGTATCATATTATAACCTATGAAGGGCAAACACAGTTTTAAAGCTTTGTTCTCTTGTGTTCTGTATTAAGCCCTCTGAGTAGGGAAGCAGGTAGGCTACAAAATTCATCACACCTTCTGTAAATACATCACTGTTATCAGTCAAAGCACATTTGTTTTCTTAGGGGCTTCTCTTCTCATTACTCTTTGCATCCAACTGAAAATGTATTACAGCAGCGCACAACAGAACCAGCTGTCACTGGCAAAAAGCTTGTGTAACCACAAATGCGGTTTATGGCACAAAGAATGACTACATCTTTCAAGAAAACATGCTTATGAACAAACAAAAGCTTGGTTTGACAGGAACTGTGGGGAGCAGAATGGTACTTCTGTATGCATGATGAACTAATCTGAGTACAGTCACAGAGGTATATCCTTCATTTCCAATCTGCTGCAGCTGATACTGAGAATCTACTTGAAGCTGATGCTGTCATTCTGATCCCGTGTCTGTTTACACAGAAGTAAGTCTCACTGCATTCAGTAAGGCTTACTCTCACATCCAGGGGGAGGACATGCCTCACTGCTCATAAAGTATGCTTGCATTTGACAAATAGAGGCAACATGGGAGAGACCTTGATGTTTTGTCCGGTGAGCAAAACAAAAACTTCATGCTCCAGTGCTGTGAACCCAATCCACACCCTTTACTGCTATTAATACTCCAAACAGAGGAGTGTCTATTTACAGATTCTCACATCATGTCTAGTTTAGCCCTTAATATCTACTGTTCCAATACTGGGAGTAAGATGGCTAGCCTTGAATACTGATCAAGGATTTGTGACGGTTTAATGTACCTCTTCAATCCTTTCTTGGCTGCCACCAATCACCTAATCATATCTATGTGCAACACGCACACACACAGGAAGAAGAATGTTTATTTTCCTTGAATCATAGTCTCCTCAGTTCAGTGGAAAAAAATTCAGGATGTCTCCGCAACAAAGAGGGCGAATGCAACGCATGGCTTGCGAGCAGAGCCCTGCAACGGGATCTTGCATTTGTTCCTGCTATGGGTGTTACCTGAGAGTGTGGCCGAGCGAGGAAAAGCTTTCTGCAGAAAGACAAAAGTCGGCACCCAAGACAAGAGTCCCTGCTCTAATTTGGGCCTTACTGTGGTTACAACTACTGCAGCACAGTATGTGGAGTTGCCTCTGAAACTTTCCGGTGCAGGCCACTGTAGCCAGTCTGCTAACCAGGGGTAGTGCAGGGAACATGTGACTCTCTTGCTATGCAAGTTTCACTAGTAAGAGTCTGTTTCCAGGCAGAATTCAAAGTGCTGGTTACGACCCAAGAGGCCCTGTATGTTTTGGAACCTGGCTACCTAAACACAGTCTTTTCTCACAAGAGCCAGCTCAATTCTTAAGCTCATGTGGTGCTCATCTGTGCACCAAAAGCCACTGTCTTTCTCCCAACACATTAATAGCATATTAAGCCAAGGGCAAAGTGATCCTATGGTCCTTAGTCAATGTCCAGAGGGCCATGAGATACTTTGGATTCCCAGATCTGATGTTGAAAAGGAGCTCTAACCTCAGAACAGGGAATCTGCACTGTGAAGTTCTTTCCAAGTCATGCTGTACTTCTCCAGTGCATTCCAGGGGATGGGGAGAGGAAGAGACCAGGCTCCTCCCCGCTGCCCCCCAGTGCTGTAACTAGATGGCCAGAACTGGCTGCCTAGTTGGCTGGCGGGGCAGGAGCAATGACAATTGCTTCCATACTTCCCCTGCTCTTCTCAGGACACCTGCAGACTTCTGAGGTTGGAGGCCTACAGACTTCTCCATTCGTAGCTTGCACTTTTAGAGATATTAGGATATCAAGTTGTTTAGATAAATAAAATAATATAATCACATTATGCATCACATTTAATAGGGATTTATACATCAATGCATTCATTAGTAAGTTATCACATACTGACTAATAATCACTTGAGCATGTCTGATGGCTCGGACTTTGCAACTTGTTCGCAATCGGGCGGTGCACCTGCTAACAGGGACAGGTGCTCATGAGCACATTGCACTGGTCCTATGCAGCCTGCATTAGCTGCTTACATTAACATACAAGGCCCTAACTGGCTTGCGGCCAGGCTGAGGGAGCACCTTTCTCTGTACATACTCTCCCAATCACTGCGATCAGCACAGGAGCCCCCCCCACCACCACGCTCCTCCCCCAAGTGACATGAGGTGGGAATTGGCAAAGGGGGGGGCATTTTCCTGCATTGCACCCTGGTTGTGAAATTTGATTCTGCAAGAAATTAGGCTGGCATCAACACTGAAGGCCTTTTTGTTTCGCACTTATTTTGAAGAGTAAATCTGTTAGGCTTGATTTTAAACTTAGTTGCTGCTACCATTTTAAGTGTAACTATGTTTTTTAAATTTTGGTTGTGAATTATGTTATATTATTAGATAATTGCTTTATATCCCCTCTCAGTTTATTAATTTATCATTTATTTTATATATTTTATCAGTTGTTTTATTACTATTAATTTTATTCCTACTATTGTTTTATTGTATCGTTGATTTTTACTCTGATTGATTGTATGTAAGCTGCACAGAGAGCCTATGGCTAATCAGGCAGCTTATAAATCAAATAAATAAATAAACCACTCTTGAAAGGCAGGGGATTATAAAAGCCCAAACATTGTGGAGAGAATGAAATGTGCCTTTGCATTCTTTCATCCTGCCAGATTACCATCTGATGACCCTAACAGATTGACAGTGGAATTAAGGTAGACTGCAGGAAGGAATGTCTTCAAATTAAGCACAGCCGCCTTAGCCACGGCTACTGGAGTAGATTGCTTGAAAAGCAGGAGAGACGACTTCAGCTTGACTACTCCCACCATCATGCTTTGCTTCAGAGAGTGCTCAGAGATATCTGGCTCTCAACTCTTAAGTTCGAGTGCTGACCCAGCTGGACCCTGATCTCAGCCAACGGGGTTCCCATATGCTCTGAACAGTTTGTGGGAATGAAGTGGCCAGATGGGATGAAGGGCTGGTGGTAGTACAAGGCTGCAACAGCCGTGCTAGTGCAACAGCCGTAGTACAGCCATGGAACAGCCATGCCATGCTGATGGGGCCTTCTGCCCAGGTACTGCCCCAGAGTGGGTGGGATGGAAGGCAGGGAAAGCGTGTGAGGCTGCTTGGACAGAGGCTACACAGCTTGCCCTCCACATCTGTGGGACAGGGAGGGCCCGAGTCTGCAAAACTGGCTCCATAAATGAAAGCCCACGTTAAAAAGTAAAACATGGACAGACCTTTGGTAAAAGCAAATGAGAAATGCAGGGCCTGTAAGAAATTCAATATCATTAGCTAATAAATGGGTGTACAACTCGATAAATGCATGCTGAGATGACTGGTCCACTTCCTGTGGATATACTAAGTAAACTATGAATGTTGCCTTTAAATGGAGAATCTAAAAGATTACTAGTGATATATTAACTAGCAAGAACAGCAAAATGATGTTGAAATAATATGCCCATGACTGGTTGGCCTTGAAGAATGTGTTAATAAATTGTTTTGCTGCAGCACTGAACAAGAACACTAATTGTGGCCATGCAGGCTCCACGGATGGGTGGCTGACAGCACTGCTGAAATTATATTGGAAATTATACTGGTCACTGTCACTCAGAAATACACGTGTATTATTGGGTCTTTAGGGCTTCAGCCTTCTAAGGGACTATAATGCCAAACTAGGTGATTGATCAGGACATATCCCAGAGAAGAACTACCTGTAATTTCAGGGCACTAGGATGGTTTTCCTAGTGGTCTCATGACGTATCATGGTTACTCTTCTCCAGTCATTGATCTTGCCAGGGGAACTGCAGTCGGATCTACAGCACATAGTTCACAGCTTTACTCCAGCTTAACTAACATTGCTCCTTTCCAGAGTATCCTGGGAGTTGTTAATTTGGCATGGGTGCTGAAAATGAGCTCTTAGAGACCTAAAGCTCCCCTCACTGATCTATGGTCCCATGAGCTGCCTGGTGAGGGGGAATGGTGGATAAACTGGGCTCAGCACTTAGCACAAAGATTGTCACAGTGACAGAGATGTGCCACCTGGCACAGTTGACCAGTGCCCTGAGTCAGCATGAAATACCTAAGGAATCCAGCAACTGGAACTGCCCTTAGAGAAAGCAGACCAAGTATTTTCCTAAGAGCTGATGAATGGCACAGGAATATAAAAAATAAATTGCCTGGTAGAAACGATAGAAACAGAGTAAGTCAGAAGGGGCCTCCTGGGCCATCTAGTCTGACCCCTGCCTCCAGCCGGCTCCACTCATGACATGCCTACCATGTGCATGTCCAGCCTGTCCTTAGTAGAAAATCATAACACTTTCTAAGCAACCTCATACTGTTAGCCAGCTAAAGCCATACAATGAAAAATTTTGGTTGCTAACTAAAAATCATGCACAGTCCAATCCTATGGCTAACAGACAGCCCAGGACAATTCACAGCCCCAGCTCAGACCTCAGACACTCACCCTGAGATTCAGCCAAGCTGAGATTTTGAGCTCAGAGCTCCCCTGCCCCATCCTGCAGCAGGGCAGAAAGAACAGCACTGGCTGCTTCACCTGGGTCACAAACACGACCTCAGAGAAGGGGTTTGTGGGCAGGGAGAGGGCAGAGAGTGGAGCAGAGCAGTGCTGCCAGAGCAGAAGGATTCCTAGTAGTGTCTCAAGACTCTTCCCATCCTACTCCAGACAGCACTTGGACAGCTTATTGCTTTGAGGGCAGGAAGGACATGGAAGCAGCCATCACCTCCGTACTCTTCCTGCCCTGTGTAGGACCCCTTCAATCCTCCAAGTTCACAGGGCTACAGACATTACGTTGGTTTGCGCCTGTACTGTAGTGGTCTTGTCGTGGCATCATTCCAAACCAAGTAATTTCTAACTGTAGCATGGCAACTCAGCTGAGCCACTGTGCTGACAAATTACTGTTTAGGATATAGTGTAGTATTACAACCTGTGGTTTGTAAAGTGATCCAAGTTGTTACACAGGTTTCATCACCAAAATGATCCTGATCATTATGGTCTAGCAGTCAGCATCTGTTCTCACAGCCATTCTACTTAGGGCATGTCCATTGGTGCCACCAGAGTCTGAAATGCAAAAATGAAGTGCAACATCAAAGAAGAACCTGTAATCATAAGGCTTTAGCATGACCAAAAGCGAAAGAGCCAAGATCTCAGCTGTGAGGCAATGCAACTAAGACTGTGGTTGCCAAAATTGGATGTAGCATAGTTGCATTACAGTGCTACAGAACCTCACCAAATTGGGCACAGGGAGGGACTGATGCTCTACTTACTAGTATTACTTAATACTATTCTATTTTAACATCACCCTCTCTGGCTATGTATCTAAAACTGGAAGCTCTTGGTTCAAATCTATGGTGGGGTAAGCAGAAAGCAGATTTCCAGATGTTCTGGACATCAATTCCCAGCATTGGCCATGCTGCCAAGGACTTCTGAGGGATGGTCCAGAGAATTTGGCCTGCCCTTGCTCAATTATCTATTCCTCTTGGGTGTGTGAAGTGGGGCAACTCTTCACCTGGAAAGGCATCCTTAGAGCCTCTCTGTCACTGAGTGCCATCATGTCACTGTGATGTTGTCTGTCTAATCCAAACCTTTAAGAGCCAGTGCTCAGCATGCTATTGCTTTCTCATGCTCACGCTGTCTCAGAGACACAACAATGCTGTAAACCAGGCTGTGGGAGAGAAGAGAGGAAACGATACATCAAAGACATTGGCCTCCCAAGCCGAGAGAGGAAGGAAAAGCAGGGCAATACATTTGTGATGCTTCATCATTCCTTCCCAGCCCAGGAAGCTGACTTCCTCAGTCCAGTCCTGCTTTTCCAGGCTCTGTTTTATGTCCGAGAAAATGTAATGTGGAAGGGGTGGGATGGGGTATTGGGGATTGATATTGGAATAGTGAGTGAGAAAGAAAGAACCTGGAGTGTAGAGATACTGAGCAAGGGAAAGCACAGAGTAGGAGACTGGGAGTGTAGGTAATTTTAATTTCGATGCTACCTGAGCACAGGAGTAATGTAGTCAAGGCAGCTTACAATATACAAAGTAAATTTTGCTGACAGCAATGGTGCTAGGCACCTAAAAGAACCAGAACTAAGGCCCACAAGAAAAAAAAGGCAAATGTGCACATGCTCAACTGCATGTGTAAATCTATGAGCATAATTAGAAATAAGTTACTATAATGTAAATTTTATAGAAGGCAAGCTAAATGATCTCATGCTTGCTCTCAGGAGAGAACAGTGAGGTGTCTCAAGTTGTTCTTGCTTAAAGCACACCCTCCATACACCCCACCGCAATCTTCTGAAAACATGGAACATGGCGCACCGGCAAGGGAGAGTGCGACAATGTGTTGTGCGCTATGATACTCATGATCTTAGGCCAAAGTTTTGCACCATTATTACAGAGTAACCCCCATCCATCATAGGGTGGTTTAGTTATGCTGCCTCCCCTTTCCCCATTACCACCAGCACAACAGGAAGGGCAGAGACCTCAGGACTGTGGGGCGATGCTTTGGCACTCCTGGTCCCTGGAAAAAGTAAGGAGAGAAAGAGCTCCCAGGAGAGGCAGCTCTTCATTTCATTTTAAATGGAAAACCATTTTTGGTAGTTTCCGGGATCTTGGAACTTTTTTCTTTAACATTCTTGGTCTCCAACTATTGGAAATCTGTGATGCCAATGAAGAACATGGACCAGAAATTGGCCACACAAAACATGCAAAATGCACAATATATTATTCACCTTTTACATCATCTTATTTCAGTGAATGAACATGGGACTCTCTATGAATGTGGAAACTTTTCCCTGAACTGTGCAATTCATTAAGATGCTCTCCCTCTGGTGGTTGAGCTGTATCGTTTTGTTTTGTGCAAGGAGGTTGGATACACAGGAGCCAAACACACTTTTTCATTAAACAGAAAAGAGAATGTCTTAAAAGAGCGCATTAAAAAAAAAAAAAAAGGAAGCTGTTTTAATGTAAGGTGCTCATCTTCTGATCTTAAGATAGAAAGTTTTTGAAAGTGCACACTTATGAAGAAAGCACTTTTATATTCTAAAAAAGATGCTGGGCAGAAATTCTTGCAATAACTTCCTGTTTAGAGAGTCAAACTTTACACTTACTTGTGTAATACTAATAAATACTTTTTGGGAGGAGATCGGCATGTTAATTAAAAATTGTATCTTGTATGTTGTCATGTAGGATTTCCTAGTATTTCCATCAATATATGTGTTGGTACATCCGGAGGAGGTAGTGTCCCTTCTGACTCGCTCTGTTTCTATGTTTCTATCAAAGATAGGCTGGACATGCACATGGTGGGCATGTCATGAGTGGAGCCGGCTAGTGCTGGAGGTCAGACTAGATGGCCCGGGAGACCCCTTCTGACTCACTCTGTTTCTATGTTTGTATGTCATTATCAACTTTTCTAAATGAAACATCTAGGCATCTTCTTACTTCAGTCTTAGATTCTGGTGTAAGAGAATTATGATCCTCTGCCAGCCTCAAATAGTTGTTCTTGATTATGGCTGCCTTGTTACAACTACAGAAAACCTAACCCAACAGAATAAATTTTGTATACCTGTGATGTCTGTTTTCATTTCCAATGATCCATATCATTCTCTAGGAGAACAATAATATCAGAGGGAAGAGACAAAGCCTAATAATTTCTTGTAACCTCAAAATATAATAGTCATGTTCCAGTCAGTTCTGGAACACTCTCAAGTGCTTGCATGACAGAACAAGCAGACCAAAAGATACAGATTACAAATATTTACACATTATATAATCTGAGTCTAGAGCTCCCTCTTTAGGATGTATTGAGGAAAGGAAAATGATCATGGGACTAGCTGAGTCATAGACATCTGATTTCAGTTCCTTCAAACAAGCCAAAGGGGCCAACAGAAGGTTTTTCAGAAGGCCAACAGTTCAACACAAGTCTTCTGTTTTGTGATCTCAAGTATAAGTCAGAAAACCAAAAGTTTTATAATTCGAAAGGGGAACATGCCATTGAAAAAAAAAAAAAAAGATTGCTGTTATCTTGCTTCCTTGATGTTCCTAATGAGAAACAAGGACTTAGATTCAGTCCCTACATATCCTTCTTCAGAAAATTTAATCGCCCAGTTTCTGACACTATAGTTACTGGACCTGCTCCAGTCTTGAACATTAGTATCACACACAGCAATTAGCTACAATTTATTTTCAAGCCAAGAAAAGCTTTACCTGCTTAATATAAGAAAGCCAAACAGGAGAAAGTTGGCCATATTGGTTCATGCATGTGTCCATTCTCTTAAACTGTCAGTGGGTGGGGGGGGGGGCACATCTATGCCTATAGGGGGGAAATGCACCCTCACAGCTGATTGGGGCACTTTCGTCAGCTCAGTACAGCCTCAAAACTGGAGGTAGCGGGACTGGGAGAAAAGCAAGGAAGTATGGGTGGCAGGAGGCAGAGGAGGGTTTTGCCCTCTGTGTATCTCCTCTGAGAGGTAAGTCAGACCACCCTCCTGCACTTTACATGGATAACACAGATGCCTCATCCTACCTAACTGGGCCCTCGCACGTATATTAAATGGGTGAAGCTTGTGAGCCTCCTCCTTTTACCCACAAAGCACACAAGTGGGTTTGGAGAAAGCAGGGCAAAAGGTTTACTGAGGATTTGGGAAAAAGAACTGAATGGGGGGAAATGTTGGTCACATCCTAAGCACACAAAAATAAGTGGTTCAATGAGCCAAATAGGTTTCAGTGTACAATGCAATAAGCCGTTCAAAGTAGCAAATCTGTGGCAAAGGACAAATAAAAGGGGAAAACATGATCTGGCTAGCTCAGTTGTCTGTTAAAATGCCAACCTGACTCCTTGAAGATCTACTGTGTTTGTGTCAGTTCTTCTGGTGTCTTTAGATAGTTTTCTCCCTTTTGGATGTGGGTGATCTTGCCATGTGTCTGCTTAAAGCTCCCTTGTTTCTTGGGAGACTTGCTCCTGGCACCTGTATTGGAAAAGAAAGACCCCCAACTCTAGTTCCAGTGAATTTTCTCTCCCCTGGGTCTCCCTCCTGGCCTGGGTTGATATTTGATAAGAAACACTAGTTTTCACCAGCTGACTGTCCAGTTATGGCTTCTATCCAGCTCTGAGATGGCCACTGGCAGGTTCCTATTGTTTGGGCACCTGGACAGTTTAATGTTGAATAGATTGGCTCAGTGGAGACCCACTAACAACCTTCTCTGAGTCATCCACTTTGCTTAAGCAACTTGCTGCAGCTACTTGCAAAAGGGAGGTTTCTGTCTCTTGGACCAAGGGAAGATGTAGTCAGTATGGAGGACTCCACATCAACCATTGTTGTTGTTTTTATGTGCCATCAAATCATCTCCAACTTATGGCAACTCAAAAATGTCCTATGGCAGCCCTGTTCAGCTCTTGTAAATTCCAGTCTGTGGCTTCCTTTCTGGAGTCAAGTTGTCTCATTCCACACGAACCATAACAAGTTACAAAAACAAAAGGAGGAAGTCCATAGAAACTGAAAGAAAGCTAACACTTTTTAAACATTTTATTTTGTTCCTGAAGAACATCAAGCCAAGCGGTGCAGGATACCAAGCTATCCCGAAAACAGCCTACAAAGTTTTTGTCTTTTTTCATTTGGCTGTTTTTTTGTTTTTTTCCCCCTGGCCTGGTATCCTGCAGAAAAAAGTATATCCCTACCTCTTGTGTTTATACTGCAAGAAATACATGAACATTAATTGCAATTTTCCTAATAATTTAAAGCAGAAAATTATGCCAAGGTAGATCCAATGTTTGTTCATTTTATGGTAGTTAATTTTTATGTAATTGTAAACCTCTCAATTTTTCTTTTTCAGGAATCTCTGTAACATAGCCTGATGACTATGCAAGTTTGATACTTTCTTACTAGGCCAGTAAAAGAGGAGGCAGTGAAGTAAGTTAAAAGGAAAGTAGTCATGAGACTCAGCTGAGTCATTAACAGCTGAGCTCACTTCCTTTTAGAATTTCTTGCTCTGGGTAAAACAGGTTCTTGATTTTTAAAAAATTAGTAAAGTCAAATCTGAATTTCAGCTGACCTTATATTTTTAGAAATGGGGTTCAGCCATTGCATCTTTTCCCCAGAATGTCTGCTATAATGTGATACCTGTTACACTTATCAGGAACTAGTTCATTCAGTTTGCAATCTCCAATTCGAGCCTGGGTCTAAGTCACAGACTTCATGGCTACAACATCTAGCTGGACTCGTCTGTTCCGTTCCCATCCCAAGCTTCTTACCACCAAGTGTGATGAGAGTTCTGGAGAATTTGAAAGCTTGCCCAATCTTTTGTGGGAATTTGGTTGGTCCTAATAAAGTTATGGATCAGTTATTTCCCAATGGCAGAATCTGTAAGAGCAAAATGGGTGAGGGAATGACTGATAGCAAAGGCCAGATAGAATGATGGGCTGAATTAGTGTCAGAAGTGAAAGCAAGGGGTCCAGAAAATGACTTCATCTCCTTGTCAGGTTCCTTGTTTTCTCACCAGTTTTTCTGACTTTTTTCTTAATGCAGAAAATATTTTAAGGAGAAAAAGATGGGGCAGCTGCACAGTATGAAACTGCATTAACACCAACATGTAATTCTACACCCTGTTTGAGCTTCAGGGCAATGTGCATCTTAAGACAATCCTAACAATCCCATACATATCTGCTTAGAAATATGACTGAACTCAGTGGTACTTATTCCAAGTAAGCAGACATGGCATTACAGTCTTACAGTGACATCCTTTATATATTTACTAAGAAGTCCCACTGTGGTTAATACTCCATAGTAAGAAGTATGTTTGTTCAGGACCACAGTTGTTTGCGAAGCACACATAAGGCAAAAAGGCTGCAGCACTCCTGTACTGTTTGTAAGATTTCTGTTAAAACCTGAGTAAGTTGGGAGATGAGGTAGTGCGATCCTGTTGATATTCTTGGATCTCTGACTTTCAGTACCATCGAGCATGGTATCCCTCCTGAAATGACTTTCTGAGCTGGGAATGAGTGGCCCTGCACTGCAATGGTTCTGGTCCTGCTTGGGTGGCCAACTCCAGAAGGTGGCACTTGGGAGAATATTGCTCACTTCCATGGATACTTCAGCATGGAGTTCCTCAGGGGTTAATCTTATCCCCCATACTGTTTAACATCTACATGAAACCACTGAGTGGGGATCATCAGGAGCTTTGGAGTGCATTGTCAGCCATTTGCTGATGACATGCAACTCCACTTCTTTTCAACCTCATCAGGTGAGGCTAAGGATGTGCTAGACTGGTTCCCGGCTGTGACAACTGGATGAGGGCTAATAAACTGCAGCTCAGTCTAGATAAGGCTGAGATGCTGTTGGTGGGAGTTTAACCTTTTATGGATGGGATGCATTCCCCTTGAATGAGCAGGTTCATAGCTTGGGGATGCTCTTGATCTGTCTTTGCATCCTGAGGCTCAACTGGCCTCAGTGGCATGGAGAACTTTCTACCAGCTTCAGCTGGTGGCCCAGCTATGCCCCTATCGGGACAGGCATAGCCTGGTTTCAGTAATCTATGCTGCGCTGACCCCTAAATTAGATGACTGCAATGCACTCTATGTGAGGCTGCCCTTGAGGAATGTTCAGAAGCTGCAGCATGTGCAAAATGCAGCAGCCAGATTAATAACTGGAACCAGAAGGTCTGAACATAAGACTCATTTTGGCCCACTTGCATTACCTGCCTGTATGCTTCCAAGCAGAATACAAGGTGCTGATTTTAATCTAGAAAGTCTTACATGGTTTGGGACCACAATACCTGCCAGAGTGTATGTCCTGACTTCAATCTACCCAGAAGATTGCAGCTGCATTTGCAGCTGCATCTGGGGCTTTTCTGCATTTGCAACTTCAAAGAAGGCCCAGGATGAAGAACAAGAAGTGGTGACTCCCTAATTATGGAATGGTGTGTTCACTGAGGTCTGCTTGGGGTCAACATTGTTATCTTTTCCACATCATGTTAAAAATGCCCTCTATTCCCAGGCAAATTATGGCATGTACTAGGCTTTGTTGGCTGCTTTATTCCTAGAGATATCTTTCAGATGATTAAGCTAAATTTAAGTAAGTCAATTAATGAGATCTCAGAGGACATCTTTAAGAGTAAGTCAATGGGGTACACTTAAAATGAATGTAATGCCTTGAATTATCTATGTTTAATGTAAAATTCCTCTATTTATACCTAGCAAGTTTTTAAAAACAAAATAATGCTTTGTTTTGTAAATTCCTGTGAGGGCCCATTCAACTACAAATGCCCTTTAAAAAGATTCACCTTTCATTTTATCAGGGTAGACTTGGTTTCCCTTATCTTTCTTTACATCATCAGCCCTATTTGCTGACTGCTACTAAATTTGGATCTGCACTGCTCCAATTGGATTTTTCTCCCTGGGCTGTTTTGGAGTCTTCTTGTTTGGTTCCTCTTCCCAAATGGACTGAATTAGGTTCCCAGTATAACAAAACAGATAGGGTGCCTCCTACAATTGTGGCAGTAAGAGAGGTGTGGCACATAGTTTCACCATACCTCTCAAATGCAGTTTATTTTCACACGAAAAATTAATTCTATGGGGAAACATGGAGTTAATGATTGGCAAGAAAACATTTGTTTGGTGTACATAAACCAGCTGGTTTTTTTCTTTAGATCTGCTTGTAGGTCTGTGATAATTTCCTGTCATTCTGTTTTGCATGTTTAATATGATTTGTCAGCTATGGCTGAATGACAATTTATACAGTTGAAGCATCTACTACAATCTAAGTTCAAATCCACCTCTTTTACAGCTTCAGAGGCCCCTTCACTACTGGATATACTGATTGAGACTGAACGGCTCCATTGGCCCACAACCCATGTTCCTAAATATCTACAGTAGACTCCAGCCTAATGTGGCGGAAGGGCAAGCCAGATAGGCTGGAGTTCTATAAATGCTCACTTCCTACCCCACCCATAACATTAAAAACACCCTTTTATACCAAAACCCGCTCTTATTCATATTTTCTGACCTCTTAATACAGGCCAGTACTTTATATATGTTTGTTATGTACTGTACTGTACATTTTAAAAATTTATTACAGAAAAAGGAAGTCCAAGGATAAAATATTGTACACATTTTAAAATTTTATGATGTCTAACTTAATTGCAGGAAACATAAAATCATGTACACTGTACAGTATGCATACACTTTTAAAATAAACAAAACATTAACGTAAAACATAGGCTTAATTCTTACAAAAATTATTTAAACTTATTTTACTGTTCATTGATAGTTATTTTTTAACTAGGGTGGATAGTACAGAGGCCGGATAGTTGCGAGCCGGATAGTAGAGAGTCTACTGTATTATCTGTGCAAAATATGATAAGACTGGAATATTGAATTGAACCATCCTTCTCTGCCCAATCAACAGAATGCTTCATTGGCATTTATTTCAAAGACCATAACACGTCTTAAGTTACATTTACCTCAGCAAAAATTGATGTTTTGATTATACTGGATGCCAGAAGAACTTTTCAAAGCCAGTGTGGCATAGTGGTTAAGAGCGTGGGACTGGGACTCAGATGACCCGGGTTCTAGTCCCCGCTCAGCCATGGAGCCAACTGGGTGACTTTGGGCCAGTCACAGACTCTCAGCCCAACCTACCTCACAGGGTGGTTGTTGTGGGGATAAGATGGAGGAGGAGATGTAAGCTGCCTTGAGCCCTTTGTAGGAAAAAGGCAGGATATAAACCAAAAAAAAAAAAAAAAAAATTGAATCAACCAATTGCTGGATATATAATACACTTTTCTTACTGATCTGCTTTGGCAATATGCAATGGCTGCTTCCTTTTGAGAAGAGGCAATCATTTAAATACATTTTATGATAGTTTTTTAATATTGAATATGCTTAACTATCTGCCTGCTCCTTAGAACTTAACACAGGGCTGTTCTAATCTTCTCCATGAAATCTCCATGCCCTTTCAACAGCTAAAAGACTAATACTACAACATTGGAATGGGCACATACAATAAACCAATGGATGGAGGACTTCAATTTTTGAAGAAGCAATTTTTATGTGTAATTTACAAATGGACAAATACATGGCTACTTGGACTGCCTTTGCTGAAGTCTATGCATAACTATTTTCTGTAACAGAATAGCTATAAATCTTGCTATATATAAAATAGGTAGGGATACATTGCATTGTCAGTTTTACTAAAAAACTCATTTAAGAAATGTGCAGTATGTGCTATATATAGTAATAATAAAAAAGGTAAAGGTTTCCCCATGACATTAAAGTCCAGTCATGTCTGACTCTTGGGGGCAGTGCTCATCTCTGTTTCCTAGCCAAGGCAGCCAGCGTTTGCCCAGTCTCCATGGTCATGTGGCCGGCATGACTAAACACCAAAGTGCACTGTTACCTGCCCACCGAAATGGTACCTATTTGTCTACTTGCATTTGCATGCCTTCAAACTGCAAGGTTGGCAGGAGCTGGGGCAGAGCAACGGGAACTCACCTCGTTGTGCAGATTCGAACCGGCGACCTTTTGATCTACCAGCCCAGCAGCACAGCAGTTTAAACCACTGCGCCACCCACAGCCCTGTAGTAATAATCTGTATATAAAATAGAAGTTCATTGTCTACATGTATTGTCACAGTTTTACTAAAAACCTCATTAAAAAAACCCCAAACTATTTTATCCTCCCCCTCGCAACGTAACTATTTGTTGAGGTTTTGCCCTGTTCCTTAACTCTGCTTCGTGTATACCGAGCTCCTATTTTGCACCTAAAGTCCAGTTGGCAAACTTCGAAGTTGTGTCAAACGACACAGTAGATTCTGAAGGCCAGAAGTCTGGCCGCCCCTGATTTAATGGCTTCCAGTTCGACGACTAGAAGAAACTCACGAGGGGCTGCGGGCCGCGGCGCCCCCCGCCCAAGCCTTTCGAGACCTGAGGGGGCGAGAGCCAGAGGCCTTTCCGGGGCCTACCCAGCCTCTGCAGAGTTGTGTTCTCACGCAGTGAGTCAGCACGCGGGGATGACGTCAGGCGCCCCCGAGGCGGGGGCAGCGGGAGAGAGCGCCTGCCGGGCGGCCCACTGGGGCAGAGGTCGCCCCCGCGCTTGGCGGACGCGCCCGCTTCCCGCAAGTTCACCCGCAACAGGCTTTTCGCGCGGCGCGGAACGAAGAGCTGAGTCACGCTTTCACGGGTCGCTCGAGGACGGGATTACCCAGCACGGGGTCCCAGAGCCCCGCTTGCCCAAGCCAGTGGGGGGCAGATAAAGGCCAATTCGCTTGTGCTCGCCCCTCCTTCGTGTGTGCGTGTGTGCGGGGGAGGAGAGACCGTCTTCTAACTAAGGGCTTACAATGGCGGCGCCTCCGCCCTTCCGAGCCCTCCAGCACAAGCCCTGCGCGCCCGCTCGTCTTTCCTTCTTTCTTTCTTTGCAGGGTCTTCCGTGCCGGGGGGCGGGCCAAGCGTCACGCGCTCCACTATTATTATTATGATTGTTATAATCTCCCCTCCTTTCTTCCTCCCAACCCGGGTAGGGGTTTTCCCAGCTGAAGCCCGGCCCCTTTCGCGGCCGTGCCTATAAAAGCGTCCGGGGCGGGCTGCAGCGCGACGGCTGCGCCGAGCGCGAGGAGGAGCTGCTGCTGGTGCTGCTGCTGGCGAGCGGGCTTGTCGTCTCCCGTGCTGCCGTCGGGGCAAACCCAGCCTCCGCCTTCCGCGAGCCAATTTCTACTGCGCCACAAAATCCAGCCGCCGCAATGGCTCCGCTGACGGTGAAGGCCTACCTGCTGGGCAAGGAGGAGACGACCCGCGAGATCCGCCGCTTCGCTCTCGACTTGCCCGCCCGCTACCAACCCATCCGGGACAAGATCGCGGACCTGTTCCAGGGCTTGCTTCGCAATGGCGCAGCCGCCACGGGCGCCTTTCAGATGTATTATAAGGGTGAGTGAGGCGGATCTTGGCCCAGAAGGGTGAGTGAGGCCGGGTAGCGAAGTGGCCCCGCGCTGCCTCTTCAGAACATACAAAAGCGGCTTAGTGCAGCAGCCTTGAAGCCTTTTGCATGGATTCCACCGTATCGGGAACAGCTTGACCAGACTGCTTCTAGCGTGTGGCTAAAGGTCCTTCATGGCAGTCAGAAATAGGGAATTTCTGTTTGGGAGAACTAGTGGAAATCTGCAGTTCATGCAAGATCTGGGGCCAGTGCCTTTTTTGGAAAGCTCTGCACAGTTATTGTGCAAGAATAAGCAACACAGGTGTAGGTTTTACTGAAATGGTCAGGTTATAAGAAATTTCCATCTGTTAAACTTTCAGATGTAGTGGTTAAAAGTTCAGCATCTTTGTGCATCAAAAAGGTGGTAAAGCAAGCAAGGTATTACGTGCTGTCTGATCCAGAACAGTTATCACCATCATTCTATAGTCAATTCTGTTTCAAGTGTGCTTGGAATCCACACACCCAGGTCTAGAAACCTTGCTTGCTGAAGTTTGGCCATAGTGCTTGACATGAAAAGGCACTCTGCACATGTACAGAGGCAATCTTTTCCACACAGCTTATAAGGCTGAGGCCTGGCACTAAATATGTTAAAAGGCTAGATCCTATTTAAGCCCCAGTACAGGTAACACCCTCAGTTCACCAGAATTCAAGTACAGGAAAAAGTGGGATGAAGAGCAGGCAGAAGGATCTACAGTATGACTACTCTTTAAGAATTCCAGCTGCAAGTATGGTCCCATTCCGATAAGGTTTTTGTTCCATGCTGCTGTGGTATGAATAAAAATACAGTAAATTTGCAAGTAGGCATAATAGTTTTGAACCTGCTCCTCTGATCATTACCTGGGAGGGAAGGTAATACTCTAGAAATATTGCTTGCACTTGGTCCCACCCGTACATTTCTGGTATTCAACACCCACTTCAGTGCTTGTGGCCACCTGTATGTGTGAAGGGACCTGTGGCAGCGAAACTGCGGGGAAGCAAATTCCTGCACGGTGATCTTGAATATACTTTTAGTAAAAGCTAGGCCAAAGCAGCATCACAAAGGAGCGACATACAGTGGGATAAGCTACAGGGTGTCTCTCATGAAAGGAAAGTGTGCTTCCTAGCATTTAATAGAATACAAGGTGATGGTGGATGTGATTGTGATGGCATGCTCTTAATTTCAGAGGCTGACAAGTTGTCTTCAGAACTTGACAATGTCTGTTCTTAACTTGGAAAAGCAGAAAGCATTTATACCTGCTTGCCACTTAATGTGTGCCATGGTTGACTTGGGTGGAGATATTTGTACACCGGCAATGCTGTCTGTGTTTCTGGCGCTCTTGAGATTGAAATTCTGCCAATATGGTTTGTCATTAAAAGAAAAATAAAGAGGGGTTTCATGTCAAGGAACAGGTTACAAAAAGCCTCTGTCCTACAGCTATTTGCTTTGTATAAAGCCTCTTAAAGCTTCAGTACAGATTTATCATGGACTAGCTTTTCCTTGTTGTCATGGTGAAAAAATAACTTGATTAGCGGTGGAGATCTTTGCTCTTTCAGTGGAAGATTACATTTCTTTTGTCTGAGTCTTAGCTAGCGATATGATGCAATCTGAAGCTTATTTACCTTCAGATGTTGATTTAAGTAATTGAATAATAGCATTTTGCTACAATTCAGGTGACTGTAACCAAAGGATATTTTTCTATCAGTATAAATGGTCAAGTAGATAGAATAGTACAGAGCAATTTCCTTGATGATACTTGTATGTAGCTCAACAAAAACAGCTGAGAGGGGTGGTAGTTTCAGAAAGGAAGTTATACTAATATCACCTGCTCAATCAAACTGTGTATCAGTGCATTAGGATTCAGCACAGCAGTGTTTTCTCCTGCTTGAATCGTAACTGCCGAAATGGTGCACTACTACAGAACCTTCAGGCTGAGGCTGTGTATTCCTCTTGTTAAAGGAGTTACTGTTTTCTTCTTTCAGATGAAGATGGAGATATGGTTGCCTTTTCCAGTGATGAGGAACTGAAGCTGGCTCTACCCTGTGCAAAAGATGGCGTGTTTCGTGTTTTTGTTAAAGGTAAACTTGATTCTCTTGAGCCAACTCCGTATTCTCTTAATTAGGTTTTTTCAGCATCTGTGTTGTAATGCAGGAGTGGGTAAGAAGGTACATCTCCAGATGTTTTGGACTTTCCTGCCAGCATGGCCACTTGCCAGAAATGCTGGCAGTTGAACTCCAAGAATCTGGATATATTCTGTTTGGCCTTGTTACAATGCAACTAAACTATGCCTAAGGGGTTAAGACTGGTCCAAAAAAAGGCACTTTACTGCTTTCAAGAAGAAATGCAGAAAGCTACAAATAGTGACTCACTATCAGGCAGTCTGCCTGATGTGCACTATAGGATTGTAGTAAGCCAGACCATGTCAAAGAACAGTTGCTCTGCTTTAGGATACACAAAAGCCAGGTATCTTTCACATTTGTTTCTGTCACTAATCGCCGCTCATAGATCCTTTGTCTGCTGGTAGATACTGCACCAAGGTAGATATTTGAAGAAAAATGCTGCCAATTGGAAATTATTCTGTAGGGGTCAGTTATTAGAAAAAGAAAGCTATGGTCATTTAAAACAGATTTCATATTTCATACAAGCAGGGCTGACAACATTGAATGCCAGAAAAATGGTGCTTTAGTGATTTTAGAATCTATCTTAATTAAGCAACAGCCTGTTGAACATATTTCAGCACTCTAAAACAGATAAATTTTTGGAAAATACTGTGTAAACCCTTGATCTATTTATATATAATTATCAAAAATATGGTAACTGTATCCAAAACAGAAACCTTTGCTGACAGAACTCCTTGGCATGTGGATGCCACCACTGGCAGTGCAAAAAGTGGGGAAGTTTGGGAGTGTTGGGACTGCTGAGGATCAACAGGTTCAAAGATCTCCTTGTTCTGCTGATAAAAGCTGTAATAGGAGCTAGAAATTATGCAAGCGAAAGAGCTCAGTGGGAGGGGAGAAACGACCTTCTCTCCCTTCTGCCCTGGCTTACTTTTCTCCCCGAATTGCTCTGTAAGGCTGCAATCATATGCCTACTTACCAGGGAGTAAGCTCCAGTATTGAGCACAGTAGGGTTTACTTTAGAGTAGAAGTCCACTGTAGGTCCATTTGATTGGCTTTTTCACCCTAGTATTTAACTAGGGAGGAAATTCCCAGTCTTTATGCATAGTACATGAAGTTGTTATGACATGCATTTAGACCACAAAATGAGGGATGTCACAATACATTAGATCCCTGTTAATTTAAATAGAAAACTTCCCAGTTATTTTCTTGGAAAATTCACATTGCTGATTTGTACCAAAGCTCCAACTGTTCTAAAGGCTATTATGAGGTCTGGAGCAAACAGGATGATCAGAGATGGAAGACAGTATACACTGGAAGACCTAATGTCCTACCTATCATCTAGTTTTGTTTTCTTCCTCAGAATAATTTTAATATTGGGCGTTCAAGTGATAGTAATAGCTGAGCAGTTTATGTTTCTGTCATACAGAGAAAAAGGAACTTAAGCGCGACCATCTGCACCGTCAGTCCTGCAGCCAGGAGCGTCCCCCAAACGTGGTGCATCCCAATGTGATCTGCGATGGCTGCGATGGCCCCGTGGTGGGTGCCAGGTTCAAATGCACTGTCTGTTCAGACTATGATTTGTGCAGTGCTTGCGAAGGAAAAGGAACCCATAAGGAACACAACATGATCATGTTTCCAAGTCCATTGGTCAACCCGCTTGAGGTAAGTATGATGATGAAAAGGTAGCTGTATGAATGTGGCTCTAATGAGACAAACTGCAATTATTTGGAAACACCCTTTTTTTTAACTCTTTAGTGGCTTCCTCGAGGACGTTGGCTTCGCAAGATGAAACATGGTGTGTCACCATTTCCATGGATGCAGGCCTGGGGGCAGCCTTGTCCTGCTCGCCAGTGTCAGACCTCTGGTGAGGCAGAAGCTAATGCTGCTCCACAGAATGCTGCTCCTGAGCAAGGTAAAAGTTTGGTTTTATAATAACTAGGATACTGATTGCAAATGCAAAATAAAAGAGTATGACAATTTGATATTTGTCCTAAGTGCATTGCTTGGAAATGTCATTGGTTTCAGAGGAACATGCTTTTGATAGATGTGCTTAAGATCTCAGGAATACTGTACCTAGTTGTTCTTAAGAACCAAGGAGCGCAAGAATACCTTTCTTGCACTTTCTTGAAGAATTTCCCTTTTATCTAATTGCTTATTGTTTCTTCTCTAGAAGAAGCCTCCAGCAGTCAGTCTCAGGATCAAAATGTCACCTTTCTGAAGAATGTTGGAGAAAGCGTTGCTGCATTCCTGAGTCCACTTGGTGAGATGTTGCTTGGCACTTAGCTGTTGTCTTCCTGCTGTGCTTATTAAAGGTTTCCATGTGGCATCGGGTGGGCTAGATAAGACTTTCATCAGGGCTGCTCATTGGTTGCTCTCCTGTTCCTTTGCTGAAGGGATGTGCGCTAGTTGCAGCAATGCCACAGCCATATTTTTGCTAGAATATGACTGCCATGTTATCCTTCTGTTTAGTTTGCCACTTCATCTCATCCTTTCTCTGCTATTAATCTGTCTTGGACATCTTAAAAAACTGGTTAGGCTTTTTTCATTTCCTAAAAAGTGCTATTGCCATAAACTAGGGATAGTGTAGGGTAGGCAAGAATGGGCCTCCCTCACCTATTTTATCCGGTACTTTCCTTGCACAATAAAGAAGATGCCAGTACTTCAAATATACTATGAGGGCACTATGTAAAGACCGGATATAAATACTTGGAACTATCACAGAGCAATGTCATGTAGGAGAAAGAAGGTGACACTGTAAAATGCAATAAATTTAAAAGCAGCTGGGTGCCAAATACATGTCAGCTGTTGTAACGCCATCCATCTCTTACGCAAACTAGGTTTTTTCACATTTTCCCAAATGATTGCTGAGTGGGAATGCACAGCTTCTACCCAAGCTTCTTTACAGAGTTTTATCAGGCAACTACTTTTGTCTGATGTTCAGCATGGCTAACCTTTTATTTAACATATTGTTAACGCCACTTGTCAGAAACATAGAAACAGAGTGAGTCAGAAGGGGCCTCCCGGGCCATCTAGTCTGACCTCCGGCACCAGCCGGCTCCGCTCACAACATGCCCACCATGTGGACGTCCAGCCAAGAGAACCAATGTAAATCAGGTTAGAACTGTTAAGGATGCAGTAAATCTCAGCTGTCATTTAATTAAAAATATTAATAGAAAAATATCCAAGCAACCTACATTCAGGCCTTAGAAATTAGAAGTACTAGACAGAAATGTACATGCCTTAAAGGTGGCCACCAATTTCCATCTATCATCTTTTTCTAGGCATTGAAGTTGATATCGATGTGGAGCATGAGGGCCAAAGAACTAAAGTGTCACCCAGCCAGCCCAGCTCTGAGGCGAGCAGTTCCAGACCTGGCAGTTCCAGTGACCCAACCAGACCAAAAGGAAATAGCAAAGGGAAACCGGCTTCAGATGCAGGAGATATTACAGAGCAAATGCAGGAGATGATGGTATGTTCTCCCATTACACAGATGGAAGACGACAATCTTTTGTCACAGGTACAAGAACTGCCCATTCTGAATATGCACTCAAAAGTGCCAAGATGCATGCGTTGTTCAGCTTAAACTAGACTGACACTACTAGTGCTTGTACTGATATTTTGTTACGTCGGGTTTTGTTTTAATATGCAAGAGTATTCACTTTAGAAATGCTCTTGAGTATAATAGTCTTACTAATGTTTCAACTGAAAATAAAATAGCTTATGCAGACAACTGTAACTTTGTAGCAAATCATACTTTGTTCTGCTATCCTTTAGACTATTCACATTAGGCCTTGAATAGGCATGTAGGAACATTACATGCTGGATATGGTTGGAATAGTCAGAGCCTGTAATTAAGCAGCAGACGCTGGGTGAACCTTTCATATACCTAGCACCATGTGTAGGAACACTATTTTTACTGTTTATAAATCTGCAGCTTGACCACAAACTCTCTGAAGTGACTAAAATTCTCTTGTGGAAGAATGTAGCTGCAATGTTGCATCTGAAGTGGAGGGGGCTGGCAGGTGTATCGAATGCATAATTGCTCCTGCGATTCACCTTATTTGCTATCTACTATATTACTTCAAGTTCTCTGCTTCTCTCCTTTGTATTGGAGGCTGAAAAGCAATCTAATATGGCTCTTTCAATGCATGGTTCTAGTAAATAATTTTATCAGGAATCAGATCGTTAACTAGTATGTTGTCTGATTTCAGGAGCCAGGTGAATCTGGTAGTTCAGCAGGAGATGAGGACTGGACCCATTTATCTCCAAAGGAAGTAGACCCTTCGACTGGTGAACTGCAGTCCTTACAAATGCTAGAGACAGACGGTCCAAGCTGCCCAAATCCAACTGAAGCTCCTGTTAATGCTGGACCAACTGGCTTGCGAGAGGCTGCACACTACCCTCATCTTCCACCAGGTAATAAGAGCTTGGAAGGCTGCATACAACCCTACCATGCAGGCCAGGTAGGACTGCTTTTCGATGTTGGGACTATCTAGGCCTGCCTTCCTGAACCTAGCACACTCCAGATGCTTTGACTATCACTGTCCTTGACCATTGGCCATGCTAGCTAAGGCTGATGTTAATTGTTATCCAGAACAGCTGGAGGGTGCCAGCTGGATGAATACATCTTTTGTCAGGTGCATTTCAAATACAGGGGGCCCAACTGCAGTGGGTTGACTTGTAAAAAGTCTGGTCAGGAAAAACATGATGTTTTGGTGGACTCATCTTGTGGAACTTAGAGCTCTGGCGGTGGGGTGGTATAGAAATAAATAGTAGTACCTATCCAGGGCTTTACTGATAACAGGCAGCACCTGTTGGCAAGGTGACTCTAGAACAGTTGTTTATTGCTCACCAGGGAAGGACTGTTACATAATGCTAGCCTCAACATTGGGTCCATTCTGTCACCCCATAAAGCTTGTAAGAGTCAGCTTATGCCGAGTGTAAGTAATCTTTGCTGAGGCAACTGCCAACACCTCAATAACTCTCCAGAAGACAAAGGAGCGTTGCACAACCAGTAGAGGGGCCGTGCAGTTGTGGATTGCATCGGGAGTCCCTTTGACTACAGTTTTTAAAGTAACCGCCTGTTTCATACTCCGCATATTAACAGAAGCAGATCCCCGTCTGATCGAATCCTTGTCCCAGATGCTGTCCATGGGATTTTCGGATGAAGGAGGCTGGCTCACTCACCTGCTGCATTCCCGGAACTATGACATAGGAGCAGCTCTGGATGCCATCCAGTATGCCAAGCACTCACGAGCTCCAAAGTAGCACCTGTGCAGCCCTGCAATTCTTAAAGCAGATGGTTAACGCTTGTTCCATAAAGCATCCTTTTTGTATCTCTTCCTTTCTCTCACTGCAAAAAGCTGTTATTCCTATACTGTAAAAATAAAGGTACCACACCAACATTCACTACTGCTTTATCTTTGTGATTCTTCAAGTAATATTAGTAATAAATGCTATTATTTACATAATAGGCGGTACTGCAGGAAGAGTTGTGGTAGCTAATTTGTTATTTTACCTTCAAGTAAAGTGTGCTGTAATTTCAATCCTGCAAGTTACCGTATTTTTCGCTCTATAAAACACATCTGACCATAAGACGCACCTAGTTTTTAGAGGAGGGATCCATGGAAAGCTTCCTGATAATCACAAGCACATTCCCCATCACTTCCCCATGGGCTTCATTAAAAGACGGGTTGCCATTTGAAAACACACACCAACCTGTAATTAACAGCTCTCACCTGCGCGGGGGCGGGGGGGGGGCAGAGCAGGGTGCGCCAAGCGTGTGCCGGCCAGGTGGTGCCATGTGGTGCAGCCGGGACGGCAGCATGTCAGCGGTGGTCTTCCGGGCAGCGCGGCAGGTCTTCCCGGGCGGTGTGGGTGAGCAGTCCGTCTCTCCGTGGGGCCGGTGGGTTAAAGCCTGTGGCTCCTCCTCCGCACCGCTCCCCGAGCGGCACAGCTCTCACCTGCGCCTGGGGGGGGGAGGAGCAGCGCGCACCGAGAGCGTGCTGGCCAGGTGGTGCCACGTGGTGCAGGTGGGCCAGCAGCATCCCAGGCGTCAGGCACACACACATTCACTCTATAAGATGCACAGACATTTCCCCTTACTTTTGAGGGGGGGAAGTGCATCTTATAGAGCAAAAAATACGGTAATGGTTTTGGAGATCAGATCAAAGGTATTTTGTATTTGCAAATTGCAAAGTATCTGTGCCCTCTCCTATATTCAGAGGCTGTACTTGCTCCATATGCACCTGTGCCTGCCAGCTGGTGGACTGTAATGACCGCAGCCCCCTCTTGTGGATAAAGCTGGCCTCACCTTCATGCAGTCACACTGTTCATTTCACTATATAGCTAGGCTTAAATGAATAGGGATCCATATATTTACTGTATTTCATCACATGACAGGGAGTGAATTCCAGAGGAGCCAGCAATCTCCTCTGCACCTCACTGGCTCATGAAGGAAAACGGGGACAATAAGGAACTTGCTCTTCTATGAGCCAAACCCCATTACATTGCATTTACATCCCACCTTTTTCCACCTGAGGAACTCAAGGGGACTGACACAGTTCTTGTCTTATCCTCACCACCACCACCACCACCGCCACCACGTGAAGTAGGTTAGGCTGAGAGCGTGTGACTGCCCCAAAGCCACCCAGTGTTACAGCCAAAGGGTGGGAGAGATGACTAGAATGTGCATCTCCCAGCTTCCCACTTCAAATACCCCCACATGCACACGGATTCCAGGGCCTGTTCAGCCAATAAAAGGGAATTTGGCTAAAAAAACCCCCAAACCCCTAGAAATGGTTTGGAAAGTTCTGCACCCTTTGCCTCTAGAGTTCTGGGGATAAGCAATGGCCATGATTGTATTGCTGCTTTGTTAATTTCAAAACAGAGACATTCAAGAAACTAAAGGTTATACCCGGAAGAGTACAGTATTTGAGTACAATCCCCTTTTTATTATTTATACAACATGGTTTTGTGATGTAAAATAGGTCATTAAGCTACAAAACCCAGTTGTGATACTCGGAGCCTTAAATATCATCATCAAAATCATCTCCTGTAGAAAACAGGTTTCTGTACAGATTCTTTGAATTTGAAATAGTAGGACTCACAGACGGAATGGATATAGATTGGTCAGGCACCCTTTCTTGAAGATGATGGACCTTTACCAAAGCTGGGGCATGGTATGCTTCCCTAGGTATGCTGGCTATTGCAGTACAGTCAATGGTAGAATCCTGTTGCGTGCGATCGAATGGAATGGCTTCAGGCTGCTGTGATGCATGATGCTGGTTACCATGACAGGTACCGCTGGAGACAGCTGCCCTTGCAGCACTCGCACCCGCAGCAGGCCCTGGGACCAGCATTCCCCGCCTCTCTTGTGTGGTGACAGCTGCAGTACTGCTGTGACAACTCTTGCCAGGTAAGAGGAATTTCTCCCACTTGGAAGGCCCAACAGCCCTTGATTGCACATCCGTGTCCTCTCTGTGACGCACACGCTCTTGTTCTTCAGCAGGCAGCATCACACTTTCACATGTAGCTTCTCCACAACTTTTTATACCCATGGTATCTGAATTACTTTCGTCCTATAATAAAAAGCAGGAAATAAATCAACACTGCCTTATTACAAACTAGCATAAACCCTTTTGCCTTACAAACCTGGAGCCCTTTTTGCACTGTAATACACATTCTTTTTCCTTTCCAGATGTTTTAACACATGAATCTGGATAGTATGGGTTGATTTGTTAGAAGGCAAGGGACCGATAGAAAGCAACAGGCATTAGGAAGCAAACACAATTGTGCTTGCTTGAGTACAGACAACCAGCTCTATCAGCCTATCCTACCCACCCCACACTGTTAGAAGGGAAGATAATCAGCTACCAAGTAAAACTACAATGGAAGCTAGAACTAATCTGTAGGCTGCTAGTATTAACAAAAGGTTAGAAATTTAACATAGGTTTTTCGAGTTACTCTTGTCCAAATTAAAATTATGACTTAACAAGAGCATCCTTATAAAACTGTTAGTTCTATTAAACTGATTAATCCAGTTTGACCATAAGTAAGGTCAAAAATGTATCCCACAAAGATGGATGGGAAAAAAGTCATGCAGTTGCAATCCTATGCATGTTTAGACAGGAAGAAGGCTTACAATCCCAGCATGCTGGGAAGCATTGAGGGCAAGACGAATGGAGCCAAATACAGGGTGAGTCTAGAGGAAAATCTGTTTCAGTCTGGAAGAAACTGAGAACTGGGAAAGAGGTTCACCCTTTGGAAAGACAATAACTCTGAACACACAGCCAAAGTAACATTTTGTTGTTGTTAGTCGTGAAGTCATGTCCGACCCATTGTGACCCCATGGACAACATTCCTCCAGGCCTTCCTGTCCTCCACCATCCCCTGGAGTCCACTTAAGCTCACACTGACTGCTTCAGTGACTCTATCTAGCCACATTCTCTGCCATCCCCTTCTTCTTTTGCCGTCAATTGTTCCCAGCATTAGGCTCTTCTCCAGGGAGTCCTTCCTTCTCATTAGGTGGCCAAAGTATTTGAGTTTCATCTTCAGCATCTGGCCTTTTAAAGAGCAGTCAGGGTTGATCTCCTCTAAGACTGACCGGTTTGATCACCTTGCAGTCCAAGGGACTCGCAGGAGTCTCCTCCAGCACCACAATTCAAAGGCCTCAATTATTCGGCGCTCAGCCTTCCTTATGGTCCAACTTTCACAGCCATACATTGCAACTGGGAAAACCATAGCCTTGACTATACGCACTTTTGTTGGCAGGGTGATGTCTCTGCTTTTTAGTATGCTGTCTAGATTTGCCATAGCGTTCCTCCCCAGGAGCAAGCGTCTTTTAATTTCTTGGCTGCAGTCCCCATCTGCAGTGATCTTGGAGCCCAGGAAAATAAAATCCGTCACTACCTCCATTTCTTCCCCATCTATTTGCCAGGAAATGAGAGGACCGGATTCCATGATCTTACTTTTCTTAATGTTGAGTTTCAAGCCAGCTTTTGCGCTCTCCTCCTTCACCCACATCAAGAGGCTCTTTAGTTCCTGTTCACTTTCTGCCATTAGAGTGGTATCATCTGCATATCTGAGGTTGTTGATATGATTTCTCCAGGCAATCTTAATTCCAACTGGTGATTCATCTAGCCCCGCCTTTCTCATGATGTGCTCTGCATATAAGTTAAATAGGCAGGGCGACAGTATACAGCCTTGCTGAACTGCTTTCTCAATTTTGAACTAATCAGTGGTTCCGTGTCCAGTTCTCACTGTTGCTTCTTGACCCACATACAGGTTTCTCAAGAGACAAATAAGATGGTCAGGTACTCCCGTCTCTTTAAGAACTTGCCACAATTTGTTGTGATCCACACAATCAAAGGCTTTAGCATAGTCAATGAAGCAGAAGTAGATGTTTTTCTGGAACTCCCTAGCTTTCTCCATGATCCAGCGTATGTTGGCAATTTGATCTCTAGTTCCTCTGCCTCTTCGAAACCCTGCCTGTACTTCTA